>NC_049201.1:2974520-3129520 GCF_013347855.1 Anguilla anguilla
TTACCCCCACCCCCCCCACCTCCCGCATTCCCCCCCACCTTCCTCTCTCCTTCCGTCTGTGTCTTTTTCTTTTCCCTTCTTTCATTCTTTTCTTCTTTCGCTCTTAGTTTCTTCTCCTCTTCTGCCTAAAATGGGCATTATATGCCAGGTCAGAAAAACACTATGAACATGGCGAACAGGTGGGTGAATAAAATGAACTCTAAAATCGAAGGTGGGGGCGGGGGGGGGCACATCGTGCAGGAGCCTGTAATCACATTCAGAGATGTGAGAGAGTGTTTTACTGCCATCCTCTTCCGCAGTTCTGATTCCCCGTTTCTGCAAGCATTTTTCTTTTTAATTTTTCTTTTTAATTTTTTTTGTATATGAAATATGGTTTACATTCCGGTCCCGATGTTTGTTTTTGAAAGCGGACGTTTCGGGAAGCTCAAGCCGAAACACACCCGCCTTCTCATTTCGGCACGTTTCAGAGGGCTCTCATGCAAAACTGATATAAATCAGCTCCTCGTTTACACGGCTAATGCGCCGCACATTTTAGGGAAGGCCGGGTTCTGGACGAGGCACAAAGGGGATGGCACAGAACCGAGGCGGCAGGCCCCCGTCGTTCACTCGCATCGCAGCGTACGAAGGGAACTTCGGCGACTGGAAACCCCGTATCCGTCAAAACCCTTCATCTTCATCGCAGATGTCAGCAATTATACTCACGCGCGAATCATAAAATAAACCAGAGGAAAGCTGGCAACAAGAACAACAAAGCCTCTCCGATCTGGCAGTGAGCAACCTGCAGTTTTAATTCTTACCAAACTTCACCCGACATGTTCATTGCTTACCAGTTTTAGCCCCACAGGTTTATCGCTTACCAAATTTACCACCTTCAGGTTTATCTCTTACCAAATTTAACACCTTCAGGTTTATCTCTTACCAACTTTCACCATACAATGTTATCTGTCACCAACCTGGTTGCCACGCATTTGTATGCAACTTACCCTAACTCTGTACATTTTATTTTGTTGAACATTCTTTGGTCAAAACATGTTCTGTCAAAGTCACAGAGTTCATTCAGTAATACAGTGCATATGATTCCAAGCTGGGAACATTTAGCTGCACAGGACTATTCCGGGGAACATTCTCATCACAATGTTACCAAAAGGAAATTGAGCCGGAATCTTACCGACTGTTTTGTAGTGGTTTGGTGTCAGCAGAGTTCAGCTGTTTAACCCGTGTTGTCACTCAAATGGAGAGGTCCTCAAGGTTGCCAGATAGCACTAAGCCACCTCAAAGAGGATAGATGTCTCAGAAGGCTTTGCACCTCTTTCTCCGTTCCTTTCCAGAGGTTCTCATTGAATTTTTACAGCACCCCCAGTGAAAAAAGACGCAAAAAAAAAGACGCAAAAATGAGAAGAGAAATAAACAAATAAATCTTGTGGGCCGAGTAAATAAGGAACGTCTTGGCTGAAGTTTAAAATGGAGTCAGGTGACCCATCCCGACCCGGCCTGTCATCGCCCCGATTGTTTTCCTTCAGCTCGATAGCCGTCCCGCGGGGGGGCGGGGGGGGGGGGGGGGGTGCCGGAGTCGGGCGGGGCCGTGTTTTCCTCCGCAGTCAAAGTGCACTTGTCTGCGCATTCCTCCCCCCTGTAGAGGTGCCAATAAAAAGAGGGAAAACACAAATTGATCAGGTCTCGGGTTTCTGTCCAGGCCAGGAAGGATTTCAGCCCAGATCAGGACCCGATAAGGTCAAAGGGAGAGCTAAGCTTCCCTCTCAAGAGGCCTGAGTACACACACACACACACACACACGCACACACACACACAGACACACAGACACAGACACACACACACACACAGACACACACACACAAACACAAACACTCACACACAGACACATACACGCACACACACACACACACAGACACACACACACACAAACACTCACACACATGGACACACACACACACACACACACACACTCAGACACGCACACACACACACACACACAAACACTCACACACATGGACACACACACACACACACACAGACACGCACACACACACACAGACACACACACAAACACTCACACACACACACACACACACACACGCACACACACACCCCTATCATCTTACTCCCTCTGATCCTAGGTATTTAAGAGTCTGCAGGGACCTCTGCATCCCTTCTCTACATGCTGCAATAAGGTGGAATAAATCACAGTAATATAGCCGTCAATTAGTTTATGGGACCCAGGGAGGAAGAATCTTTGAAGGAGACAGTCAGACAGGACATTTAGAAGTTTATAGTTTTGACCTGTGCAGGCCACCAACAGACAACATTATTTAGACCCCCCCCTACCCCCCAGACACACACACACACACACTCATACACACTACCCCCCGCCACCCCCCATCACCCCATAAAGTAGAACTTCATAATCTTTCTCTGGTTTATAGAGACACATTTTACAGGATAGAGATACCGGCACAAATGACAGCGGATTAAGTGTTACTGTCTCCAAAAACAACAGGGACGGGACGGGACAGGGACAGCTGGGGGAGATCGCGGTCCTGTTTGCTGTTCCGTCCGTGAAGGCAGATGCTAGTTTTGGGCTGAGTAGGGGGCGGAGCCGCTGTGCTCTGGACGGGACGACCCGCCTCCTGTCCGATCCGGGCCGCCCTGAGCTGGAACCAAATCAACTGCCTCCAAAACATCCCCAAACTGAACAGGCATAGGCCATGCAGGTAGTGAATTTTTACAGAAACACCTTCAGGTGACACATGAACTTTGAATGACCACGTCCTCTTCAGATGGTAAGGTGAGAAAAAACAAAAAACAAACGCAGGGAAGAAGTTACTTCAAATAATTTAGGAAACATTGGGTAGACTTGCTTTGGAATAGAGCTTGTTTAATTTGTGTCCATATTTCAATACTTTCAATGGCAGGCTTAGATTTAGCAAGTTTAAATTAATGACTCACAGACGCATAATATATGTATATATTTTTTTATGTTAAAAACATGTTTTTGTTGAGAACATAACTTACATTAATACTGTAAATGGTACCAGTTTTCTGTTAATTGCTTATGCTGGAGAAGTTGGCAAAAACACCATATAGCTGCCATAGATTTGTGTATGGATAATCAATTTCATGTGTGTCAGCGTGTGTATATGTGTGTGTGCATACATGTGCGTGCACGTGTGCATGTATGTGTTTTAGACTGAGAGCAGAGCAGTGTGTAACTGGTTCAAACAGAGTCAGATCGTTTGAACCATGTGTGTGCCATACGGTGACAAAATTGGGTTTTTATAAATTACTGTATAGTTTTGAATGAAGTGTTTCATTCTGCAAAAGGTGAGGTGTTCTGCTACTTGTGTGTGTGGTTGTGTGTGTGTGTGTGTGTGTGTGAGAGTGTGTGTGGTTGTGTGAACTGTGTGTAGGGTTTTGACAAAATGAGCCCTGTTTTCAAAATCCTGCTTAAGCAATCGTAAAAAACTGTAATATTACGCATTTTTTGATCTCATATATTATATTAAAGTACACCCCGGAAAACCTCAATGAAGAGTACATTACATTACAGCGACTTACACAACATTTATACAGCTGGATATATACTGAAGCAATGCAGGTTACCCTTGCTCAAGGGTACAATGGCAGTGCCCTACCCGGGAATCAAACCTGTGACCCTCAGGTTAGAAGCACAGTTCCTTAGCCATTACACTACACTGCTGCCCTTACACCTACGAAAACCACACTGAAGAATCCCCCAAAGTAATGAAACCTTTCTGAAGGCTCCCACTTTTACCAGTGAACTGTTTAAATATTCAGCAGCAGAGGGAGAGTGAGAGAGAGAGAGAGAGAGAGAGAGAGAGAGAGAGAGAGCGAGGGAGAGAGGGAGAGGGAGAGAGAGAGAGAGAGAGAGAGAGAGGGAGAGAGGGAGAGGGAGAGAGAGAGAGAGAGGGGGAGAGGGAGAGAGAGAGAGAGAGAGAGAGGGAGATGGACGGGGCTCCTGACTCTGCAGTCTGACGGATGAACTCACTGTTTGGGCTGAGAGTATCAAACCCACAGCTCAGCCGACACCAGAACTCCCAAAGGTGATCAAGGTGTGTGTGTGTGTGCGTGTGTGTGACTGTGTGGGTCTGTGTATGTGTGCGTGCGTGGGAGTGTGTTTGTGTGTATGCGTGCATGTTTGTGTGCAAGTGTATCTTTCAGTTACTAAAAAGAAGAAATTTTTTTTACTCATAGTCTTTATAATATGATGATTGCATAATTAAATTCACATTTCAATTTCTTGAACATCATAAGTCTCTGGATTCAATCAAAACTGCCAAGTCATTTTAGTGGACAGTGTGTGTGCGTGGGAGTGTGTCTGTGTGTAGCTGCCTGTGTTCTTGTTATAAAAGTGAAACAGTTATTCCATTAATATTTGTTTGAAAATACTTTGTTTAATTAATGTCAACCACAAATTTCAACCACAAACCTCTAATATATAGTTTCAATGGAGCATTATAATCTCAGAATTCCATGACCACATTTTCAAAATGTCAAAAAAATAAAAAAAATAAAATGCACAGATGATTTATTCTACTGAAGAAACAAAGCGGCCATGAGGTGGGATAAGCAGGAAATGTACCTGCTGTGGTTATAAAAGTGTTATAAGAACAATTTCACCAGTCTTATTAATACCAAGGGGACACATTTACAGGAGGAAGAACGAAATGTTGCAGAATTTAGAAGCTAAAAAAAGAAGTCCAGATAAAAAGTTAAGCTCAAAGCACCGACAGGCTCTTAAATGTCAAGCGGAAGAGACGTCGGGGGAGTAGGGGTGGGGTGGGGGGGGGGGGCGGCACGGAGAGTGTGTTTGATGTTCTGCTCTGGCCTCGTCACACCCGAGAAGGTGAAGTTAACGGCTCGCTAAAACCCTCCCGCTAAGTGAGAAATAAGCGGATGAAGCCATCGCTTTCCCCCTGCGCTTCTAAAGAAAACACAGCGCCAGCTCAGCTATCTTAACTTAGCTTCTGGAGATAAAATACATCATTCTTCCTTTCTCTTTACTGCGGCCATCTGCTCAGCGCGGCTATTCCGTATGGATTTAATAAGCCGCGTATCTCTCTACATTCTCCGTTTTTTACGATAGCAGTTGTCTTTGAGCCGAGGGAACATCTGACTGTATTAAAAAAAAAACATCTCGAGCCAGTGACATCCGTTAAGCCAGCACTGCGATGCTGCGCTGTGACCTTCTGCGGTCGAGCCCGAGCCGTAGTAAATCCAACGAAGAAGGAAACACTTCAGGACAGCCTAGTCAAACTCTTCTGATCCCGCGGGTTATTTATTGAAACTTTAAGCGTGCAAAAAGTGAGGCCGACGAAGACAAAGTGTATTAGCTCAAAGCAAATCAAAAAGAAATTAATCCGATGAATGAAAATTATGTTGAACACATTTAAGGGCTTAAATCAACTCCCAGACATGTTGGGGTCTGAACCGGCGGCCATTAAAGTCCCATAAATGAGGGAGACACATCGTGCGCACGTGCGTTTCGTCCGCTTTCTCTGGGAAACCTGTCACATGCGTCCCAGATGAAGTTAATATGGAGCTCTTCGGGGGCGCTGGGAAACACTGGCAGTTGTTCTAACACGATTATACTGAACTGTAAAAATAAAAAATAAATGTTAAAAACCAGCGGAGCGGTCCGTGGTCTATCCACGAGCAGGGTTCAGGCTTCGGGACTCCAGCTGTTGTGAAGGTCTATTAAATTTCTATTCATTAACCCCTGTTGCCTCACATACGCGCTCGCCACCCGCACCAGGATCAACGGCAATAAAAAACAAAAAAACACACACGAACACGGGCGGTGTAAAATCAACACCGGCGGTGTTTATGTGAGCGTGCAAAGGGAATAAAATGCACACTTATCTGTAAAACATGCACTCCAGCAGAGTTTGTTTAACATTTAACCGTTTCGATGTGAATTAAAATAAATTTAAAAAGATACATTAAAAAATGGAATGCCTTCATGTTTCTGGGCCAGTCCACGGAGAGAGGTACACGAGCAGATGTTTTACATCTGCACTGCAGGGACCCCTTTTGGATCCAGAAAACTTCAGGACGTTAATTAGTGCCGACGGTAATTAGCATGTCGTCTTCGTCCAGTTTTCTTCTGCGACGGCGAGAAGCTGCCAGGGCTGCTCAGCAAACCCGAGCAAACCCAAAGAGGTTTTTTTTTTTTTTTTTTTTTTTTTTTTTTTTTTTTTCAGCTTTACATTCTTTCTTTTCTTTTCTTTTCTTTTTTTTGGTTTGGCGTTGGAGGTGTACATACTGGAGTTAAAGTCTCAGAGTTGTTTCAGATGGTGTGCCTTTCCTGGCCAGATCAGACATCTGTTCCTCTTTCAAACAAAAAGAAAACAAAAAAAAAACAAAACAAAAAAACAAAAAAACCAAAAGAGCTGAACCTGCAAAAAAATTTTTTTTTGTTTATTTTGGATGATTCCCCCCCCCCCCCCCGCACTCCAATCCTAACAAGTTGTCAAGTGCGCCCCCAAAAGCCAGGTACATTCCATGGCGCTGCCTGTGACCCCGAAAGACACATTACCTCCCCGTGCGCCCCTACTTTCTGCTGAAAGCCCCAAACCCTGTGCTGGCCTCTGAGGTCAACCAACAACAATAATCAGGCAAAACACGGAGAGGAAATTTAGCATTAACTACAGTGACGCTGTGTGTGTGTGTGTGTGTCTGTGTGTGTGTGTGCGTGTGTGTGTATGTGTGTAAGACTGTGCATGACACTATGTGTGTGAAACCCCGTGTGTGTGTGAGAGTGAGAGAGAGAGAGATACCGTGTGTGTGACCGTGCGTGTGTGTGTGTGTGTGTATGTGAGAGTGAGAGAGAGAGACTGTGTGTGTGTGTGTGTGTGTATGTGTGTGTAAGACTGTGTGTGACACTATGAGTGTGTGAAACCGTGTGTGTGTGTGTGTGTGTGAGAGTGAGAGAGAGAGACTGTGTGTGTGTGTGTGTGTGCGTATGTGTGTGTAAGACTGTGTGTGACACTATGAGTGTGTGAAACCGTGTGTGTGTGTGTGTGTGTGTGTGCGTGTGTGTGTATGTGTGTAAGACTGTGCATGACACTGTGTGTGTGAAACCCCGTGTGTGTGTGAGAGTGAGAGAGAGAGAGATACCATGTGTGTGTGACCGTGCGTGTGTGTGTGTAAGACTGTGCGTGACACTATGAGTGTGTGAAACCTTGTGTGTGTGTGTGTGACAGTGAGAGAGAGAGAGATACCATGTGTGTGTGACCGTGCGTGTGTGTGTGTGTGTATGTGTGTGTGAGAGAGAGAGTGTGTGTGTGTGTGTGTGTGTGTGTGTGAGAGTGAGAGAGAGAGAGATACCATGTGTGTGTGACCGTGCGTGTGTGTGTGTGTGTGTGTGTGTGAGAGTGAGAGAGAGAGACTGTGTGTGTGTGTGTGTGTGTTTTGGGGAGGGGAAGTTCTACTCTTTAAGACTAAATAAAAATGACATTTCATTGGTCATGCCTTCCCGTTTGCGGAATAGTTTCCAACACTAAACAAGTTAAATACCTTTGGCAAGCAGGCCCTCTCCGGAGCCTGCCGTGCACACTCAGACCTACTGTTTAAGAACACAGGGGAAACGAGACCGTCCTCCCCCATTAACACCAGAACCTTAACACCAAAACCTTAACACCAGAACCTTAACACCAAAAACTTAACACCAGAACCTTAACACCAAAACCTTAACACCAGAACCTTAACACCAGAACCTTAACACCAAAACCTTAACACCAGAACCTTAACACCAGAACCTCAACACCAGAACCTGAACACCAGAACCTCAACACCAAAACCTTAACACCAGAACCTTAACACCAGAACCTCAACACCAGAACCTCAACACCAGAACATTAACACCAGAACCTTAACACCAAAACCTCAACACCAGAACCTCAACACCAGAACCTTAACACCAGAACCTCAACACCAAACGGCCTACTTTAACCTCGGTAGCAGTCAGATCCACAAGGCTCTGTTCAGGACAAATAAACAGGCAACATGACAACACACTCACTTTTTCCCTCTGACTGACCGAGGTGAGTAATGTCGTTCCTACTAAACACAAGCATGGCACGATGACGTGAGGTGGTTTCAGGTTTAGTTTACAAGACTTTCCTCGTGTCTCCTTCATTTCTGATGTGAGGGAGTCTGAATTTCATGGTTAACATGTTTGTGCTCACTGGAGACGCTCTGACCATAATTTGACCCATCATTTTCCCCATTACACAATGCTACACAGAGAGTCGAGGTACCCAACAAGATTGCCCATTGACGCACCACAAGTGCTGGTTTTGTGAAAAAAACGGTTTTGCAATGTCAACGGGATGCCATGTACTACAAGTTTGCCAAACAAACACATATTCCAGGCTGGAGTTGTTTAGCTCCTAAAAAGCCCCAGAGATTCTGTATAAAAATTGATAATTGTTGGGTTTTGACTTCATAACACATGTTTTGGTCCATATGATGTCTGCAAAGACCAAATGAGTGAATCTGGTTTGAGGTCCTGAAGTATATTTAAAAAACCTGGAATAACTTGGGCTGCTGTGAATGGTCTAAATGTTCGTGCCACTCTTAGGGGATTCTCTGCCCCTGGTGCTTTAAAAAAAAAAAAAATCATCACTGTGATCGTTTCCCTCCCAGGTGCAGTAATTAAGCCTCTTTTCATGTATCCCAGGATGCAGCTGATGTGTGATTAAGATGCGTCCATCAATTTTATTGAACTTATTTTTTTTTTGCCCGGGAAGAAGATGGAAGATGAAGATTTCTTGTCCGAATGCACTGTTAACGAGATACTGAGTATTAACAGCTTTTGCACGGCATGTCAACACGTGAAAAAAAAAAATATAAAACCTTCCAACGGGATAGACTTCAAAGCGGTCGGGCGCTTCAGAAAAAATAAAAAAAAAAAATTAAAAAAAAACCGAATCTCGAAACGTCTCCTCCATTAGATGAACAGTATTAATAGCTGTGCGATGGTGCAGATATGAGAAGGACTCGGGACACGTGACCCTGTTTACGCGGAGGAATATGGAAATATCCTTTCTCTGCTAATTAGCAAACACGTGCAGGAGTCATGCTACCGCTGCAGTGGTGGCGGGGGGGGTCAGGGGGGGGGGGGTCGGCTAGCTCCAGCGTCTGTCTTTGATTTTTTATTTTTGCGCGCAACATTAAAACACATCGCGAACTTGGCGCCTGATTGTAAACAGAAGAATCTGCTCACATTCGGTTAACGAGAAACTCTCTGCTCAGGGGGTTAGGGGGCGGGGCGGGGGGGGCGGGGGCGGGGGCGTGGGGGGGGGGGGGGCGTTTGGCCTGTTCGGCACAGCCTGCATATTCACTCTCTCCATGAAACACGGCATCCTGACCAGATTTTAGTGGCTTTGCTAATTTAATCTGGATTGGCCGCAGCGCAGATAGAAATCTTGTCCAATTCAGTTAAGCAGTTCCAGTGTTCTAACGGTGCAGCCAACTGAGGGGAGCAGCTGATCTTCCACAAGCAAAAATGATCAGTGCGAATCTCACCGACTGCCTGATCTGGTCGAAAATAATGCAGTGGTCAATCTCAACCTATTCCTTTTCATGTTAGTTTTAGTCACGTTTTCACGTTTTTATGGGGCGACATAGCTCAGGAGGTAAGAGCGGTTGTCTAGGCAGTCGGAGGGTTGCCGGTTCGATCCCACGTCCTGGACGTGTCGAAGTGTCCCTGAGCAAGACACCTAACCCGTAATTGCTCCCAACGAGCGGATTGGTACCTTGCATGGCAGCCTTTCACCGTTGGTGTGTGTGAGTGTGTGTGAATGGGTGAATGAGAGGCATCAATTGTAAAGCGCTTTGGATAAAAGCGCTATATAAATGTAGTCCATTTAGTCGAACACTTTTTGAATGGAAATTTGTCATATTGTTAAATTACGTTCATATAAAGACTTTTTTTGAGTGCAGAATTTAATGATGATTCCTTCCGATAGAGCACTTTTAACTCTAACAGAGCACATGCTAATTTGCCTGTAAGAGTTGATTCAACACTGCAAGAGTAGATTTAACACGAGTAACTTTGCTGTGCTGGGACTCAAACCTGCAGCCCCCAGAGGGGCAGGCTCAGTGCCTTAACCACAACGCGACACAGCCACCCTGACACCCGTGGCCGATCGATGGACTGGAATCACTTTCTGTCTTTTAGAGACCGCTTCATCGATCGGATGACCTCACGTCTGGGGCTGCTCTGTGCCGAAGGGTGTTCTGGGCCACCCTGAACATCCACTTATAAGCGTCCACTTAAACTTACTGCAAATATATTCAAATAAAACATATCTGCAATATATTACAGGACTTGAAGGATGGGAGGGAGGGAAAATGCACTTACTTACTAATGCGATCTTACTGCTGCTTTCAGTTATTGCAATATATTGTGTAATGTTTTTCAAAATACAAAAAACACACACATACTCTTGCACACACACAGTCAGTCTATCTCTCTCTCACACACACTCTCTATCTCACTCTCTCTCCATCACACGGACACAAACACACATTTTTTCCATAAAGTCCACCTATCCACAGCACATTGCAGCATATTCTCCTCAGGGCATGGAGAAAATGTGGAGTCACGTCAAACCGCTCTTTCTCTCTGGCAACCCGAACGCCGACCCAAACTTAAATAAGGTCAGAAGAGCGGCTTTTAAACTCGGCCCGACACGGAATTCAGATTCGTAATCGCGGAGAGGAATTCAGATTTGTAATCGCGGAGAACCTCGGTCTCCGTTCCGTCCGTCAAAGCCTCTCTCTGGATGTTGAGTTCGCCGCCGGCGTCGCTCGCCAAAAAAAAAATAAATAAAAAAATCGCCCTTTGAGGTTCTTATTACCCGTCAGAAACCCGATGTGATTGGCCGCGTTCCAGGCGACCGGCGAGCTGGCGTTTGGGAGGCGGACGGAATTCGGAACACCCTGCCGATTCCCGCCGGCGCTGAAGACCCACCGCTTTTTTTTTTTTTTTTTCTGGGCGGTCGCGGTTCGAGATTGTTCTCAAGCGGCAGCTCGCTGCCCTCGATAATGGAAAGCACTTTGGCGAACTCACGCGAAGGCATGGATCTGCCCCCCCCCCCCCCCCCCCCCCCCCCCAGCCCGCTGCCATCCAGGGCCGTCTCGTTTGAAAGGGTTTTCGCCAGCAGCCATACCACCCGGTAGACCGTGCATGACGAACGGCTCAGACCGAGCGGGGCGAGGGGCTGGTGCTGGTTAGCGCTTGGATGGGAGTTTTTTGCTGGGAAAACTTAAGTGGTTGTAGACAGTGGGAAGGGGGTTGCTGGCACTCCTCACTGGGGAACACATTAAAACCTAATGCCCCAGCCCAGTGATGGGGACACTGTGCTATAGGAGGTCCTGTGCTTTGGATGTTTTTTTTTTTTTAATTTGGCACTCAACATGGAACTGAGCATGTCTAATACCCACCCTAATTTGGAATGCCCGACCGTCTGCAAAGTCTGTCTCCCGCGTTCAATGCCGCAAAGCCCACTGCTGATTCGGGACGGTGTAGACGTCCACGGTTCTCCTCTGGAACACCTGCCGTTGTCCGTCTGCTTCTTCTCACACCGCAGACTACAGCTAAGCTCACACAGCGCAGAGTCAGAGGAAGACCTTTTCGTACACAGCATTGACAGGCAGCCCGCAGGCACCCCGATTGACCAGCGGGGGGCGGTAGAGGGTGATAAAAACGTGGGCACCCTGCCGACTGAGCCCTCCAATACACCGGGGGGTACAGTCTGGATAAGAGTCCTGGACAAGACACTGTGGTCACTTAAGATCCTTTGGAAGTTTATGGGGGGGGGGGCTAACCCCTGTAGCTTGGTCTGCACCCCCCTCCCCCTTTCTACCACATCTGATTGGCTACACAGCCCCTTTCATCATGCATTCAGGATCTCTCAACATTACTTGCTAACGGGCACCAATATTAAACCAAAGGTTCCGATGTTTATGGTCTACGTTTGATGTTTTACGTTTGTTATTTTCAGAGTTTGTTTCCTTCGTCCATGGCCTGGTTTTTTCAGTGTGAGGAGGTAATCGCTTCCTCTGCCAGTGGATTATTTTAAATTATCACAGCAGCAGGTGTCATTTTCCAAAGCACTAAAAAAGAAAAACAACAACCAAAAAAAAAGTCTCACAAATCCATAAGCTACAACTAATGGTACCAGGGTGCCTAACCTCTCTCTTCAACCCCTCGCTGATATAACAAAATGTCCGTCTGTCTGTCTGTTGGTCAGCCTGTAAGCCTGTCTGTGTACAGGAAGGGGGGGCGCTGAGCGTGGTTTGAAAAATGAGCATCACTCTTTCATGTGGCGATCTCTGGCACGTTGGACAGGATCCCTGTTCGGTGGTCAGGCTTGTGTTGTCGTGTTTTTTTTTTTATTGGTTGGTATTGTTGGTATTTTAATGCGGGTTTTTGTTTTTTTTCATGGTTTTTTTCCCTCGTTTGTTTTTCCAGAAAACAAAAGAAGCCCCGAACTGGAGAGAACTCCGACCTTTAGCACCGGTCCGATCTTTCCTTTTTTTTCCAGGAATGTCACCGTGGCGTTCCGGAATGGGAGAGAGGAACATTCCGCTGGTCTCCGAGAGAGGAGTCTGTGTCGCCGCTGCCGCCGCCGGCTCGTTGCGGTGTTTACCGAACATCTAAGAGTCGGTCGCGTGGAGTCAGAACCCCTCACCCCCGCCTGTTTTAATGCAGACATGCACAAGCTGCTCGTAGGGTGGAACCAAAAAAAAAAAAAAGAACGACGACAATCGCTCAAAACGTGTTTACGCAGAGCGCTTCAGAAAACATTCGGTGAGCTATCCACCCGGCGTGACCCGAGAGTCTCAGGAGTGTCTGGGCAGACAAAAACATGTTGCAGTGAAAACATTTTTCAAAAACATCACTTACTTTATTTTCTGTGGTTCTCCAGATTAAGTCCAAAGACTCATGTCAGGGGGGGACAGGGGACAAAAATGAATTACAGGGTGTTGGAAAGCTTGTGCTTCACAGTATACCCTGGCCCTTAAACTCCCACAAAGGCAAGCCAGAGACAACAGCGGTAAGGAAAAAAGACGGAAGCCTTCGGGAGAACCAGGCTCATCGGGGGGAGCCTGAACAGGCTATCGGAACAGGGTATACTTCAGCACTATTTGTGCATGCATTGTGCATGTGTCAGGGAACAGGCTACCAGAACAGGCTATACTTCAGTGCCATTTGTGCATGCATCGTTCATGTGCCAGGGAACAGGCTACCGGAACATGCTACTGTTTGTGCATGCATCGTTCATGTGCCAGGGAACAGGCTAACGGAACATGCTACTGTTTGTGCATGCATTGTGCATGTGTCAGGGAACAGGCTACCAGAACAGGCTATACTTCAGTGCCATTTGTGCATGCATCGTTCACGTGCCAGGGAACAGGCTACCGGAACATGCTACTGTTTGTGCATGCACTGTGCATGTGTTGGGGAACAGGTTAGGCTACCAGAACAGGCTACACTTTAGCACTGTATCTGCATGACATCATGCAGGTATCAGGGAACAGGCTACCAGAACATGCTATACTTTGTGCACGTATCATGCACGTGTCAGAGGAAGACGTTAGATGGCTGGATGTTTTAAGTACCCTCTGGAAAGACTTACAAGGTATTGCAGAAGGCAAGTGCTTTTACTGAATGTAACAAGCATATATGAAGGCTGATTTATGCATGAGCTGTTCTTAGCTTTCTGACATAACGCAGATCACCACTTTGATTTTTCCTTTCTGAGAAGAGCTCTTGTTGTTTTTTTTTTGTCTTTGTAAGGAAAAGGAAAGATGGCCGCACGCTCTCCTGAACTCCCATGAGCCTTCACTCCGAATGACATCAGCATCAACAGGGCTTTGGAACGCTGTACTGTAAGTTCTCTTTTTGTGTGACAGGTTTATGAAAAAGTAGTCTGACCAATCAAACTGTTTTTTGGCTCTGATGTTTCTCAGGAAACAAACACACGGCTGATCTAATGAACGAAGAGGAAGAGAAAGAGAAAGAAGAGCAAGAAGAAAAATAAGAAGGCGTTTTGCCACTGATATCCCTGTCGTTTGCATGGCTTGCCCTGCTTTATATAAACATGCATAAGACATGGAATTCCTTTCAAAAAGAACACTCACATGGCAACACATAGATGTTGGCTTGTATAACCATTACAGCTACATTAAGCACCAGCTGCTATTGCATCGGAGGTATTCACGGCATAATTTATCATTCACTGACAGCCCTCCACAATTTCACAATTTCCACTCCGCTGAAATGTAAAGTGTGAAGGCTGACTACCGCGGCTGTCTCTACGAGCGCCCAAAAATCTCCCGACAATTTACCTACCAAAAATGCTCCGTAGTGATGCTCATTACAGCATCAACAATCAAATACAACAGGAAAGAAACCCTCCAGATAACCAGCTGGTGAAGAATTCTGACAAAAAAAGCAAAGTTTTATTTACATAGTTTTACATTTATTACTGTTGTTTGACTTTTTTTTTACTACTATTTTTTTAGTTTTTATTACTACTAGCACTCTTGCTCTTACTGATGTTTTTATTATTTTTAGTCTTTTTACTATTTCCAGTATGGTTGTAGCTCGTTTATGGTTCTTTTTATCTTTACTATGGGAAGCACTTGAGTATTGCAATCTGGCACAAAAGGTGCAATATAAATAAATTGTGGTTTGTTTTGAGATACGTCAAAACTGTGGCTAATGACCCAGTAAAGTTTATAAATGTCACTGTTTTTAAAGACTCTGGGATAAAACACCATTTTACTGATATCTTAGCGGGTTGCGGATCTGATCGGGGGGGGGGGTTGTTCAAGATGGGTGAGGGTTCATGGAAGCGAACAGAGGCCAGATTTTAAACGTTCAGCCAAGCCAGCTGAAATCACTCTGGGGTTGGGGGGGTCGGGGGGGTCGGGGAATCAGCCTTCCTCCCTCCTCCCTTCCAGGCTTCTCATTTTTGGAGTCGCGCCACAGAGCAGATGCCCAAACCTGAAGACGGTACCCAGCCGCATGGTCTGGGAGCATCCAGAACCACAACAATCTTCGTTCTTTCAGATGGCATTTTGTCAGCAATCAATTCAGTGACACAAAGTAAAGGGGGGGGGCAGGTGGTAGGGTTTGGTGGGGTCGAGGAGTGAGAGCAAAGGGGTAACCCCCACCCCCTTTATAAAAAACAACCAAAACGTCTTGTCAATGAGATACAGTGGGATATGACAGGTGGTGGTGTGTGGGGGGCGGGCCACACGCTAATTAAAATCAAGCCAAGCAAGTTTACGAGCATTAAGCAAAAAAAGATGGGACTGGACGAGTTGGACTCGCTAATGAGCTAAACCACACACTGCGTCGTAAAATGTTAAAAATTAAGCCCCTCAAATAACCCCCCCCCCCCCCAAGCAACCCCAAGTCCTCTGCGGCAGGGCAGCCGGGACGGGACGTGGGGAGCGCACATTCACTCTTTATTTTAGGAATCCTGACGCGAATGGAAAGAGAGAGGTTTCGGAAGACAGCTCCAGGGGAGACGACATAAAAAAAAAAAAAAGCGAAGCAGCTCATAAAACGCGCCACGGAAAGCTCGTAAACAACGAGGCCCCCGCCTCCGACCGCCAGTCCCTCCTCCCGTCCGCAGCGCCAGCGGCTTCCGTGCTCCCGCAGAAGACCTCGCATGCCACGGCGGGGTTATTTACGCCACGGCACTAAAAGCTATTTTATTGGACGGCCGTTTCCGAAGCCGCGGATCGCATATTCGATCGGCGACGTAATGGTGCGCGCGGCTAACCTCGTTCATCAGCAGAAGAGAGCGATAAATAAAACGGGGAAACAGAATCAAAAATGCACTCCAACTGACACACACACACACACACACACACACTCCAACCCACACACACACACACACACACACGCACACACACACTCACACACACACACACACACTCCAACCCACACACACACACTCCAACCCACACACACACACTCACGCACACACGCACACACACACACACGCACACTCACACACACACACACGCACACACACACACACACACTTGAAACCATGGGAACGCCGTCAATAAAATTAGCATGTGGAGTTCATTTAGTGTGGCTTCATAGAGACGGTCATAAAAATATAATTTAGTAACAATAACAAGGATGTAAATTATAGCCCTAAGAGAACTCTGGGGTGGGAGGGGTGGGGGGTGGGGGGGGAGGGGGTTAGTGGTTCGTAGTTATCCAGGACTCCTACAGGGCTTCCTATCAGCAGGTGTCTAGCATGAGAGACCAGAAGGGAAACTTTACTCACCCTTCATTAACGTTTTTTTAAATTTTTTTTTTGTCCTTTGGCAGAATGCATAAAATCTATACGACGGATGTTGTCGTGCTGCAGCTGTTGGGTTCGCTCATTCTGGCGAGACGCTGTGTGGATGAGACAGGTGGTATCTAATTCTGATTGGCCGTGTTCGGATGTCGAATCCCGATTGGCCGGTGCCGACTGCCCGAGGGTGGCGTATAATTGGCCGAGGCTGGGCTGACACAAAGACCTGCGCCCACACCGGGCCTTTTCAGACGAGGTCAGAAACGCCCGAATGTGTGCTAGCATAGTAGCGCTGAGCTTTCAGAGCAGGGCTCCTCAGTCCAGGGGCAGCTGGCTTTCATTATTGCTCAGCATAATCGAACAACTAAAGCTGTTGATTTGACAGTTAAATCACTTCACATGCTTCTTACGTGCCCCTGCGATTGACTGGCGGCCTGTCCAGGGCGTAATCCTGCCTCTCGCCCAGTTCATGCTGGGATAGGCTCCAGCACCCCGCGCGACCCTGACCAGGAATAAGCGGGTATATATATATATAATCGATGGATGTTTCTCGTGTCAAACCGGTTGCTGATTGAAGTGAAAACAGAAACAGCAGTTGTGTGGGTATCCAGGACCAGGACTGAAGACCCCTGATTTAGAGTTTAATTAATTAATTCATTAATTAATTTATGTATTTATTTATTATTCCGGCTGCACGTGGCACTCCGTGGCACAGGATAGGCTGAGGAAAAGGACCAGATCGCCGCTCGCTCGCTGCTTTCTCTGGCGTCGGCCGAACGCGATCACGCCAGCGCAGCGGAAATATTTAAAACGCGTACGCGCCGACGCGACGGGAGAGAGAGGGAGGGGAGAACGGGCGGAGAGAGAGAGAGAAACCGACGGACGAGCGAGGAACGCCCGGGCCTTCAGGGCCACGAGCGCGTCCAAAACCGCGTTCCGCACACAGCGCGTTACTGCCGCCAAAAAGAGTAAAATAAAAGCGTTCGCACTACGCCGCTTACGCGTCGTCAGAAATTAGCTTTTCTGCTGGACTTTGGAATCTCCGCTCCAAAAGCTCATTAATTAGGCCTGGGTAAAAGAAGGCCAATTTCAACAGACTCGTCAGACACCCATTCCTCCTTAAAGTTTGTGTGGGGGTGAGGGGGGTTGTGGGGTGACGCTGCTGAGTTTGAGGTCACCGAGTGCGAAAACTGTTTTTTTTTTTTGTTGTTGCCACATTTTGGATCCCTCTCCCCCTTTCCAAGCTACAATCTGAAGCTGCTTGGCCACTACATGGCCTTTCTCTCTCTCTCTCTCTCTGCCTCTCTTATTCTCTCTCCCTCTCCCTCTTTTCTTCTCTCTCGCTAACTCTCTTATTTTCTCTCTCCTTCTCTATCTCTCTTTTGCCGTCTCATCTGTCGCTCTCTCAATCCTTTTCGCTGGCCAGGACCAAACCCCCACCCCCCAAATCATCCTTTAGTCAGGGTCACTGAGCCGAACAGAACCACTTGTTCCTGACTCTAAATGCAAACCCAGCCGAGTTCCTTATGTGGGGAGAGAGAGAGAGAGGCGCTCCATGCCTCAGGAGATGATAGCAGTCCAGAATTGACCCAGAAGGATGTCTTTCTCACTCCTCCTCTCTTTCTCCTCCTCTCTCTCCCTCTCCTTCTCTCTCTCTCCTCCTCCTCCTCTATCTATCTCTCTCTCTCTCTCTCTCCTCACCTCTCGAGCGTAAAGGAAATGTAAAACACCTGAGACAAAAGCAGTTAAAAGAAATACTAGCAGATTACCGCGTGAACGTGTCCCTCACCCGGGCCCGTCAGGCTTCATGAGAAACACATGGGGAAGACACCAGCTGCTAGAGCAGTCAGATCAAACGCGCCGATCAGAACCTGTTTCCCTGGCAACGTGACCCCGCCTCCTTCAGCGTGACCCCGCCCCACACACCGCTCTGAACCCGTTACCCTGGCAACGCGACCCCACCTCCCTCTGCATGTCCCGCCCCCCTCCGTGTGACCCCACCCCCTTCAGCATGACCCCGCCCTACACACCGATCTGAACCCGTTACCCTAGCAATGTGACCCCGCCCCCCTCCGTGTGACCCCACCCCCTATAGCTTGGCCCCTCCCTCCACACCGCTCTGAACCCGTTACCCCGGCAATGTGACCCCCCCACCCCGCCTCTGTATGACCCCACCACTCAGCATGACCCCACCCCCTTAGAATGACCACACCCACTCAGCATGACCTCACCCCCTGAGAATGACCACACCCACTCAGCATGACCCCCCCCACCTCTGCATGACCCTGCCCCACACTGCTCTGAACCTGTTACCCCCTCAGCATAACTCCGCCCTCTCAGCATGACCCCGCCCCCTCTGCATGTGCCCCACCCCCCCCCACTGCTCAGGTCCCATTCCCCCCCTCAGCATGGACACCACCCCCATCAGCAATACTACCACGCCCCTTTCAATGAGACCCCCACACACATTCCACTATAAGGCCCTGTTATCTAAGTTAGACCCCGCCCACTCTATTAGACTCCGCCTCTATGAGACCACGCCCACCTCAGGTGGATTCTTTAAGTCCACCAAAAGGGGTTTTTCTCACTTTTTTTTTTAGCAATTTCTCAATTTTGTGTTCCTGAAAGGAACTCCAGGTGTTTGGACCTGACGCTAACGTGCTCATTGACGAATCGATGATGTTATTCACGACTTTCCCGTTGAGATTGTTTACGACGTCTATGAGCCGTAGGATCCGCGTCAGAGACGATACACATCCCGCCAGAGACGTACAGCTGCGAGTGCTTTGCTGTAACAGGCAAATGATGACGAGGTGAAAGGCCGCACAACCAGCCCATTCCCACAATAAAAAATGACACGAACTCCTGCCCAACTCTCACCATCAAAAGCTAGCTTAGCGCTAGCTAGATAAATAAATCCCCCCACTTAAGATGTTCAAAGACATGATAAAAGACCCACAAACCCACGTTTGGCGCAGACTTAGCAGATCTCCATTCAGATGAACTGAACGCTTTAAAATGATGAAGATGAAGGTCTCCACCTTTCTCCGTACGAGCTATTTGTCCCAAAGCAGCTGAAAGCCTAGTGTAGCTTCATTGGGAAAAATTGCCTCAATTTGTTTCAGGTTTCCATACATTTTTCAAACAGAAAAAGCTTTTAGGATCATAGAACTGGACCACGTCTCTGACTGCATGAATCACGGTGTCTGTGGATGCCCAGGGAACATTAAAGATGGTTAAATAATTGCGGTTTTCTGAAGCCAAACAAAATATGTTCAGGAGATATCAATCCAGATCATGCTCTTTTTACTACCCTTAATTTTAACTGTCCGTCAAAAGATTGGAAATGCCACGTGCATTTTGAGAAATCAGCAGGAAGCATTTTAGGACCGAGTAACAATAAATAATAATAATGAAAAATATAATAAAATCAAGGTTCATGTCGAAACTCAAATGTACTTTTGGGTACTGAACATACTGTTCACGCAGTATAAGCCGTGCCGACCGTAAAGACTGTATTATGCCTACAATAAAATGGCGAATGTGTTCCAACCTGTGCCCTGTGATAGATTGGCAGCCTGTCCAGGGTGTAATCCCGCCTCTCGCACAATGCACACTGGGATAGGCTCCAGCACCCCACATGACCCTGCCCAGGATAAGCGGGTGTAGATAATGGATGGACCCTGCCCAGGATAAGCGGGTGTAGATAATGGATGGACCCTGCCCAGGATAAGCGGGTGTAGATAATGGATGGACAATGAAGAAAAAAAATGTTTTCACCATGATTGATACGGCCTCAGAATGTATGTAACCTGGTGCACATCACATAATGATGTACCCAGATTCTGAATAAGGAAGTCACCCCTCATGACAACACATCGTTTACATTTAACTTTTAACTGTTTATAAATGTCCCAAAAATGGAAATGAATGAACTGCAATAAAATAAATAATATTTATATAAAGATCAGAAAAAAGCACTGCGAAACTAAGCTCCACAACGTGAAGGAAACGAGGAAAATTTACAACTCGCTGCTCCTCTCAGATATTGAAATACTTTTAATGCGCATCGCTTTGAGATGTATTTATCATATTTTTTCGAAAAAAAAGTAATAGCGAAACATGTTGTAGCACATTCTGTTCTCCCTCAGATTTAGCGTCCCGCGGGTCCGCTGGCATCGTTCTGGAGGTACCGTCCCGGACATCTCGCAACCCTTTCGGTGTTTTCAGTAGTGAGTGCCAGGTTCTCAGTGAAGACGGCGGGGCACGACCTGGTCGTCACACCGGCGTGCGTTTTCCGTAGCGGGAATGAAGTAACGCGTTGGCGGGTGCCAGGGGAAATGAGGAAACGGTCGACCCTCGCCCCCCCCTGATCGCGGGAAGAGAACAGAACATCCTGGCACCCTTGGCGAGCCCCGTCGGGGCTGGGGTGCGCGTGTTCCCGCTCGTCTGCGGTGCCAGAGAAGGCCAGCTGTGCCACTCGCGCGCTTGGTGGAGGGCGAGCTACAGCCATCTCACCCACCCCGCCCAGCTACGGAGGAACATAATCGAGGACGCTCTCACTTCGGACAGAGAAATGGAGAATAAAATGCCAAAAAATAAATAAAAATCCTAAAAAATTTGCTTGAATGTATTTGTTTTGCCAAACAAAAATTAACATTGGCACAGAAAAATATGTCATGACATGTACACACTTGTTGGTAATGGTTTGGTCATTAAAGAAACAGCATGGAGGATATGTGTGTTAGTAACATTATAACACGTGAATGAAATGAGTATTTTGGTTTTACTACGTACTGTAACGAAGAACAGACTTAACGAAGTGTTTTGAATTTTAACAGTGGTCGGCCCGTACTTTGAGTGATTTGGCTGTAGATAACGTGTGTGTGCATACCTGTGTGCGTGCTTGTGCGTGTATGTGTGTGTGTGTGTGTGCATCTGTGCGTATGTCTGTGTGTGCCTGCTTAAGTGTGTGCACATGCGTGTTTGTGTGTGTGCACATGTTTGTGTGTATTTTGTGTGCATCTGTATCTGTATGTGTGTGTGTGCGCATATGGACATGTGCGTGTGTATGTGTGCGTATGGTTGTGTGTGTGTGTGCGTGCTTACGCGCGTGTGTGTGCTTAATCTACGATCACTCTTGATCCAGTGCGATTCCAGATCTGATGCGATGGACAGACAGGAGCACGTTCAAACTCGTCCCCTCATCCTGTCTTCCTTCTCTCCTTTATTCCATCTGTTTTCTGTGTAACGCCCGGGTGCCGGCAGTGGGACAGGCGCGGTGGTGCTCTGGGGGAACGGTAGCGAACCTCTCGCCGAGGATCCAAATTATTCAAAAGCATGATTTACAGCTGGAGAAACTTTCTTCATAGGGGGGGGGGGGGGCGAGGGATGGGTCACAGTGAGGAGGAGGAGGAGGGGGGGGGCAAGGGAGGGGTCACAGTGAGGAGGAGGGGGGTGGGCGAGGGAGGGGTCACAGTGAGGAGGAGGAGGGGGGGGGGCAGCGGTGCAGGTGAAGAGAGAACCCCGCTCACACAGACGCGGAGAGAACTGGGAATTTTTCGGCCATTTCCCACAAACAGCTGGGTCAATGGGTCCACCCCGTAAATCCTGGGACGTCCCGGGAACTGTGTGTGTGCTCATGTGTGTGTGTGTGTGCTTGTGTGTGCTCGTGTGTGTGTGTGTGGGTGTGTGTGTGTGCGTGCATGCGTGTGCGTACATGTGCATGTGCGCGTTCATGTGTGGGTCTGGGTGTGTGTGTGCGTGTGTGTATGTGTGTGTGTGTGAGTGTGTGTGAGAGAAAGAGAGTGTGTGTGTGTGTGTGTGTATGAGCGTGTCCAATGAATGGCATTCATGTGCAGCTTGTGCAAGCATCAGAGAAGCACACAGGCAGCCAGGCGCAGTGGTGCTGTCACGAGTGCATCGTTTTCTTTTCAACAAAAAATTCTTGAGATTCTTTTTAACAATTCCCCCACAGCGCTTTGGATTTACGCTGTGGACTCCTGTCATAGTCTGTCCCATGGAAGAGCGGTGCCTGTCTTCCTGCAGAATTCCACACACTGCAAACAGGCTGGAATGGCCACACATGGTTGCCCAATGCCATATGTAACTTTAGTTTGAATACTGGGGGGGGGGGGTTGTAACCCCTATATCCCCCCCATACATTAGGACCCAGGTGAGGTACCCTAACCCCAAACCCTAGTTTTGGCACAGATTAATCACACTCCAAGTTGCTTTGCTATTCATCTTTTAAAGCTTTTTTTCAGCACCGTTGTCATCGCAAGTAGTGACTGGGATCGGGGAAGATTTATTTTCCTTTTCCTTTTTAAAAATTGTCCCAATTTTATTTTTTCTTCAGCACACAAGGCACGAGGCTATGTGGATGTGTCACTCTCCATCCCTTCTCTCTCTTCATCTCTTTTGTCTCTCTCTCTCCCTCTGTCTCTCTCTCTTTCTCACTCTCTCTCTCTCTCACTCTCTCTCTCTCTCTCTCTCTTTCTCACTCTCTCTCTCTCTCTCTCTTTCTCACTCTCTCTCTCTCTCTCTCTCTCTCGTTTCATCAGCTCGTTAGCGCTAATCGAGTCCAGGCCTGGACGCGGCTGCCCTTTCCAGTGCCCGACCGACCCCCCCCCCACATCTGCCGTCTGTCATAACAACGGAGGACGGCGAGGGCGAGGGCGAGGGCGAGAGCGAGGGCGAGGGAGCGGGAGAGGGAGAGGGCGAGGGCGAGGGCGAGGGCGAGGGAGAGGACGAGGGCGAGGGTGAGGGCGAGGGAGAGAGCGAGGGCGAGGGCGAGGGCGAGGGCGAGGGAGAGAGCGAGGGCGAGGGCGTGGGCGAGGGAGAGAGCGAGGGCGAGGGCGAGGGCGAGGGAGAGGGAGAGGGCGAGGGCGAGGGAGAGAGCGAGGGAGAGGGAGAGGGCGAGGGAGAGGGCGAGAGCGAGGGAGAGGGAGAGGGAGAGAGCGAGGGAGAGGGAGAGGGCGAGGGAGAGAGCGAGGGAGAGGGAGAGGGCGAGGGCGAGGGAGAGGGAGAGAGCGAGGGCGAGGGCGAGGGAGAGGGCGAGGGCGCGGGCGAGGGTGACAGGGAGGGCGAGGGCGAGGGAGAGAGCGAGGGCGAGGGAGAGGGAGAGAGCGAGGGCGAGGGCGAGGGAGAGGGCGAGGGCGAGGGCGAGGGCGAGGGAGAGGGCGAGGGCGAGGGCGAGGGAGAGGGCGCGGGAGAGGGAGAGAGCGAGGGCGAGGGCAAGAGCGAGGGCGAGGGTGACGGGGAGGGCGAGGGCGTGGGCGTGGGCGAGGGCGTGGGCGAGGGCGAGGGTGAGGGCGAGGGAGAGGGAGAGGGAGAGGGAGAGGGCGAGGGCGAGGGCGAGAGCGAGGGCGAGGGCAAGAGCGAGGGCGCGGAACGCATCAGGAAACCGCCAGGATTGCCGCTAAATTCGGCGCGAGTCGAGAAAGGGCCTCTAGCGCCATCGGTGGCTCAAACGGGGCGGCCGACGTGCGATTCGGGGGCCCTTGCGCAAGGCGAACCGGAATCCCCGCGTCGCGTTTTCCGCGATAATTATAATTGTTTGTGTACGCTCGGTGCTGGAAGCCCCAGGAGGCAGTCCCTCTTCTTCTGGCTAGATGATCGCGAAAGACTTGATTTAGGTTTTAGGGAAAGGTACGTTGTTCTTTTTGGCAAATTTAATTTGTAAAGCACGGGACAAAAAAGACAAAATGTTCTGTTCGTATGAAATTGAGTTTGTAAAACTGTGTCTGTTTTTGTGATGACTATGCTGCACTCCAGTGCAATGATTTTATGAAGTGTCTTGTAAGTCCGCGTCGGCTGGGCACCTCTGGTGCATGACACAAAAATAAAATAAAAATCTAATCAAATCATATCGGTCACTTTGTCACTTTCTTTGGGGACAATGGAAGGCTGCTCTGATATGTTAGCATTTAGTTATATTTAGCAATTAGGGCTTCTTGGCCCCATTGGATGTATCTGTATGTAACCAAGAGAATTCACCACTGAGCAAAATTGACAGTGTATATTGCACATGGAGTGCCTCCATATATTTAAACGTACAATTCATCGGTTGCAGTATATCTTTTGATACATGGCAATTATCAATGATTTTGCTTCTAAGGAAACCGCTACCAAAATAATCAATAATGCTAAGCAGGTAGCTTATGTTTTAGCACTGACATAATACAGAAACATCATCACAACAGTATATGTAGTTCGGGGGGTCTGCTAGTCCACATGCTGCCATTAGTTCAGCTTAATTCGGCACTCCAAGTACACATAAAAATAATAATAACATAATAATAACATTAGCGAAGCAAGGTGCGCATGCTCGCGGACACACTGTGAGAACAGCAGCAAGCAGTGCAGGAGTGCACAGAGTGAGCGATTGTGCTCAATATGTAATATATTTAATAGCTTTTAAGGATGGCTTAAGGAGTGTAAATCTTGTTTTATCCTTTCCTCTTTACCTCCCTCCCAGTCTCTGTTTCTTCTCCCCCCTCTCTCTCTCTCTCTCTTTCTCTCTCTCTCGTCCGCTCGTTCTTGCTCTTGCTCTCTTTTTCTCTCTCTCTCTCTCTCTCTCTCTCTCTCCTTTTCCCATTTCCCCCTCTTTTCTCCTCGTTCTCTGGCATTCACATTTCTGTGTCACATCGGTTCTGCTCCATAAATATTTATCAGACCAGAGCGGCCCGTCTGACGATCCTGACAAGCGTTAAGGCTGCAGGCCTGGTTTTCACAAACGGGCGCTTTTAAAAGAGTCTACAGTGTGGTAGAGACTTCCAAACCAGTGCTTTAAAAGACTCTTATAGTGTGGTAAATATTTCCAAACGAACACTTTAACTGACTCTACAGTGTGGTAAAGATTTCCAAACGAGCACTTTAACTGACTCTACAGTGTGGTAAAGATTTCCAAACGAGCACTTTAACTGACTCTACAGTGTGGTAAATATTTCCAAACAGTGCTTTAAAGACTCTACAGTGTGGTAAAGATTTCCTAACGAGCACTTTAACCGACTCTACTGTGTGGTAAGTATTTCCAAACCGGCACTTTTAAAAGACTCTACAGTATGGTCAAGATTTTCAAACAGGTACTTTTAAAAATCTACAGTGTGGTAAAGATTTCCAAAGATTTCCCTGTGCAGGCTCACTGATTAAGTTCCATTAAAAACAATTTCCAGTGTCTAAATGCAAAGACAGATATTTTGGGTGAACATTCATAATTCACATTTTAGGCAATTAGCAAACGCCATTTACACAGCTTATATTCTGTACATACAATTCATTCATACAGCTGGACACTTACTAACCAGATTGATTGACAAACTGATCAAATAACTGGATTGATTGACAGGAAAAATTGGATTTCAGTCTCACATGCTGGCAGTGCACCTGGTGGCTGAAGTCTCGTATTAGTTAGTAGGAAATTAATCAAATCAGCAAAAAATAAAAAAGGCAAATTCCAATGAACCAAACCTGCATTCCGAGTCAAATCAAACGCTGACATGGTAGAGGCGCGAGAACAGGTCTTCCCGCTCGCCTAGGTCTAACCCTAACCCTAACCCTAACCCTAACTAATTACGAGGACTGGCTAGAACAGAGAGCAGCGTATGCACACAGGTCAACAGCAAACAGAGACCAGCGTATGCACACAGGTCAACAGCAAACAGAGACCAGCGTATGCACGCAGGTCAACAGCAAACAGAGACCAGCGTATGCACACAGGTCAACAGCAAACAGAGACCAGCGTATGCACACAGGCCAACAGCAAACAGAGACCAGCGTATGCACGCAGGCCAACAGCAAACAGAGACCAGTGTATGCACGCAGGTCAACAGCAAACAGAGACCAGCGTATGCACGCAGGTCAACAGCAAACAGAGACCAGCGTATGCACGCAGGTCAACAGCAAACAGAGACCAGCGTATGCACACAGGCCAACAGCAAACAGAGACCAGCGTATGCACGCAGGTCAACAGCAAACAGAGACCAGCGTATGCACGCAGGTCAACAGCAAACAGAGACCAGCGTATGCACGCAGGTCAACAGCAAACAGAGACCAGCGTATGCACGCAGGCCAACAGCAAACAGAGACCAGCGTATGCACGCAGGCCAACAGCAAACAGAGACCAGCGTATGCACGCAGGCCAACAGCAAACAGAGACCAGCGTATGCACGCAGGTCAACAGCAAACAGAGACCAGCGTATGCACGCAGGTCAACAGCAAACAGAGACCAGCGTATGCACGCAGGTCAACAGCAAAGAGAGACCAGCGTATGCACACAGATCAACAGCACCACATCTGGGATGTCCAGAGATGGAGAAAAAATAAACCCGAAAAGCGGTAATCTTGAGGAGGAACAACAAACAAACAAACCGCCTCTTTGGTAAGAGAGAGGAGGGAGGGAGGGAGGGAGGGAGGGAGGAAAATAAAAAAGGTCTAAAAACAAAACTGGATGGAGGGAGGGAGATGAAACTGGACAGGAGTCCGGGCGGCAGCCCAAAGAATTTGTGATCGGGAGCCTCTGTATTTTTGACGCGTGTCCACGATCAATAAGTCTTGCTGATTCCTGATGGCTTTCTATGCCTTTATCAAGCTGGCAGGCCGGCTCGGAGTATCGCTGTTTCATGTTCCACCAGCGATCGTAGATCATCCCCCCTGCCTCTGGGCCAAGTACGTCCTCAGGGTTTTTATGGCAATGGAGCACCTTCACCTCAGAACGCCTCCCCCCCCCCCCTCCCGCATCTGAGCCTGGCGGGTGAACTGAGGACACGGGGAACGTGGGATATACAACCAGCGCACGCAGGGCCTGTAATCCCTCAGCGAACACCTTTAACTTTAACCCCCGCTCGTTCTGTGAGCCGCGACAGAGACGCTTCCCTCTTACAGAAGAACCGCCACTTGGTTTTTTTTTTTTTTTTTTTTGTGCCCACTTTGCAACTGCGTTGGGTCAACAGTCGATTGGGCGAAGGGCACACGATCATCCACGTCGCGCGACAGCGCCCCCTGCTGGCCTGCGTGCCTGCTAAGAAGCGCAATGAAGCGTCTTTTCCTCCTACTCACTCACGTCTGTGTGAGCCCGATTTGTGAACCACGGTGTGGCTGAGGTGCAGCAATCGACATTGCCTGTCTCAGCAGAGGATGTGAGCTGGTCTCCACTGTCCTGGCTTCATACAGGTTGCCGTGGTGAGGACAGATATACATATACAATTGGGCAAGAGCATAATTTATGGGGGGGTGATGGGGGGGTCATAAAACAGGCCAAATAACACCCTTCAAGAATATGGCAACTCCAACCCTAACAAAGCAGACCTCACTCAACAGCTAGAGATCTCGTTCAGCGGCTAATTAGTAGAATCAGGTGTGCCCAATTAGGGTTGGAGTGAAAACCTACATTACGGTAGATCTCCAGAAACAGGATTGGGCAGCCCAGTGTTATGCCCAGAAAAGAGAGGACAGATTCACCTAAGATGCCCTTCCCGTGGCCTGTTATTAATTTAAGCCTGTGTAGTTCCTGTGAACAGCAGGCTACCTGTTTTATTGGACTTCCTGTCTTCACACAGCGGACCTCTCGGTTTCATTGTAGCATCTTTATTACTGAAACTCCGTATCTGTAGTTCCATATATCGACCGCTTCTCATTACCACGCCACTAGTAAATCTCTTCTTACTGGTCGCAAGAAAAACTAAACAAAATACCATATCTGCTGGACTTCACTGCAGAAGAAAGTCATCTCACAAGTCATTGATTAACCTTTTATTAATCATAAAATAAAACCAAACTCAGGTCAGACAGGATAGAGAAAAAAAGAGAGCCAGCTGATTAAAAGCATTTAGGTCTTTGTGTCCAGGGAAAATTAAATTTGTTGTTCTGACCTCAGGTTTTCCTCTGTTTTCCTGTTTGAAACCAGAGAGCGAACCATTCTCCTGTTTCAAATGGTCTCGGAACAATACGCCCAAAAACGTTTCAACCTCTCCCAAAAGAGTAAAAGAAATTACGCAATCTGAGCAAAAATAAACAAGATCACAATAACTTCTGCCAGAATATTATAATTTTAAAAAAATTGTTTTACGACATCACAAAACCAAAGCATACGCTGTCCGCGTTTTCAGAAGACATCCTAAATCACCCCTCACCTTTCGCGTTTCGTGTTGTTCTCAGGAGGACTGGAGCGCAGGTGAAATTTATTGACGGTCCGTCATAAATCCCCGCTGCTCATAAGCTGTAATAACTTTGGAAAATGACTTCGCCACGGAAATTATCGTCAAGATTAATGTCTTCCAGAAAATGATATAACAGGCTCGTTTTAACTGAAGAAATCTGTGGGAAAAAGGCCAAGCACACCAGTGCAGTCCTTTAACATGCAGCTGTGAATGTATTAATATGTACATTGAAGATCTATCGCCAGTTTCTTTTTGCCAAAAAGACAAAAAAGGCTGTTCCTGCTTTCATCTTCATTGCATGTACTGCTTTATTCATTTGAAGCAAAAAAAAAAAAAGTTAAAAAAAAAGAACATCGCAGATCAAAAGCTGCTAAAATAAAACTGTGATATTTATGAGTCTGTGGGATTTACTGTGACGTGTACAAGGGAATGACTGAATGCACCTTTGGCAGGCCAGAGGCCTCTGCGTCTCCCCAAAGCAGAACAGGCAGCCCAACTATAAAAAGACTTCTGGCTGATGTGTTTCAAAATGAACACGATGTTACATCTCTGCCTGTGTGCGTGTGTGCGTGTGTGTGTGTGTGTGTGTGTGCGCGTTCTGTATGAAGAAAGATACACATTCCAACAACACACTCTGTTCAAGATACACACTCCAGCTACATACTCTGCCTGAAAAACACACTCCGGTTACTAACTACCAGCTAGCAGCGGCCCCCTGCTAACTGTAGCTTTATCCTGCTCCCATCCCCCGCAGGTCATCTGCATGAAATTGACATTTGATGACACAGGACCCACGCGCACCATCGTGGAGTGGAGAACTTGCCAGTGAAAATGCGAAAAGCCATGAGGTTCTCAACCCACAGAGGAGGACTAGGCCATATCTCCAATGGGAACCAGGGATAGGATAGTGAGCCTACACAGCGCACAGGAAGTACAGTGTACAGGAAGCACAGTGCACAGGAAGTACAGTGCACAGGAAGTGCAGTGGACAGGAAGTACAGTGCACAAGAAGCACAGTGCACAGGAAGCACAGTGTACAGGAAATACAGTGCAAAGGAAGCGCAGTGCGCAGGAAGCACAGTGCAAAGGAAGTGCCGTGTACAGGAAGCACAGTGCACAGGAAGTGCAGTGTACAGGAAGCGCAGTGCACAGGAAGTACATTGTACAGGAAGCACAGTGCAAATGAAGCACAGTGCACAGGAATTGCAGTGCACAGGAAGTGCCATCACTTCTGAACGTCACGTCTGAACCCACCATCAGACTACCGTTCTCCATTGGAAAACAGAGACACTACATCGGTCTGCTGGCGGACAGGAAGTCGACTCCGGGGCCACGGAGGTGAGGACCCACCACTCCTCAAGGGGACGCCAGTAGCCCCATAACTCCCCTCTGGGACCGATCAAGCGTGGGCTAGCTGGCGAGCGGCCCTGCCGCCGGTGGGCCGTTGACGGCGGTGACGCGTCCTGCCGCCAGCGGCCCGACGGGCGCTCGCTCTCCCTTTCGCGCGCGGGAGCCGAGAATACCGCCGTCTGGCCGTACGAGGCGCAATATGGCTGGCACATGTGGCCGGCGGGCTGCGGGCGGGGCACATTGTTTCCAGCGCAATCAATCCCCGGAGCCTGAAGTAGTGGGAAAGCTTTCAAAGCAAAAAGTTGCCCGTAACATTCTTCTGATTCGCATACATCTATCCCGGATGACAGGCAAATCATTTTTTTTTTTTGTGAGTGTGTGTGTGTGTGCGTGTGTGTGTGTGTGTGTTTATTTCTTCATTGTGCTGCGGCCTTCTGGATGGAACTTTGCCCGGTGTTTTAAAAAAGCGGAGAGATGAATTGCGGTTAAAGTTGCTTCGCTCGTTGCTGAAAATTCGTAACATTTGTCATCTCAGCACGGTTATAAAGGCCTTTTCACTGTTTACTCGGAGAGCACATCGATCACTGCACCTCTGGCGAGCGTCTTCAGTGAGACATCTATCAATTGCCTGGCACTGGAAGGGTTAAATGGACCATGGAAATGATAAGCTTATGGTTTATATAAGAGCAACATTCACCTTCAGTCACAGGTTTGTCAATCTACAATTAGTGATAATTAGAGAAGGACTCTCTATTTCTCTATTGGCTAAAACTCATGCCCTTTGTCACTTCTCTGACAACATTTTGTCCGAGAAGTTCAGCTAAACAAATCCAAAAGGTTTTTTTGTAATGTTTTGTCAAAGTTCTAAGTCAGTGTTCTGGAACTTTCAATTGTTTTCCAAAGCAAGTAAAAAAAAAATAAATAAGTAAGACATTTTGAAACAGGAACCAAATCCAATGGAGACACATATTTCTACTTCACCACAATGTGCATTGTGAGTCCACATTATTTTCTCCAGCGGCAGTTCTCTTTAAACGCTCAGTGAGTGTATCCATCAAATTCTGGCTCATTTGGAGCGATGTTTCTATAGGGATTTAGAGATCAACAGGAGAACGTACATCCGAGCATTCAAATACTACAATATTCTCACGCGGACAGGCGTCCATCTCTGTCTGTCTGTATGCTATTAACGAGCAATCACGCGCGCGCACCTGCACACGCCCGGTCTGAACAATGCGCGACACCGGCAAGCCCGTTTCCGGGGCGACGGCTCAGAAGCACCGGACCCGCACATGCGCGCACAAAGACGCCCTGCGTGAACAAATCCCTTTTTTATTAAAAAGCGGGACTGGGTCGCGGCGCGGCGTTCCGCCCAGTTCTGCGCGAAACGCGCGGCTCCCGTGTGTGAAACAGCAGCCGCTTCGGTGATTCTTCCTCCGTTTTTTTTTAGTCGGTGCCACTGGAACTAATAAATCTATTCACTGCGTTTTTGCCGCAGACAGACTCCTGACGCCCCTGCCCCCAGCATCCTCCCTGCGGGTACCGACCATGTAGAGAATTAATTAAACATGCCGAATATCAGGCTCAAAAGAATTACGTCCAACTAAGGTCTCCCAACATTTTTGGACACGTATCCTAAAATTAATTTTGTCATAAAGCAAGTGCACAAACTGACATCACCACCTAATTTTCTCTGGGTATTGATTGGACCTCCCAGTAGGCACAATCCTGAAGATCATTCAAGTCAGAATTCCCCATCAGGGAAACTTTGCTGAACCTCATTTTACTGAGAGCTGAGTTGGGGCTCAAATCTATTTTCAGTTCAGTCAATTTTCACAAAATGAATTCAAATTGAATTCACTTCATTTTGTAGATAATGATTTTATTGCAGGTGGAGGAAGTCACCGGTGATTCCGTTCTGTGTTCTACTTAGCACTGTGTCTGAAGACAGAACCAACAGAACACAGAACCACCAGTCAGTGATTGCACCTTCAATCTGTAGGCAAGCAAAGCACCATCAGAAGCAGTTGCGTACTTGTTTACATGTAATTCGTAAGGGGTGCAGAAAGCTAAAGGCGGGTGGATGAATAGTTGACGAGTGTGAGGGTGGGGGTGGATGAGGGGGGGTTGGCGAGTGCAAGGGGGCGGGTGGGGGATTGATAGTTGATGGGTACGGGGGGTGGGGGTGGGTGGACTGTTGACGGATGTGGGGGGCAATGGGATGGGAGTGGGGGGATGGTTACCGGGTGCGATGGGGGGGGGGAGGGGGGAGGGCTAGACAGTTGCCGGGTGTGGTCATCGTTGAAACGAAAACAAAAACGCGCTGGGTCACATGAGCCTCATATCTCCCCCCCACGGCCTCTGTGTTCCGAAACGCAAGGCTGCAGTCCGCGTCTATTTTTGACCAAACTTTATTTTTCCCCCCTTCTTCCTCCCCCCCCCCCCCCCACTCCCCACTCCCCCCCCCCCCCCACCCAGGATAGCATTCCATCTTGACTGATTGTGCACATCCCCATAAAAAGCATAATGGGCCCACAGGGTGCGGGGCAGACGGGTTAATCCCCCCCGGACCGCCGGCGATTGTGTGTCCCGCTGTCCGGAGATCAGCGGCCGTCTGCAACATTCGCAAAAATGTTAATCTTCCCCACCCCCCCCCCACATTCTCGCACCCACCCCCTCCCAACAACGCATTACCTAATGTGTGTATGCGTGTGCGGGGGCGGCGAGAGTGATGTTTCGCTTAGTAATGCCTGAGCTAGCAGCAGTACTGGAGGGCCGCAGCGTCTGCAGGTTTAACTCCAGTCCTGGAGGGCCGCAGTGTCTGCAGGTTTAACTCCAGTCCTGGAGGGCCGCAGCGTCTGCAGGTTTAACTCCAGTCCTGGAGGGCCGCAGCGTCTGCAGGTTTAACTCCAGTCCTGGAGGGGGCGCTGTGCCAGTGTATGCATTTAATTATGCTTGCATGGACTGGAGTATGACACCCCTGACACTCCTGTAGTCTATTTCTTTTTACTTTTCATGAACATGTGAGAGCAATGCACTGCTATGACATGAGATTTCTCATATCTTTGGGACTTGATTTCTCATATCATTTCAAAGCCTGTGCTCTTCTGTCATTTTTTTATCCACCAAATTTCATGACATTTTCTTCAACACTAAGGTTTCCTCTTGCGGTCTTCCATTCATCCCCCCCCCCCCCCCCACTTATTCAAATTAAGTCCAGATTTTGCAAAACATCAAACTTTACATAACCCTATCATTAAATTGACACCACAGAATAATATTTTCATAAATTTGACAGGCCTGGTCAGAAACATAATACGATTTCTTTGATTCAGTTTTTGATTCCGCTCTAATTCAGACAATCCCACAGTCCCTTGCTGATCCTAAAGCAGACTGGAGTCAGAAGACGGGCTCCATCTTACTTTGTTTTTATTTTTAAATTGCGCGTTTCACTTTAAAATTCTGAGGTCTGTCTTGGACCCATGCTAAACTGGAGTCCCATTTCTCCGTCGTTTTAGACAACAAAACTTTTTGAGAAACAGCAGCTCTTTTCTGGCTGTCACCTTGTCATGAATAGGCCCTGACTGCCCCCGTGTCTTTAAGACAGGCTGTAGACCAGGACCACAGGGTGCGCCAGGGTCTGTCCTTTTTAACTCACCGCCTTACTGATCAATTAAAGCATTTGATTACAAAGTTAACTCACCTCTCCCGGGTCCCCTTGGGCCTGAACTCATTCCCCGCTCCAAGCTGAAAACAGAAGTCAGCAGACGTGTTACATTACATTACAGGCATTTAGCAGACGCTCTCATCCAGAGCGACTTACACTGTATCCAATTATACAGCTGGATATATACTGGAGCAACGCTGGTTAAGTACCTTGCTCAAGGGTACCAACGGAAGTGTCTTACCGGGGAATCGAACCTGCAACCTTTAGGTCACAAGACCAACTCCTTGACCATTATACTACACTGCCACCCTAGTGTTGTGCGTCTCTCCCGGGCCGAGGGTTGCTGTAAAAGAGACACGCTATCGATGCTATTGCAGCAGCGCTAACCATCCCAGCTGCAGATTCATCTGCCTCTTATTTTCCCCCCTTAAAAATTCAGACCCAAGAAACCAGGTGAGGTGAGTTGACGGGTGAATTAAGTGCCCAATGAGTCCAGCACACCCTCCGGCTCATCACGAGGGTATCTCATAAAGCATCTGATTGGACAAGAGCCTGAGTCACTTAAGTGTATTTACTAAATTTATCCGGCGAACTCCTCCATCCTTCCTGAGAGAAACCCCCTGAGACTGCGGTTTGGAAACTTCCTCCTTCTAAACACACGGTTTTTTTGTCTCCAAACCTGGCACACCGTTGACCAACAAGCGCATCAATTTAAGGTAATGGGGCTTTAAGTGTTCGCAGGCAGCAGCGATCAAGGCAGTGCACTCAGAACGCTCGCTCTAACGCATCGCAAAGTTATCGCAGGGGACGTGGCAGACAGTCAGACCCAAGAGAGCGGGGCACTGATCTTCAGTAAACAATGTGCTCACCATGCGAACGCCGCATTCACGCAAGCGTGTGAAATTGAGTCTGAACATTTCCACACGTCGTACCCTCAGTACCCTTTACGCTGCGATGTCACATTATTTATTTGTGTTTTATTCAGTTTAATCGGAACATTAAAAAACCAGTTCAATCTGTGGGTCAGCGGAGGGGATACGCTCAGGGGTGTTAAAACGCTGACACGTTATCTTCCGCGTTTTCTCTCTCGTCCACGGCCAAACGCGGGCCTTTGGACGCGAGATGTGCCGACTTCGGCCGAGCCGTGGATTAAATTACACGCTGAAATTCAGCAGACCTCGCGGGCAATCGACAACACCCCCGGCCCACACTTACACCACGGTCTGGACTCACAGTTCAAAAGGTCAAACTCAAACATCTTTCTCGCTTGATCTCTGTGTGGCATCTCGAGTAGATAAGTGGCGAAAAAAAAGGCAAATTCCGTACAGACATTTGGAAGAATTATTCAATGTGTGGAATAGCCTGCCAGGTCACATATTAAAGGCAGAAACTCTGGGGATTTTTCAAGACCAGGCTTGATACGGTGTTAGATACTATCTAGTGTGTAGGTAATACAGAACACTAGGTACAATTCAGTCAGGAAAATGGCAAGCATTGTTGGGCTGAATGGCCTGCTCTTGTCATTATGTAATGTTATGTCATGAGACTTTTATGACTTACGACTTTTCTTTCTGCTCTTCTGAAAACAGAATCTGCTTAAAACAACAACAATAATACTAATAATACAGCTCATAACATGTGTTTATGGCTATATGCCAGAATGGTATAAACAACAGGCTTTGGCCAATCAGATTCCACGGGGCTGACATCACAAAAACCTGCTGCATTCCAGAATCCATTCATCCATTTCCCCCCCTACACTGCAGGCATACTGTCATGCATTCAGCCACCCTCGAAATCCCCGCCCCACCTAAACACCGATTGGCCGTGTGTGGACCGCTGCCAATGGCACACCCAATCCAGAAGCACGTGCCTGGCCAGCCCCCGTATAAAATGGATCAGATGCGTTTTTGTGCATGAGCTCGTGAAAAACTGGCGAGAACTCAGCCCTCTGTCTCCATAGATCAGGGGGGGTGTCCAATCTAACCCGAAAAAAGGTCCGATGTGGGCACGTGTTTTCACTTTAGCCCCCAGCGCTACAACACCCTGATTCTACTATTCAACTAATCACGGTCTTCAATCAAGGCCTCGGTAAGTAGAATCAGGTGTCTTAGCGCCGCAGTCGATCCATCGCCGAGAGTTTGAACCCCTCCGAGAATAAGCAACGTCAGGTGGAGCACCCTGTCAGGCGGAGCACCCTGTCAGGTGGAGCACCCTGTCAGGCGGAGCACCCTGTCAGGCGGAGCATGCTGTCAGGCGGAGCACGCTGTACCCTGGCAAATTCCTGTCATAACGCCCGTTTGCTAGCGACGGTTGCTCATTAATAATACAATCTATTAATTTAAAGTCCTCATTTTTGAACCGCCTTCATTCTGCTCCATCTGGAAATATTCGTGCAGGATAAGCATGTGTGCATGTGTGTGTGTGTGTGTGTGCGCGCGTGAGAGTGTTTGTGTATGTGTGTGCGCGTGTGTATATGTGTGCGTGCGTGTGTGTGTGTGTGCGTGTGTGTATATGTGTGCGTGCGTGTGTGTGTGTGTGCGTGCATGCTCATCTGTGTGTGAGTGCATGTGTGTGTGCGTGCATCCACATGTACATGCATGTATGCGAGTGTCTGCATTTCATTATGCTTACATTTCTGCCATTCCTAAACATAACATTTCAGAAATTCGCTTTCAGATTGTAATATAACATGCAACCCCACTGGCATTTGAAGGCAGGGCAAACTGATCAATGACATGAACACAAAAAGTTCCCGCTTTAATAACTAAAGTTGGCACGGGTATGCCTTACACAGGTTCTGCACTTATAAACACAAAGTCAACGAAACTACAGCGTCTGCCATTCAACACATGGCTCCAACTGAAAGATAATTGCTCACATTTTTTAACGAATTAAGAAAAAAATCCCTCTGTAAACAGAAAACCAACTCTCGATTTCAAATATCTCCACTTGCATCAGGGAGGTTCAGAGTTTGCTCGCGATTTGATTGCAACCAAAATAAACTTGGGATTATTTTATCATGGTTATTTGAACGATACGCCATGTTATGGCTATAGAGTAACACGCATATCAATTCGATCTGTTCCTACGATTCCGAAAAATGCACGGAGGAACGGCTGGGGGAAGCCTCCGGAATCTTTCGGGATTTTGGGAAACGGTCCCGCTCGCTGGACTGGGTGGAAATGGACATCTCAAAAGGGCTTCGAGAGTTTAAGCAAGAAGGCTTATCTTGGTTCTGAGAATTGCGAGCGTACGCACACACACACACACACACACGTGTCTCCTTTTCACTGTAGGCCGGCCTCAGACACGCAAGCATTCGAAGAAACAACGTTAAAACGGCACGAATAAACGGTAAAGTTACGACACACGCAATTTTAAAAGAAAACAAACAGACAGCACATCAGCATTATGTAAAACAGGTGCAGGTTTGAGTTTTTTTTTTTTTTAAAGAATGGATTAGTGATTTAAGAGGAACAGAACACTGTAATTTGGTGATTTCTTGCAGATGGTTCCACCTCCGCAGGGCGTAATAACTACGTGACATTTCACCGAACTCTGAATCGAGGTGGAGGTACAGTAAAAAGTAACTGATCGTTAGACCAAAGGTCACACTTTCATGTAGACCTGTTAAGAAGTCTGCGGCAATCGGCCGGCAGCTGGTCAATAAGGGCTTTATGAATGAAACTGTGCCAGGGTGACCACCTGCGATGGCTCGGGGACAGGGGACCAGTTGACTCATTAAGGTTACTGTGGTGGATAAGATGTTTCGCATAACAGATAAAAGGCAGGGCACAAACATGCATACATACACACACGCACGCAAGCACACACACATGCACGCACCCACGCACATGAACACACATACACTCACTCGCTCACTCACACACACGCATACACTCATTCCCTCACTCACACACACACACACACACACGCACAAGCATGCACACACACGCACATACACTCACCCGCTCTCTCAGACGCACGCACACACACACACACAAGTACACACACACGCACACACACTCACTCGCTCGCTCGCTCACACACGCACACACACTCAAGCACACACACACGTACACTCACTCACTCACACACACATACACACACACTCACTCACACACACACACAAGCACACACACACACGCACATACACTCACTCAGACACACAGACACACACACACAAGCACACACAATCCTAGTTTTGGAAATGTTACCCTTACAAAAACAAGAAGCAAGAGAACTCCTCGTTTTGCTATTTTTATTGTTTGTTTTGCTTTTTTCATTTAACCTTTTCTTTTGTCCTCGCATTTCTCCACACTCATTTTTTTTTAGATTCCCTCTTATTCAACCTTGAATTTTATAGCATTTTATCTTTTATGCATTGGAAAGCAATTTGAGAATCGCTTAAAATGCAGCTATTCAATACACTCTTGAAGTGCCGTATAAATAAAATTTATTATTAACATTAAAGTGGAGCTTAAGTTTGCAGTAATGGGGAATCGATTGCACCCCCTCACCTCTCTTCCCTGGGGGGGTTTCTGTTTTCTGTGGTGAGCTCACATGGAATTCTGCCACATTTTCTCTCTCTCTTTCTGTCTTTCTCTCTATTGTTCTCTGTCTCTCTGTCTGTGTCTCTCTGACTCTCGCTCACTCTCTGACTCACTCTGTCTCTCTCCGTCTCTCTGCCTGTTTCTAAAATGGCAGATGACGCTTACCTATTCAAAGTCTGTTTGAAGGTATCAGGGATGGGAGAGTTATGGGTGGAGCCACACCGAGTTGTCAATCATTGACTTAATTGAACCAATCAAAAAATTCTGCTCTCCACAGCGAAAATCAATGATTGGTTCAAATCACTGGCTGCACTGCATATGCTACTCCACCCATTCCCTTACATCACCATCACTAGAATGTACGCGTTTCATTGACTAATTGATTTATTGACTGTCTAACTGATTGATTGGTGAAGTTACAAGAGCAGGATGTCGGAGAGAGCAGATCATTTAAGGTTTTAACAGCCCTTCATCTGGGGCTCAGATCCACACCGAACGTCTGGCTGCTGGGTGCCAGACCGAAGCGCGTGAGCCTGCATTTCTGATCAGTGTGCTGGCCTGATACGTTCTATTTATCAGGCTCTAGGCACAAACAGAGAGGCTGTCTCTCTGCATCGTCTCAAAACTCTCTTTTTTTCCCCCCCACTCTTTTTTTTTTAAACCACTTTTTTTCGTTCCTTATAAAAATGTTTTAGCCATTAAATGCCACGTAATGGGGAATCGGCCGCTCGCCCCTCTCCTCCTCCTCTCCTCCTCCTCTCCTCTCCTCCACCCTTCCTCTGTTTCCCGGCCACCCGCGTAATGTTTTGTTTTCTTCCCGTGTTATATATTTCACGCCTTGGCTTTCGCGTCCCCCCCGAGCGGCCCCGATTCGCTGGGTCGTAAAGCTATCGTTAAACGCCATTAATTCGTTACGCCGCAGCAGAATTCGGGGCTGCAGATCTCATGAAGGGGCCGGGCAGAGCCTGCGGAGCGTCCAGAAGGTAACACAATGACCCTCGCTAACTACCGCTGGCAGACAGGCCCTGACAGAAGTTATGACCCACATAAAAGTCAAAGTTGTAATATTCACAGGAAAAATGCGAGTCGTGACTGACTGGGCCTCAATCTCCCCTCCTGAGGACTGTGTGTGTGTGTGTATGCGTGTGTGTGCGTGCCTGTGTGCGTGCCTGTGTGTGTGTGCATGTATTGGTGGGGATAACATACATGTGTCATGGCTAGCAAAGATAAACACTGATAAGCAGCATCACTGATTTCACATCCTGCTGATTCTGAAGTCTCACTTCTGCGCGCTCCAGGAAGTGCCTCCCCGCCCCCCCCCCCCCCCACACACACACACTCCAGGTGTGTGTGAGGCTTTATTTCAGCTGGGTCAGATGAGGTAAGGGGACTGACCAGAACAAAACTCGAGCAGAGGCCGTCCCACAGACACTGGCGTTCCTTCAGAAAGGAAAGGGATGATCGCACACTACTGCCCTCCACCTTCTCCTGCATTCCCTCGTCTCACGCTGACCTTTTCTCAGCGTTACTGGGAAGTGGCGTAAAGTTCAGAGCGAAAAAAAAAAATAGGCCATGCGCTGCCTTGGCCTCGAACAGAACGTTGGACGCAATGACCTGACCGAAAGTTCAGCATTTTTCAGTCCTCAAATCACAGCTGTGGCAAAGACACCAGAAGGGGACACCGACCAAAAGTAATAAAGCGTTCAGAGCTACCCTTTCTTGACTCCCTGTTCTTCCCGAACCATCATCAGTTATTTAACTTAAAACGAAAGAAAACAAAAAAAAAAATAAGGGCAAAATAAAAGCTGGGCACTATTTAATGACTCTGCATTTGAGTTTAAACCTTCAAAGCTGCTGATCGGTCTGAGTCAGCAGATCTACGGAGTGAGAAGGGCCAGCTGGACCCAGAGCACTGCAATGAGCTCACACAGAGTCCCAGAGCGTAAAAAAAAAAACCCAGTCAGTCAAATCACAGGTCCGCGATCCAAACACAACCTTCGTTTCTGAAAGACGTGCGCTGGGGCCTAAAACGGTGCGGTAGAGAGGAGGCGGGGCAGCCTGGAGCCACGCCCACTCACTGAGTTAAACGGCACATTTGAACCCTGGGTCTGATATAGAACGACAGTCATTAATTAGCGAACTGGTGAGAGATCTGCTCTTAATCGTCTTTGAATAAAAGCTGAAAGCCCGAAGGCTGGACTTTCCCAACGTCGAATTAGGACCACATGCACCTCGCCGTGTGATTGGAAATCCCTTATCACGCAAACGCTGGTGAGCGAGCCAATGGGTGCACACGGGCAGGCGTGGCTCCGCACCCCCTGCACCGACCCGTGCCTCGCCACAAAGATCCAAACTCGAAAGATGCTAACGAAGGCGGCGACCGTTAATTAGCGAACTGGTGAGAGATCTGCGCTTAATTGTTTTTGAAGAAAAGCTAAGGAAGCCCGGGGTCCGGAGCGTGCAGAAGCTCAACTGCAAATGGAGGCGATTCCCAACGCCGAATATTATAACTTCGACTGTTATGGGGGCGACATAGCTCAGGAGGTAAGAGCGGTTGTCTGGCAGTCGGAGGGTTGCCGGTTCGATCCCCCTGCCCTGGGCGTGTCGAAGTGTCCCTGAGCGAGACACCCAACCCCTAATTGCTCCCAACGAGCTGATTGGTACCTTGCATGGCAGCCTTTCACCACTGGTTTGTGAGTGTGTGTGTGAACGAAACGGCCCACCACGAGAAAACCTTCTCACGATAAAATAAGTACCCACCCTTTTACCGCTTATTGGTTGGTCAATGCCGTGTTTCTCAAGTTGGGGCTCACACAGACGTGAGTAGGAGGAAGACACCTCCTGCACTTCTCAACAAGCAGACAGACCAGCAGGGGTCGCTGTTGCACAACGTGGATGACTGTATGACCTACGCACAACCAGCTTGGCTGGCCCAACACAGTTGCAAAGCGAGCAAAAAAAAATGCAGGTGGAGGTTGTTTAAGAGGGAAGTGGCTCGCTGAGGGGTTGCTGTTGAGTGATGAGGATGATTGGATTTTTATTGCGTTAAAATATTTCAACTTTTTTTTTTCTCCGGCAGGTCACAGTAGGATAGGCCATGAATGAGTCTGTACATTTGTGGCTGTATTAGGGGCCCGTAGATAAGGCATAACTGCTGAAACATCCATAGGGTCTGTGGTTTAGTGCTGCAAAGGACACATAAATAAACTATTCACGAATAAAGTATTAATTTTCTCATTTAGCTATTTGTTGATATTTTATGTTTCTTTTGTAAGACTGTTGATACAATATGTCTGTAATGTGTTCTGGGATTTAAATTTCTATCATTTTCCCAATGATAACATTGTCGAAAATACAATAAAGAAAATTTCTTAGACAATACTGCTGCCTGGTCTAGAACTCTTTTCATTAAAAAGGCATACAACATGCTGTGTATGGTGCCCCCCCCCCCCCCCCCACCCCCCCCCCCCCCCCCCCACACACCCCCACCTTAAGAGTTAATCATGCATTGCTGTCTGGGAAGAAATAAGTTTCTGAACATTTTTTGGGGTGGGTGGGGGTCTCTTTTTGTGTTCTATAGGATAACAGCAATCCTTTCCTTTAAAGAAAACCCCTGGATTTAACACCTGGGGGTAGATAGAGGAGGGAGTAGGGGGTGGGGGTAAGTAGTGAGGGGGGTGGGTGGATTATGGCAATAGTGGGTTATTAATCCCCCCCCCCCCCCAAAAGTCTTGATAGAACAGCATGATCCTCGTGAAAAAAAAACTCGTGAAAGAATAAGTTGAATCTGGTAAAGTAAAAAACATGCATCTTGTCCAAATCATTACTAGCATCCAATACCCAGCAGAACTGGCAGGTTCTTATACGAAACTGCATTAAGTTGCACATTAATCCGTTATAGCCAAAGCCATTTTTCTTTTTAAAAAAAAGAAGCAGGATTGAAATAGCCTTCTAAGAGCCAAAAACCCCTCCCTTCGGGCCCCTTCGCCCTTCCACCCCACCCCTTCTTATTCTCTGAAACCCTTCTGTGCCTTTATAACTGATTTATTCAGGGATAAAAGTCACCCTTTGAAAAAAAAAAAAAAAAAAAAAAAAAAAACTTTCTCATGTCTCTAAGACCGTTTCTCTCAACAAAAAAAGCCAGGAGAATAATGTGGTCGTGTGATTTTTCTGGACGACTTTATTCATCGCTATTATTGCGATTGCCTGTCTATTTTTTGTTTTGTCTTGTTTCATAGCTGCAGGTTATGTGTGTGCGCCACCTTCTTTTCCATCAACCAAAGTGATGCTCTGACAATACACAAACGACTGGCCAATGCAAGAATCTCCATCACACAAAACTTCCACCGTGTAAAGTAGAATCATTCAGTTCCTGTTCTCTAAATTCTGCAACATTGGCTAGCCTACGTCACTGGTATGGAGGAACAGTCTCACTGTGGTAATTCCATCAGGATCACAGGCTTCCAGTGGCAATATTCTGGAGACTACTGCACAGACTATTTCTCATGATGTCAGTGAGAACCCTGTACAGTAGTTACAGACTAACACTAAAAAGTTTTTCTTCTGTGCTGGGGTTTTTTTTTTTTTTTTTTTATTTTTTTAAAGGTCGTTCTGCAATTTGTCAAGCTGCAGTTCTGACAGGCTGAACTTAAATACGAGCTCCAGAGGACAGGAATATTGCGTAAGGCTGCAGTTTCACTGCGCAAATCCTGCCGTAACGGGTTCTCGCACACGCAGTTGGATTTCGCGATTATCAGACCCGTTTTAGCTCATTTGGTCTTCGCGTCACCGGAGACGGCCGCAGGACCCGCAGAGATTCGGGAAAAATACACGCGATCGGGGAGTCCATCGCTGGAAAACTGCAGACAAACTGGCTCCTGAAAAATGTTGCCCTTCCAAATTAAAGAAAAAATAATAAATTTCACATATCACCTCTGTATTAAACTAAAGATGTGTAACGGGAGGTGGACTGGAGCAGCATAAATCTTTCTGCGGAGTCATAAAGGTTTTTTTTTCCCTCCCCATTTGGCACCACTTGCTTGAGACAAGTGCCCACCGCATACTATCATTACTGAAGACCACTGAGTACAAGCGGAATTCCGGGCCAAGGAAAACAGGAATATTTTTGGAATACCGTCGTATTCCTTTTAAAAAAATTTTTTTAATTTTTTTATTTTTTAGAAAAGGCCATGCAAAGGGACAGGCGGAGAGAGCTGAGAAAACAAGCCGTCTCATTGGCCGGTAAACACAGCTCGTCCGAGTCAAGCCGGCAGGGGAGACAGACCAGCGACGTCAAGGAAATTAAACGAGACACTTCTAGCCTCAATATGTCAAACTTCCTGAAAAAAAGCAAATAAAAAAATTTACTGGACCCATCGAACCTTGGGATTCTAGGAAAAGTGAAATAAGCATTTTTCTTTCCCCCCGCAGTTTTTATTTTGTTTTGTGTTTTTGTACGCCATATCTTTGACAGATATCTTCAGAAATGACTGGCTTCTTTGACACTGGCAGCCATGGTTAGCCATGAGTATAGCAACACTGCCAGGCCGCCCCTCCCCCCTCCATTTCATCTAATTCAGTGAATTTAACAACATAGCCGCGTAAATGTAAATCGTTTCGCCCCAAGGCCGCCGAGATGAGAGGTAAAAGTCCTCGGTGTTCCAAATGCCCGGCGGACTTGTCCGACACGCTGCGAGCTTAGCGGAAAGGCGGATCCTTTCTGAGAAACCCGCGAAAAGATTTGGAAGCCATTTTTGGTCTCTTTATTTTTCGGTCTGCTGCTCCTCAGAGCTCACAGGGATCGCCCCGCTGAAGAACCCCCGCCATTCGCTGCCCCCCTCCCTGCGGGACGGCGGGGGGAAGAGAAACTGCATGCAGATCGATGTTAACTTTGTTTTAGGATTGATGTTAACTCAGTTTGTGTGTGTGGCACCAAGAGTGATCCAAGGTCCAAAATCGTGGCTCAATAGACCTGTTTTAGTCTTGCTGTTTCTGTCTTACCTCTCTCTCTCTCTCCCTCTTTCTCACACACACACTCTCTCACTCATATGCAGAAACACATAGGCCTACACATTCGGGCCCAAATCGCCATGTCTTCAAAATATTTCCTCCACACTGATCTAAATTATTTTATGAGATTTAAAATGTTGACACCGGCATGGTTGGTTTTCAGAAGACTTTCCCCAGTGGCTGCTCCTGTAAGAATGATTCGATTTAGACGTTTGCAGGACGACTAGAGTTTCAGCTCCCTACACGTGCCATGCTTATCACGGTGATGATCTAGCTCCTAACCCACCTCTTTATGAGTTCACGTCCCTGGGGGGACAATCACACAGATAAAAATGAGTCCCAGGTTACTGCTAATGTGACAGGGGTTTCATCGTGATGAAAACATCGCAAAGAGACTACTTCACCACTCCAACAACTTCGGCAAGGTAGCCGCTGCCCCTAGACCTATCTTTTGCATGCCACCACTGCAAACTTCCTGAGAACGGAGAACAGAATAAATGCATTCTGCATGATGAGGGATTTGGGGTGGATATTCTTTCGCCGATCGGCAGTTTACACATTGTCAGCGCAGAGCATCAGCTGAGTAGCTGCAAAAGAATGTAGCATGCGCACATAACCAGTAGCTGCCTGCGCTTCTCCCCTCACAACAAACGAACAGTAACACGAAATACCCTTCAAGACTCTGGAAGGGAAGTAACTAAGTATCGTAGCGGTTGGGAAATAACCCACCAAAAAAACAGGTTTTAGCATGATTGCTTGTCGTGCAAGATCGGTTTATAAGAGGGACGCTCTGGTGTAAACAAGGCATATTTTTTTTGGCGGGCCAGCAGTCGTTACTAACGTTCCTGCTCTTTACGGGTTGACTGCACGCCACCGTAGACCAAATGGTGGAGCGCGCTGCTACGGTAGTATCTTAAAAAGACAAACTCAGAGACCTGAGAATGCAGATCTAATTATAAAGTATATAACATTCAGTCAGGAAATATTGCCAAATTGTTTACTCTGTGTATTGACAATTCAGAATATACATGCTGCGGTGTAGAAAAACAAGTATATATTTAAACTACTCTCTCTCCCTCTCTCTCTCTCTCTCTCTCACACACACACACAGACTCACTCACGCTCTCCATTTCAATCGTAATTGAAGAAAAACACAGAGTAAGCCCTGGTATATAGCTATGTGACCTTTGCCAACCTGTGGGATGGTTTGGGTGTGTGTAGGGGGAGGCTCAAGGTCGTATAACTGGCAACCTGAAATGACAAAACGACCCCCGTGCCTTTAACGTCGTATCAGATTCCATCCGCTAAAGTCCCCATCTCCACCCGACCCCCCTCCCCACAAACCTTTCAGAAAACAAACGCTATTTCTTTCTCTTCAAGAAAGCAATTGTTTTTTTGTTTTTTTCAGAAATAATGAAAGATGCCTCACTCCACCCATTACATTTTATAATAATTTAAATTAGATTGTTAATACTCAGGTACCTAAACAAGTTGCTACATTACAATCTGCAAGTCGGCCGACTACCAACAGCTTTGAAAACGTGGAGACAGGAAAATATTCACAATTAATTACAGAAGAAAACTCTGCAAAAACTGCAACATTAAACTGAATCAAGTAGTTAAAGTAAAATACTAAGTATTATTAGAGTCATACCATCGGTAGCTGACATATTGATTGTTTTGTGGCCACAATGGTAAGCTTTTCCTGTTCGTTGTTTAACAAACGGAGTAGGCTGCACTGTATTACTGGAAAAGGCCGCAGCCGCAAAAACTTTGTTAGCCAAGTATGAACTGGTTATAAATCGAAAGACCTGAGATTTGGATATGACTAAAAGGAAGAGGATGCTCGTGTTGAGCAACTTCACTTAATTTTTGTAATCAGACATGAGAAAATAACAATTCCCATTCATACCAGTGCGAGTTTTTCCTATCAGCATACGATAAATCGTAACTAGGAGACCGCGTAATAGCGCAAAGTGCCTCACGTGCCACAGCGAAGTCGTCATAGCAAAGAACGTCCCGAGACAATCAATCAGTACCATGTTTTTTTTTTAATAGGCTATATATTTTTTATACTTTATTAAGTATCACGATGTATTGTAAACCACGTCTATAGTTTATTATTTTAATAAAAGTTAGTTTACGTTGCTGTAGAGTAATGTAATTTATTCCAGGTGAAACAGACACATTCATTGATACGTCCACAAAAACGTAACAACATGAGGCACGAGGTAAACAGACCCCACCCCACTCTATTCCATATAATCCTCGGTGTTTGACAATTCCTTAGGCTAACGGGTCTGGCTTTAGTAAGCCGTGCACGAGGGTATTTAGGACGCAATGTGCAAGACAATGGTGTCTGTCATAAACAGTCACATAACCCTGCACGCAACAAAACGATCTCCTTGTTCCCATTCCAGTCCAGCACGGGTTTTCCCTCTTGCATAACGTGGTGCGCTCAGAGGGGCGGGGCTAACTCAACCTTTTGCACGCCGAGGCTGCACAAGATGAGGTTGGATGCTGACTTCCCGCGGCTGTGACTTACTGCGCTGAGTTGGATGCTTTCCTGCACTTTAAAGAGGATTTATGTGGAAATCGCTTTGAAATGACCGGAGAGAGCATCCATATAAATAATACCTCTGTAGATGGCAAAAAACAGAGATTGTTGCGATGAAACACTCAATTGTTCTTGGGATTTTTTTTAAGTGCCGTTGCTTGTTTTATTTTAAAAAGTAGGCTATATGCTCACTCTCGCTTTACCTTACTGCTGCGAAGAATACGTTCAACAAAGTTGAAGCTCATTTTGTTGAACAACCAGAGGAACAACCAAGTAAACAGAAACAGCAAAATAATTAATAGATAAATAGGTAACTGTCCTTACTCGCGTTTGGAGCTGTCTTGTAGGAGGAGTTCGTTTAAACCTTACAAGTAACGGATTTTCCCCCTTATAAAAGAAGATTTGAACCCAGCTACCCATTGGAACGCTGCGCGTGGGACTGGCGGTGACTACCTAACAGGTAGGTGTGTTGCAATCAAATTTACTTCCTTATGCTTCGTTAATTGGGAGGAATTATGACTGTAATTATGACTGAAAAATATTTTTGAAAAATCTCATTTTAATGTTGGATATTACATTACAGGTATTTAGCAGACGCTCTTTTCCAGGGCGACTTGCGCCACTATATCTGAAATTGCATTAACGTTCGTTCATCACTTTACATTGCACGATTGAAATAAGACTTTTAAACTCAATGCACGAATGTACAAACCATGCAAATGAGCGAAGCTATATGGCGCATTAGCCCGTTTTTATATTGTGTATTATTTTCAAATGATATTCTGTTATTATTTATTTGGTTAACATTTTATCACAGTTTGCGCAACTAAATTATATACAGTACTATTTAAAGGAAAATCGCTACTTTTGGCGGCAAAACAATTTGCATGCTTTTGTAACAGTGTCATTACCGATAATGAAAAAGTGACTGACCTCTTGTAGCATTTGCTGTTGAGTTATCGCGGACCTCACACGATAGTATCTGCTGCACGCGCAGAGCAGTACATAAGTGTTCTCGAGAGAAAATATCTCGCGGTCAAGGTAATATGAACGATAAATTAGAGAAAATTTTGAAAAAAACTTACATACTTAAATTTTAACAACACATTTATTATTATTATTATTATTATTATTATTACTATTATTATTATTGTTGTTGTTGTTGTTGTTTTTAATGTGACCATGCATCGGTTTTATTCTAGCAATTTCTAGTTTTGGCGTTACCTTAGATTTGTGGAGGGCTTTAAGTTTTTAGTAGCCTGAGTGAAGAACGTTTTATGCAGCAAATATATTGAGCGAGTTAATTACACAGTTTATGAAGTCGTATTTAGTTTATGTGGTTACTTTATTTTGCCAGTTGTAGAATGTTTGCAAAACATTTATTTTGCTTGTTGAAGGTTATAAGAGGTATACAAGTCTTAATTTTTACATAATTTAGGCGCATCGTGTCCCAGGAAAATGAACTTGAATTAGGCTGCAAAATTCTGTAATCATGTTATTACTACAATGTATGCAGTTTAAGAAAAAGTGTGGCAGAAAAATATAAGTGAAACATTAAAAACAAAATGTTAAACAACACAGAGCTGCAGCATCATGCTGTTGTTCTCTTTTCTATTTTAAAAGGTTTACAACTTTCAGATTAATTCTTTCACTATGCGCATGTATGTGAGTTTTCTTTTAAAGTAAAATGCAAAAGATAATATATGTAAACAATTAAAGTACTGACCAACCTGAGGACCTTTTAAAGTCTTCCCACTTTGGGCAGAAAAATATGTTTCTTTTGCACAAATAATCTGTGAGAGCAGAGTTTATAGGCTGGATATGCATGCATATATGTGCGTGCGTATTTCATAACTTAGTTTTGTAAGAACTTGTCAGTCTGAAATATGAGGAAACCCAAAAAGCTTCCATCGGGGTCCGTCAGAGGAGCCTGAGTTGCGTTGGGAGACGTGCCATTGGTTCTGCTGGTAGTGGGACTTCCACGCAGTCGGTGTATTTAGGAAGCCAAGTGCACAGAACTTGAGCGTTTATTTTGGCGCTAAGTGCACAAGGGGCTCATGTGACAGTTCGTTAACACGGTGCCGCAGCTTCTGAAACGCCCGCTGTGTTACAGGTAATTCTGTCTCTCTCATTCTATTTATTTTTATCTTGCTCTCTCTCTCTCTTTATCTCTCTCTCACCTTCTTACTTTATTTCTCTCTCTTCCTCTCTTTATTTCTCACTCCCTCTGCTTTCTCTGTCTCTCCCGCTCTCTCATTATTTCTCTTTATATCTGCCTCTCTGTCTCTGTTCTTATGTCTCAGAATTTTTTAACTTTTGAAATGTAGAATCCCCTCTGCGGTCTGAACATTTTGAACAGTTGCTTTGGTTGCGCAGTACAGTGCACCAGTATTGCCTTCCAGATTCTGAACTGAACTAGAGATAGCTAGGTGGGAGGGAGGGAGGGAGGGCAGGAGGCATTTTAGACGTTATGGAGTGATGGGACTGGAGGGGGGGGGGATGGGGGGTGTTGGCAGAGGAATAATGTGTTTTATCTTGTAGTGCTGGATGGGGGGAGGGGAGGGGGTATTAAGGTGTAAATATTTCCAAACACCTGGAAAAGCACAGCACGGTGTTTTAGATTCTCGTGTACGAACCGAGAGAGAATACCCCCCACACCCCCCGAGAGAGCACAGCTGGAGCTTGAGGGGAAAGAGAGAGAGTTTTATATATATATATATATATATGCATAAATTTCATATATATTCACACAGTGAAATTCCCAATGTTAATTCAACTCTTAACAGAGTGGATTTAACACTGAACATTTGACCGCGTATAAATTGTGGTTATTATTTTGAAACATTCTGTCATACGGTATAATGTGTCTGTTTCTGTATGTAACACTTTGGCAGTGTATTGGGATTGGCGCTGAAGTATTTATTCCTCAGTTGAAGTGTACATGAGAGAGGGTGGGTGAGGCAGGGGTGGGGTGAACAGAGGAAAGAGGGATGAGCAGGTAAATCCGCCCCAGATTTATGGGCTTTTTCCCCAGCGATCATGCTCCTTCTGCTGGGGAAGAGCTGACCACCCGGGTGTGAGCGCTGGGTTGAGGCAGGCGCGGGTCTCTCTGTCTGCGCAGATCTGCGCAGTCAAACTGACCACAGCTGCTCTAGACTGGGGCTGATCAGGGTGAACTCTTCTGGGGTCTCATACTCATACTTTCTGGTGAGGGGTCAGCGGTCAACAGACAGCTTTTAGTTCTGTCAGACAACCACCCCCCCCCCCCCTCACAATTTCAGTTTTTCAATTTCAATTTCAAGTTGCTTTATTGGCATTGGATTCACAGTGTTGCCAAAGCAAGAGCCTTTCTCTCTCTCTCTCTCTCACACTCTCTCTGTCTTTCTCTATCTCTCTCACTCTCAGTTCAATTAAATTCAAAGATGCTTTTTTGGCAGGACAACCAGCGCAAAGGACTGTACAAAACACGTACAATTGTGACCTGTAGAATAAGTGCCTGTGATGATAGTGACGTGGCCACTGTAAAGGAACATAACAGTAGTTATAATAATTGTAATAATAACAAGCACATTCTCTATTCTGCTCTCTTTCTCTGTCTTTCTCACCTTCTCACACGTACACTGGTTTTTTGGAGCCAGCAGGTTATCCTGTTCATCTGCCCTGTCGCGTCCCTGTGGGTGGACGAGCTGATGCATGGAGAACTTCGGCTCGGATGCACAGATAAGGAAAAGGAAAAAACTCGCAGAAAAGGAAAAGAAAAAAACACACAAAACCCCATAAGTAAATCAAACTGGGATCGCAGCCGAGTGTAAGCGCTCAATTCCTCCGTAGGTGTAGTCCGTGAAGCGGGAGGCGTGGATAAACTGAAAGAGCAGCTTTTCCTTGTGTTTAGTTTAAATCCCTTAGCAGATGCTCTTCCCCGGAGTTACTCACAGATACTGGCTGTTTATAAGAAGGCTGGATGGAGAGCAGCGCTGAAACGGAAGTGTATCGTCAAACGAAGTGTAACAACGTAAGCCGATCGTACAATAAGTGTGCTGTCACGCACAAGCACCTGTAGTCGGAATTTATCTACACCGAAAAAAAGTTCCATTGGATAGACCTAAAGTTTTTACTTCAATTTGTTACCCCTGTATTTTTTTTTTAGGTTTTCTCAGCTGAAATTGTTTGGGTATGTTTGAATGAACCTAAAAAATCTCAGTTGAGAAAACCCAAAAAATATTGGTTTGTCCAACGAAGCATTTTCTTTTTCAGTGTAAAACAGCACTTTGCTGCAAGGTCAGTGGGAACGTGCGTTAGTGAGGAGAATTGGCCGGATTTCAATTAATCTGGAATTTGTGGTTTGGACAGGTAGGAGAGTCTTGGTTCAGTCTCTGGTGAACACCTTGGATCGTGACTGCCAGCATTGAACCTCCACTCACCTTTAGAACTTGCAGGAGCAGGTGCTGAGGAATCACCTGGGCATTTCTGACCTTCCAGAGGGAAGGTGGAGGTGTTCATGGGTGAGGGGTGCTCCATCACGCCCTCAGATGGAGGGCAGGGGCTGTTGCAGACAGGGCAGTTTTTACCCTGTGATTTATAGCCTGTGGTATTTACACTTTGGACGCTACTCCAGTCCGTTCACGGTTGTGCGAGCCGCTTCACAGAATCGGGGGAATCTTCCAGGTCTCATTGGTCCATTAAAGCATAAATAAATAAAAAACAAAAATTCATTTAAAAAGGGAGCAGAAAGTTAAAACGAGCATATGATTATGTTCCAGAAGTTATGTTTCTCACTTGTGAGGAAGATCCGTTTAAGGGCTTAAATCTTACGTAAATCTACTGATTATTGTAATTAAATGGGAGCAATTTTTGTATTAGCTACAGTGTGTGGACTCGACGTTTTTTCTGTAAGTGATTATTCCAATATCAACAGTGCCCGGAACAATTCCGCTCCAGTCTCACTTTGTTTTTATGATTCCGTGATAATAATTTTAACTGTTCCGCTTAATAAGGGGTTTCTGTTGTTGCAGTGTGTTGTTTTTAATGATTTTGAGACCGATTTGGTTTTAACGGTAATTCATTATTTATTTATTTATTGTTTCCTGTTCTTTGAAGAGTTACTTGGTGATTAACACGCCGTAAAAGAGGGACGAGTGGTTTCAATGCGAGTGACGTCTGATAGTGACTCGCGATGACTGTGTGGGTAAATGGCAACGAACTAATAATGTCTGACAGATGTTGGATCGCGAGCCTTCAACTTGATACCGAGCGATTAAAAAAAAAAAAAAAAAAAACGGTCAAACCGCGAGCTCAGAATTTTATCAGAGAGTTCGCCACGCGCCTTTTTTTCTTCTCTTCCGCGAGCGAAATCCCGACACCGCCGGGCCAGCTTTCGCCTCGCACGGCTGAATAATTGATAAATCAAAGCGGGAATGTACAAAGCGGGCAATTTAATCTCCTGACTATTTGATGAGGGGAGCGAGTTTCGTTTTGCCGCTGGGGGCGGGTGGAGCGCGCGGAGCGAACGTGATACCCCTTCCTCTCGCCCGCTGCACGGATGAAGAAACAGCAGGAAACAGTGAAGCGATTAGGAGCCCACTAAACAAGTCAATTACTGTAATACTGTAAGAATTATGGTAACAATAATTGTTAATATAATTATATGCATATAGGATTAATGCATTTTTGTTAAAAGTAAGCATTGCTTTTCACTGTAAAATTAACATGGACTATATTCAGATACAAATATAATACAGTATTAGACACAGTACAACACAAATATGACATCAGCAGAAAATCAGCCCGCAGCCCACTACATTAAACAGATGACTCTGCTGGGTTGTATCTGTTGCTGTCATGCAGGGTCAAACTTTATTGGGTCAGATTTACTTCTTGATTAATAGAAAATTTTAAAACTTTGTTTAGTTTTGAATTCGAGGAAAGGACAAGGAGAAAGCTGCCAGTGGTCCTCAGTCCCCGGTGATGTAGAGCCGCGTGGGTTGGCTGGTTTTGACTTTGGCTTTAAAAAATAAATAAAAAAAGGCTGAGGTGAATGAACTGTTTTGCTGAGTAACAGTGAAACTCAGCAGACCCTGTGGTTTTCCAGGGCCAGGGTTGCGGCCCCCTGCAGACCCTGTGGTTTTCCAGGGCCAGGGTTGGGGACCCCAGCAGACCCTGCGGCTCTCCAGGGCCAGGGTTGGGGACCCCAGCAGACCCTGCGGCTCTCCAGGGCCAGGGTTGCGGCCCCCTGCAGACCCTGTGGTTTTCCAGGGCCAGGGTTGCGGCCCCCTGCAGACCCTACCATTTTCCAGGGCCAGGGTTGGGGACCCCAGCAGACCCTGCGGCTCTCCAGGGCCAGGGTTGGGGCCCCCTGCAGACCCTGTGGTTTTCCAGGACCAGGGTTGGGGACCCCAGCACTAAATTAATCAGCCCAGGAAAAGAAGAGAACAGCGTCCGTGCGGATACGTTTGGGTACGGCTGGGACCCAATGCAGTATAGGTGGCGTGTTAATGATACAAACATCCTTTGTATCGTGATTGTTACCCTAAATTTGTCCCGCTATACTAGCAGCTTGTTTGGAGCTGTGCCTCATGGTACTCAGTGTTCAGGGTTAATTCAGATCTAGCAGCGTTTACGCAAGGCCAAAAGTGATAAAACGTACTGTCGAGAGTTGACTCCAAACGTTTTGCTTTGCAGCCGAACGGGTTGGTGGTCCTCATTTTTCACAGGTTGTTTTTCTGTTTCTTTTTTTCTTTTCTTTTTTTCGTCCGCGATTTTATGTTCGCCGTTTAAATAATTAATTCCTGTCTATGGCTTGCGCTCCTGAGGTTCGAGTGCTCGGTTGCGAAACCGCCTCGTTTTTTTTTTGCCATCGCCCCTCACCGCGTTGCGTAGGTGAGTTTTGGCTACTGAGCTCTTTCCTCCAATCCAGGGGCTGCCAGTTTAAAATACGCCCCACCCCCACCCCCCTCCTCCTCCCTCCCCCCTCCCTCCAGCACCCCCTAGTCCCCCAATTAATAAATCTGACAGGCTCCACGGAAAAAAAATAATCTTAAAAAACAGAGAGAGAGAGAGAGAAGATACGGTTTTGGCTCGCGCGGGTAAATAGCGGGGAGGTGTCGGTGAGATGTTCTGGAGGTTTCCAGACGAAAATGAACTGTGGGAGGTGGGAGAGGAGGGGGGTCCCCCGGGGGCAATGCTTTTACAGCACGGCCACGTCCTTCTCCTGGGTGGGTTCTGAACCCGATCACCTCCCGGGGTACAGAGGAGCGCCTCTCTCTCTCTCTCTCTCTCTCTCTCTCTCTCTCTCTCTCGCTCTTCCCATAGTGCACTCTGCTCGCTTGGCGTTCAAAGTCAGGAGTGGTTCTGGAAAGAGTGGTGTCGTTCGGTTCGGTCACTGGTGACTACGGGCGAAGGAATCTGTGACGGAGTTTTTGGGGGATTCGGGGGTGGGTAAAGGTGTGGTGGAGCTGTTTGGGTTCTGGCCGTTAAAAAGGATGGAGAGGGAAGGAGTGGTAGAGAAACAGAAAGAGAGAGAGAGAGAGAGAGAGTGAGTCCTGTAGTGTATAGACATCCATTTGTCCATTTTGGTGGGGGTGGGGGTGGGGGGAAGTGACTCCAACAGGTCATATCAGTGACACTCTGTCAGTGTGGAACTCTTTGCACTGCTTCTTGTCGCCATAGCAACCAACTGACTGACAATGGCTGCCTAATCAGGTGGGAGGTGGCAGGGCAGTTAAAGGGGTATGTTTGTAAACCAAACGGTCGCACTGTGGTGATGGGGGGGGGGGGGGGGGGGGGGTTGGTGGTTGATGTTGTGTCTCTTTGCAGTATATCTTTATGGCTGTGAGACATGAACATGGGTGGGGGGGGGGGGGGGGGGGGTTGGTTCAGATTTGCTATGTAGCTATGAGATAAACATGACGTTATTTCTCAAACGGTGACTAAGACCTCATGCCGGTGTGTGTGCACAGAATAACTGTAAATTGTAAACGAGCTTAGTTTAGACCGAGACTCACAATCACACACGTGTGTTAATATGCCCCAGCTTCCCTCCGGTTAAGCGTTTCTTTTCTTTGGAAAGATTGCATCAGTAATGATTTTTTCCCTCTGTTTATTATTGTGTATTGTGTAACTTATTTTTGACTAATTAATATGATGCAACTTGTTGCGCAAATATACTGCATCGCGTTATTTCTCCGGGAAATATGATTTTGGTTTATTGTTTTTTGGAGTCTCGTGGCTTTCTCTGACACATGGCTTATTTTAGCGGAGTGTGATTTAGATTTAGTCACCAGAAGAGGTGCTTCGTCTTATTTGGGAACAGTGGAGAGTGAGTCCTGCTTCAGGGAACCTGGTGCTCAGCCAGTGACCCTGGATAAGTTTTTGTGGATAAGTTTCTGTGGATAAGTTTCTGTGGATAAGTTTTTGTGGATAAGTTTCTGTGGATAAGTTTTTGTGGATAAGTTTTTGTGGATAAGTTTTTGTGGATAAGTTTCTGTGGATAAGTTTTTGTGGATAAGTTTCTGTGGATAAGTTTTTGTGGATAAGTTTCTGACAGGTTCAGTGTTGCGTTGGTGAGTTTTTTGTGGGTCTTACCCCTTCTCGTGATTCGTTTTTTTGGAATGCTTCTTCAGAATTCTAAGTCAGTGTTCTAGAATTCCGCTGCTTTCAGTTGGCAGCAGTGATTGTTGCATCAGCATTAGAATGTTCGGTTAAGAACATTCTCACCACATGTGTGTGTGTGACCTCACAGCTTAAACGGTCAGCCCTGACGGGCTGGTGCTCGCCGTGGCCTGGATCGTGGTTCGGACCTCGGCTAGAGTTCGTATTCCTTGTTTCTCTTCTGTAATCGTGTTCCCTCTTGCCTGTGTGATGAAGCAGCGAAGGACAGAGGTCAGAGATGTGCTGTCAAAAGATCTTTCTCTCTCCTGTTCGGCTGCGCTCACTGTGCAGGGGATGGTAGTTTTTATCGCTCGGTGTGTCTCATTGATAATGCCTGCAGTTTGGTTCTCCTCCTCCTCACCCAATCTCTCTCTCTCTCTCTCCTACAGGTCCTGGCACTGACGGATGCCCTGTTGTCACGCATAGTCCAGATCTTTCCTCTTTCCTTACCCCCCCTCTTCTTCCACCACCAATCCAATACACCCACCCACCACACTACTCACCACACTCTCCCCTCCTGCCCACCCCCCCCCCCACCCCCCCAAAGCATTGCAAATAAGACCTGCTCTCCCCGGGCCTCGGACGCTCAAACAGCACACACCCCCGTGCTCTCTCTCTCTCTCTCTCCCTCTCTCTTTCTTCCTCTCTGCATGAGCTGCCTCCCTCCTCCGGAGTCCCGCGATCTTCATGGGTTGAAGAGGAGCTGAAGAGCCGACACTCTTCCTCCTGCTCCTCGTCCTCGTCGTTCCTCCTCATCCTCATCCTCCTCCTCGTGCGGACGCAGCCTCCCCGCAGCCTCCCGTTTTTGGGGGGGGGGCGCCATGGCCCCAGCCTCTGGCGTGTTTGGACTTGCAGCCGCGGCGGCGGTCGGAGGGAGAATAGCGGGTCGCTGCCAGTGAGCGGGCGGAAGCGACACCACCACCCGCACAAGATCACCACCACCCCCACCTCCGCAGGACCACCCCCACCTCCGCAGGACCTCCCCCACCTCTGCAGCAGCAGGACCACCACCACCCCGCGCTCCTGTCTCAGAGTGGAAGGGGTCCCGCTCGTTTAGCGCGCCTGGACTGGGGTCGGGGGGGGGGGGGCCCCGCAGGGCCCGGCAGTGAGCATGCAGCTGGGATTGATGGCGGTGCTGATCTTCCTCAGCTCCGCGGAGAACGGCAGCACCACCCGGGACCCCAAGGACCGGAGACAGAGACGGAGTGAGTGAGAGTCCCACCATCACACGCTCTCCCTCTGTTTTACTGTCTCTGTCTGTTTCTTTTTAACTCACTCTCACTCTCTCTCTCTCTCGCTGTCTGTTTTTCTCTCTCCCTCTCCCTCTGTTTCTCTCTCTCCCTCTCTCTCTTTCTCTCTGTCTGTCTCACTCGCTCTCCCTCACTGTCTCTGCTCTCCCTCTCTCTCTGTCTCTCTCTCTCTTTTTTCTCCTCTGCTATTCGTTCAGTGCCACCACCTGTCGCTCACTGCCACCTGCTTAATTTTGGCATAAACATTTCATAGAGGTTTATAAATGTTTGTCTGCAGCAGTAAAGATCGCAGTTTTGCTTATTTCTTCTCACTCTTCTTTCCTGCCATTATTTTGTCTCCTGGTTTCATTCCTCTCACCTTATCCCTTCCCTTTTTACGTTTTATGGTTGTGTCTTTTTTCAGTTCATATAAAGACGTTATATTTTATATCGGTATAAAATAGACTTCATAGGAAATAGTTAAAGAGGACTCTCAGCAGAGAGTGAATCTGCGGTGGTAGAATATATGTTTAATCAGGGCTGTACGCTAGCATTTTTTCCAAGTTGAAAAATCTAGGAGCGCACTAATGTATCGCGATTAGTAGATGTGCTCCTGAATTATTTTTTCCAGCTAGCATACATAAACCTTCAGGAGAAAATGTTCCTAAAATCAAGCACTGCAGAGCCCTGTTAATTGAGATTTAATGCTCGCCTCTCCCCTTATATTATATGATTTGTATAAGTGACCATCGTTCAGCCTTTTCAGAAACATTTTTCTGACGTCCGTGTGTCCTTACTCCAAAAGCACACTGTGACCTTGCAAGTCTGATGTTTACTGTAGAATCATTACGGACCATCTGTGGTTTTGAATAATGCTGTTTTAATAAATGCCCATTACCGCTGCTTTGGTTATAAAGGAAATCTTGAGCTTTTGCTCTGTAGTGTTTGGTTTTAGATACCGCATCGTTTGCTGTGATAGGTGGAAATATGCCACCAGTTATATTTGACTCACAGATTTTGAACAGGAATTAGAATAGACCTGGTTATCTCAGGGGTGATATGGAGCTGAAACAACAAGGAAACCTTTTGATTTGATTAATCAACGTGGTTGTTTGACACGGTATCAGGTGAAAGTGCGTCATAATTCTGAGATCACGTCATAATCTGTTTAGTTCGCGATGCTAATATGTACTTTCGCGGGAAGATAAATAGACTGTGGCAGAGTTGAGTTTGATACATGTCCTGCTTTTTTTGCGATATGATTTTTCTTATCTGCGCATTTACTCCTGGCATAGTTCACATTCGGTGCGTAGGTTTCAGTCAAAGCGGTTTGCTGTGATCATGTTCCAGTGCTCCCTCTTCAGGCAGCAAGTGGTACTGCAAGAAAAGAGACGCGAGAGCGAGAAGGGAGGACGGACGGAGGGGAACACCCCCCCCCCGTTCGCAGATGCGCCTCGATATTTTCCTGGGTTCTCCCCGGCTTAAGGCAGTCACTTAAAGCAGTCCCAGGAGGATTAGCCGTATCCATTATTGCTTTCTTAAATAACTTCCGTAATCCGCGGCGGGAGAAATGAGATTAAGCAGGCCCGAGCCGGACTGCCCCGTAAGGGACTGTCGTACCGCTCCCTTTGCCGGTTAAAGCCCGCGCTTCGTATTTATGTTTTTTCACATGTCCTTTTGCAGAAAAAAAAAACATTTTAAATGCCTGTTTATTTAAATCCAAACAGTTCTTTCTTTAAATAATGTATGGTTGTATCCGGTCCCCCTGTGGCAACATTTAAAAGGCTGGCCAATCTCAGATCTCGGCATTGCGGCTCCATTGCAAGACTGCTAGCTTTAGATTTAAATACAGAGAATGGTCTGGAAAGACTGAGCCACAGTCCCTTTCTTATGTACCATAGACTCAGTTTGAAGGAAGGGAGACCCATGCACAAACACACATACATACATACAGTATATGGACACATATATCCAAACACACGTAGATGCATACATACACATACACATGCATGCATATGTGCACACTCTCACGCTCACACACACACACACACACGCACAGCGTGCTCGGAGCTCCAAAGGTCATCGGGCTCAAGAGCACGTTAGCGTCTCTCCTGCTAATGGTTAACCGAGCTTCGCCGTTAGCGTTGGCCGCGCCAGCGTATGCTGAGGGGTTAGCGTCGGCCGCGCCAGCGTATGCTGAGGGGTTAGCGTCGGCCGCGCCAGCGTATGCTGAGGGGTTAGCGTCGGCCGCGCCAGCGTATGCTGTGGGGTTAGCGTCGGCCGCGCCAGCGTATGCTGTGGGGTTAGCGTCGGCCGCGCCAGCGTATGCTGTGGGGTTAGCGTCGGCCGCGCCAGCGTATGCTGAGGGGTTAGCGTTGGCCGCGCCAGCGTACGCTGTGGGGTTAGCGTCGGCCGCGCCAGCGTATGCTGTGGGGTTAGCGTCGGCCGCGCCAGCGTATGCTGTGGGGTTAGCGTCGGCCGCGCCAGCGTATGCTGTGGGGTTAGCGTCGGCCGCGCCAGCGTATGCTGAGGGGTCAGCGTCGGCCACGCCAGCGTATGCTGAGGGGTTAGCGTCGGCCGCGCCAGCGTATGCTGTGGGGTTAGCGTCGGCCGCGCCAGCGTATGCTGAGGGGTTAGCGTCGGCCGCGCCAGCGTATGCTGAGGGGTTAGCGTCGGCCGCGCCAGCGTATGCTGAGGGGTTAGCGTCGGCCGCGCCAGCGTATGCTGAGGGGTTAGCGTCGGCCGCGCCAGCGTATGCTGTGGGGTTCGCGGCGGCCGGGCGCTCCTTAACCGATTTATCGATTCGCTCAAATCAGCCGTTCCCTCAGCGGTTTCGCCCGTCCCTCCCGACTCAACAACTGAGCTCAGGACAACCCCGGATTCTGTAACCCCAACGGACTCCAACGGCTCCACACTCTTCTGTCCACTTACCCCTGTAGCAGAACTGGTCCAGTGTGACGGATCTCATGAATATTAAAGAGTGGGGCATGGTCATGTCTTGACACAGTGGCAGTGGACATTTGCGTACTGTAATACAGCACCAGTAACTCCTGTCACCAGCCTTCCTCTGTGGGCCCAGAAGTCTTCCTCTGTGGTGATTCCACGTGTCAGCCTCTGTGCCCAAGTGCATTGTGGGAAATGCCTTCATCAGTCTATGGTGAAGGCTACTGTGATTCTACTTTGACCTTTCACCTCTGCAGCATCGGTATAGCGACCTGATACTGTGTCCCTTCTGCTGTAATTAGCAAGCACCATACTGAATCTGACCCCCCCCCACTCTGCCCCCCTTCCCTGTAATTTTCATGGTGTGAACATACGCTAAGTAACCAGTCCAAGAAAACGTGACTCTTTCACACGGTGTAAATGGGAGTGTTAAATCATAATCGGTGCGTATGGTGCCCGCTGGACTCATTAAAGCTGTAACACTGAAAGCTTTACCGTGGGGTTTGACTACCTGTGTCGGACGACGGCAGAGTCCGTGTGGAACCGGAACGTCCCTCCTAACTGGTCCACGTGTTCCCGTCAGAGGTCCCGAAATTTTTCTCAGGCCTAAAATTACTGTGATTGTTCATCAGCTTATTATTCATCAGCTGGTTATCTCTTGGCCTTGTCCTCTTCACCAGATCAGGTGTGTGATTCATGTTTTCGCCACATCTGATTTGTCTGTTTGGAGGGGCTTGGTGACAGATTTTACCTTTTAGAATAGCGTTGAGAATCAAGCACATAATTTTAATCAAGTGGATTTCCTCTTAACTGAATTTTTTCGGAACTTTGTATCCTTCACCACCTCTGTTGCCCTGTCTCTTTTTAGGCCTGTTTACTACAGGGTTTCCGTAGTCTTACTGGGTGGTGACCGGGTTGGTATTTGTTCCATGATGAGGGTTTTAAGAGCATGTTTGCTTCTCGTTTCCACGGCTTCAGTTTGACTCGGAAGGCTCGGTGTTCCACTCTGTCAGACTGTTGGTAGCGGTGCTGATGACTCACCACCACCATCGTAATCTTCTTCGTCATCTTCCTCATTCCCAGCCCCTGGGTGAACAGGGTGCCCCTCCCAGCGGACGGAATGGCGGAAACAAACCTGCCTTTCATTTCCTGCGGGTGATAACCTGCCGAGAGCAACATCAATCATCTCTGCCCAGAGGTGTGAAGTCCAGGGGTCAGAAAGTAAACTTCCTGCTCATGTGTCCTAGCTGTGAGCTCCACCAGCTTATTTCACTAATCAGTTCTACCTGGCTGAGGAATTGCATTAATTAGCCAATCCGGGTGACTGGAACACTTTGGACCTTTACCTAGATGTTTTCCCTCTGCATCTCTTCCCTATTTAGAAACAGTAGGCTGTACAAAGCTGGGGTGGTGATGGCTATGGCTGGGCACACCTGTGTGTAAATCAAACGAGAGGGTCTATATTTAGCTGACATGCCCATAAAAGAGTCTACTGCCATGATGGTTTTAAAAAAAATTTATCTTTAACTGAACATAAATCTGCCGGGCTGTCTTATCTGGCAAACTGTTACTGGTCTCAAAAATAGAGGTAGGAGCACAGGCACTGCTCTTCACAGGAGCTGGAAACTCAGGTAGCACGGAGTCTGGTCCACATCTGTTCTGCTGCATCACCTGAAGGGCCTGTCTCTATCAGCCTTTGATCTCTGCACTCTATCAACAGCTGCCCCTCAGATATGACTGAGTCAAGATTAAATTCAATTTTGAATTTGCTTCTTTTTTTTTTTTTTTCCTTCTTCGTTTGGTCGAGTTCAGCCACTGCCAACACGGACGTGCCAGGGAGTGGATTTATTCCTGAGTCACAGCTGATTTAGTCCAGGCCGGCTGTATTTATGTTAGAAGCAGCGCTGGTATGGCAGTGCGTGGCCAGCTTGCAGCTTGAGAAATTCTCTGTTGAGAAGATTTAGACGGAACATGCCTTTAAAAAATGTTTTCAAACTGCCCCGTGACCCGCTTAGTGATTCCGTAGCCCTGGGTAGACCAGGTGCGGACTCACCCGAGCCAAATCAGCAGGGAACGGTCCCTATTAACCCCCCCCCCCCCTTTGGGTACCAAGGGGTACATAACCACAGCGGGATGTCGGGACACCGTGTTTTGGGGAGGGGGGGGGGGGCGCTGGCGGGCCGCGACGCGTGCGGTTCGGGGCGGGGTTCCGGAACACTGCGCTGGACCGCGCCCAAAACGCCACGCCCAGTCTTAACCACGGGGGCCGGCATAGCGCGAGCGGGCGGTTCAGTGGTGGAGCTTTATATCGGGTGGGGTGCTCCGTTCCCAGCGCGGGCGTATCGGGTGGTGTTATGTTAGCGGGTGATTTGCTGGCGCAGTTCAGTGTAATAGGGCTGCAGTGGGTTCTGCTCCAGAACGCATTTCTCATTTTTCCGTGCTGGCCAATCCGGATCTCAGCATTGCAGCTTAATTTCAAGATTACGAACTTCCGACGAACAGCCTTTGACTTAGCAATGACAGATTTAAATACAGAGAATTATTTGGATAGACCGAACAGCCCTTTTCTTACGTGCCATAGACTCAGTTTGAAGGAAAGAACACACACACACACACACACACACACTCATACATGCATACAGTGGGTTCTGGTCTAGGCCTAGTGAGTAGGAAACAGGCCCAACGGCCGCCGCTGGACTACTTCCTGCCTAAAAGCGTCTCTCTCTCTCTCTCTCCCCTTGCCGCTCTCAGCCCGGCTCTTACCCCGAAACGGGAGCCGCCGCGAACGGCTCTCAGCGACAAAACCGCTAACTGAGCCGGCGGTAAAGCTAGCGGCCTGGCGGAAGCCGGGTGGGGAGTTTAGGTTTATAGCTCACGCGCGGCTTTTCCGCTTCCCGTCAGGGGTGCGGACGGCCTACGCCCCCGGGGGAACGCCCGCACGAATCTTCGGAACGAGGCCATAACGATCGGCGTGAGCCCTCACCGCGGTCCCGCGGAGATCCGTGGCGGCGCTCGCTGGCTTAGCGGGAGCGCTAACCCAGAGTGACTCACATAGCTTGCCTTTTTTGCCCATAACGCGTTATCCACTTTAGCGCGTGAGCTATTAGGCCGAAGTGCCTGGCTCTGGAGGAAACAGGACCGAGCGGCTGCGCGTTGAGAAAGAGATTTCTGTCTCAGCGGGGGCCCACCTGGATAAATAGAGATTAAATAAACACACAAAAAATAATAAATCGGCGACCAAAAATCTGTCAGACACTTTTTTTGAAGAAGTGCAGGCCGATCGGTTGCCTCCTTTTCCCCCCGAAAATGTGTTTGGACGGCCGCCTAGCGAAACATCTTCTGCGTCTTATCAATGTGGCTCCGTTTTCGTTCCCGTCCAGACCGGACCGGACCGGACCGGACCGGACCGCTGGCCTTACGCTGCTGCAGCGGTGGGGGTGGGGGGAGGGGGGGGGGGGGGGGCAGCTGATGAAAGGCAGCGTGTGGACCTGTGGTCTGTGTGTGGGGGGGGACGGTGGGAGGAGGAGGAAACTAACCCTAGTTCACAGCAGAGAGAGAGAAAGAGAAAGAGGAGAGCGTCCACGTGCCCCCTATCAGCACGGCCCGAAAAACCAAAAACGGTGGTCACGAGTGCCGCTCCCCCGAGGGCCCCGAGCGGGCCGTGTTTGCGGGACGGTTAAATATTCAGCGGCGCGATTGCTGCCTTATCGTCCCGGGACGCTGATAAGCACCTCGGATTCCCTGCTTAATGACCCCCCCCTCCCCCCGCCACCGCTCCCAACCCCCCCACCCCACCCCACCCTCGTTCCAGCCCGTCCTCGCGTGGGGTAACCAAGCTGCCGTTTGGCCTGCAATCTCTCTGGGGGGCATGGGGGGGGGGGGGGGGGGGGGGGGGTGAGTGAAACGCCTTTCTAACGCTTTTACCACCCCAGCTTATCTCCCCCCCAGGCCCAGTGGCTGATAGATAGCCCCCCCAGCGTGTGTATATTTGGAGCTGATAGGATGCTGGAACCCCCCGTAAATCAAGCCTCCTGCCTGACTGAGACTTGGGCACCGAAAACGCCCCCCCCCCCCCCCCCCCCCCCAGAACGGGACATGCACTCTGACTCACTTTTCATGCAACTGTTCCAAAAGCAATTGTCCTCTGAGTTATGCTTTCAATTTGTCTGATTTCATTTATTTATTTTTCAAAAAATAAATATTTTGGTGGAGGGGGGCGTAGACAAAAACCCAAAACGCAAGCTTTATTTAAGCAAAAAGAACTGAGCTCTTGTGCTGCCCTTCATCTCGTTAAGGCTCGTGGAGTGAAAGTGGTGGGGTGAGGTGGGGTGACTCATCATGACTCTGCTGTGAGGGAAACAACCAATGATTGGGGGTTTTTTTTTGGCTATGCATCTGTAGGAATTACCAGGAAGTAGTCAGAATGTATACACCAATCACTGTCAGCGTTGTTCTCCTGGCTGTGAGTAATGCATTCCGTGATTGGTAGAGCCCCTCTGTTTTGCTTTTCCTGTTCGGGGGGAACTCACTTTTCCTCGGCCATCTTGGGGCTGGAGTTTTGGTTGTGTTGCTCATCATTGTCAGACCTCCACAGTAATCCAGCATTAGGAAAGAAAATCTCTTCAAGATCTCCGCTGGCCAGTGTCACGTAAACAGTGAGAAACTGTTCAAACACAGACACTTGGCATAGCCTCTTGGAAGAATTAGCAGCAAACATTAACCCGTTGAAGGAATTCGATAACCCAGCACTTAACTGATGTTTGACGCAAAAGGTTCTCTTTTCTGTTTATTTGTTACAGAGAGATCATTTCCGTTTACATTTAGCTATTAGGCAGATGCTCTTATCCAGTGCGACTCAAATAAGTACGTAAAGATTGGGGTCAGGCAAATATTCAAGGTCACGACCGATAGCGGCAGCCAATGATACTTCGTCTTGTAACGTACAGTTAAAGTACAGTTAAACGTCACAGTACAGATACAACGGGGCGATGTTGAGAAGCGAATGAGTTAGAAGCCCATGCAGAGAGTTCAGAGGTCATGTGATATTTTTACTGGAGGGTTTGCTGGCGAGTACAGGGTTGCTCTGAGATGGGGAGCGTGGGGGAATGTTCCAGGCATTGTTGCTGGTAAGCAGCGTGTACACGGACCGTCTGACCTCACACAATGGCCATCCTTTTGTACTCAGATGATGATGTTTGATGTTTTTTTTTTTTTATAAACTCTTCAAAGTAAAGAGCCAGACACATGCGTAACGTGATGACAAAAGGATGTAGCATTTGATTAGGAGAAAAAAAGGCTTGTTTTTTTTTCGAGGGGAACTGTTTTGAGGGGTGTTTTGAAGGGTACTGTCAGCTTCGATTTAGGCCGAGCGCCTCCTTCCAGTTTATGAGAGTTCGAGAGGCTCGAGGGACTTATTCCATACTCCTGAATCCGATCCCTGGAAACAGACAGCCGTGAGGAGCGTGCTTTTTTCTGAACGATACGCGGAGCTGGCTAGTCACAGGATCAGAATGGCCCGGTCGAGGGCGCTTCCATTTGGAGAGTGGAAATACGCTGTTCTTCTGCGCTTAGCAGAATGTTTATGTTTGTTTCCCATACATTCAGCTCCAACGCATTTCTGAGGTGCGTGAGACAAAATACAGCAACAGTGAGCTCACCGAATCAAATGATCGACTGATTGACAGTGATTAGTTTGATTTGTTTAATCTCTTTCTTAAGGAATGCACTGAAAGCATATTGAAATAATATATATGTATGAGGATATTGCAACTATTCCTAATATATGGGTAAATACACAAATGACAAAAAACTGCAACTTTTTCATGTGTCAGTTTATCTAAAAAGACTGCTCTGAAGTGTATTATTTATTTCTTTATTATTTTAATTATATGTTCATGAGCCCACATATTTAAAGTATATTGTATTGCATTTTTTCCTTTCTGTTGGGATGACCTTGTCTTGCATTGACCTTTGACCTTTTGACCTCTGACCTCTGACCTCTGACCTCCTCCTCCCGCAGTAAGCACTGAGGTCCCGCCCTCCTGCTCGCGCGGGTGCGAGCTGTGCTCGCAGTACAACGGGTGCCTGAAGTGCCTGCCCAAACTCTTCATCCTGCTGGAGCGCAACGACATCCGCGAGATCGGCGTGTGCCTCTCGTCCTGTCCCGAGGGCTACTTCGGGGTGCGCAACCCCGACATGAACAAGTGCACCCGTGAGTGGCTGTCCGCCAAAAAACCGCCGTCCCGCTTGTCTGTGTGTGAGTGAGTGGGGAGTAAGAGGGTGGCAGTGCAGGGATCTGGGCTTTATAAACTCACAAGAGGTTGCAGGTTCAATTCCCAGGTTCCTATGGCTGTGCCCCACCTTGGAATTGAAACCTGCAACCCACCTGGAAAAGTGCATTACCTGAATTGCTTCAGGTAAACATCCAGCTGTATAAATGCATTGTGCGTAAGATGATTGTGGAATGCTAGTGACCCGGAACCTAGACATGAATTAGCTGAAAATGTCAGAAAAGCATGAAGAAGGGCAATTACGGTGGCGAGCGTGTGACTGTGGATACGACATGCGTGTCTCCTCCGGATTCTACTCTTCTGGGTTTTTCTGTGAGGGAGGGAGGGAGGGAGGGAGGAGGGAGGAGGGAAGGGGGCAGCGGAGGCCTGTTTGCTGTTTGAATGGAAGAAAACAAAAACAACAGATGATGGAGAGCGGGAAACATCTGTCCGTGTCTGTGTGCCGTTAGCTTGCGGTGGGCTTAGAGAAGCTCAGATCACCGGGGGACCACAGACACATGCCCGTCTGTCCCACCCCGGGACACCGCGGACTGGTTTCTCTTATTGGAAAAATGAAATAAATAAGATCAACGCAAAACAGCGGCGAACGCACCGTTGTTTGTCTGCCTTTTAAACATGAACAGGGCTTTCTCTTTTTGGCTTCTGATCAGGCCTGTTCCACACCAGCCCAGTCACTGCCAGGCTCTTTGTTGTTCTTGCTGTTGTTGTTGTTGTTGTTGTTGTTGTTTTTTGGGGGGATTTTTTGGCTTGTTTCTTCTCAGCACACGTGACTCAAAGCGAAGCCTTGCTAAAGGGACGCAAACCCACGCTTCCAATTACGAGAGTTCAGAAGTTCAGAAACCAGCGGCGAGCCCCCCCCTTTAAAACGGTTAAAAGCCCCACTTCAGCCTCCCCGTCCCGTTCCTGGAGCATGTGTGTTTTACGTTAGCCTGTTAGAGAGGAGCGCGGCTTGTAGTCATTTGGTTCTGTAATGGGACGGTGCTGTGGAGGGGGCTTTCTCCGGGGGGGGGGGGTGAGGTAGTTTTTCCTGACGTTCCTCTGTAGCCGTCCCAGACAGAGTCCTCAATTACCCCCTTAAACTCCCTTTGAGGGGTCAGGTCTGCGTGACTGAACCTGTCCCACACTGAAGGAGCACCGAGCACATTAGGCTAGCGTTTGGTCCTCGTGATGAGAGACAACGGCAACAGATGTAAATTCCACCCCGAGAATGAACTCTAGACCTTTTGTTAGCTTTTCTTGTGCATGAACTAATGTGATGCAAAGACACACAGCTGGCCAAGAAACAGCTGAGCAGCCAACTGTCCAGTTACTTTTGCTCCCCTAAAATGGGGGGACTTTGTGTAAAAAAAAAAGAAACAGAGCTGTAGGAGGTTTCTTCTTCTGCTGTCAGGACCCATATTGAGTTATTTACACTGCAGCAAGGAATTCCTTTTCTGCTAATGCGCGCTCCCTTAATGATAACCGCTCTGGCTTCTCCGGTCCCTGTGTCTCAGACTCCAGTCCGAGACACTGCAAGAATCCGTGCCGGGTTTTCCCCCGTGCGCAGCCGAACCCCCTCGACGGCTCGGTCCTGTGCAACGATCCCGTTACATCCGATACCCCTCCAGATCCCCGGGTCTTGTTAGCAACATTTGTCTTGTGTTAAGGGGCACTTTTTTTTTTTTGAAGTGGCCGAGTGTGAAACCAACGTCAGAAGCGGTTCTCAGGGGTTTAATGGGGGTAATTGAGAGCAGAGCTTGTAACGAAACTCAGCGCTTGCCCCCACAGCACCCCCTCCCCCCCTCTCCCCTCCGCCCCCCTGTCCCTCCCCACCTCGAGACCAGCGTGCTGCATGCAGAAAGCTTGCATACGGCAATGCACATACTGTGCTCGAATATGATCACAGCATTTATGTGGGCATAACTAGACGACAGTCCCGAATCCCAAATGCTTTGTTGCAGAATTTACTGAACGGTCAGCGAACAGGGGGCTAGGTTCTCGCGCGGTACCAATTTTGGGGCGACCAGAACTTTTGTAGCAACATTGAGACGACTGTGCGACTGGGATTGGACGTAATCCACTGAGAGAAAAAGCTCATTAAAACTTGGGAAATGGGTTAGCTGGTTTTCTGTTTGCTTCTGTAGATGTTGTTTGAACCCCAGGTGCTGACATTTTATCCTTTTCAGAAGTTCTGCGGGCTTTTTCCTGTAGAATACTGTAATGGAACTGCGGGTCATATGGCTCTCCTGAAACGTTTTGTTTTTTTAACGTTCTGTTGTCTTCAGGCGATTTGTTGCATCTGTTTCTCCCTCCTCCTTGGTTTTCACAGGAAGCATTAGTGGCATTTTTCCTATGAAAGCAATAAAAGTGATAACTGTGAAGCGGGGGGTGCTCAGTTTGTGTTCCAAAGACGTGATTCGTGTCAGGTTTTCGTCGTGTGTGAGAGGGCAATTAGCCCTAATCTAATCTCGTTAGCGGCCTGCTTTGAGTGGCTGGGCTCAGCTCTTAATGAGGAAGAGCTGGGAAGCGGAGCTGTTGACCCCACTGAGCTGAAGACTGAACTGGAGTGCCTCCTCTCAGGTTGAAGGAGGGGGGGGGGCAATGCACTTAACCCTTTAAGGTCTGAGATCACAGATATGAGATTAGAATGTTCTTGACTGAACATTCTAACGCTGATGTAACAATCGCTCTGGCGATTTAAAGCGACGGAGTTCTAGAACACCGACTGGCAACATTCCAAAGAAACCTGCACACTTCAAAGGCTTGTGATGAGGATGGGCAGAGAGGGCCCGTTTCTCTGGTTATGACCCCAACATCTGCTCTTATTTACTGCCGCCGCTCAGTCATTAACGTGGTTTGACATTTCAGCCACATTTCCTTGTTAGCTCGTGAACGTTATTGCTTCCCGACAGCAGGGCTGCCCAGCCCCTCGTTCCTGGAGATCTACCATCCTGTTATTTTTGCACACCTGATTCTAGTAAATAGCAGCTCAATGAGATGTCTAAGCTGTTGAATGAGGTGCGCTTTGTTCTCTTCGGTTGGAGTGAAACCCTGCAGGATGGTAGATCTCCAGGGACAAGGCTGGTCAGCCCTGCCCTACCCGAAACAGTTGTGGTCTGATCTGAGTGAACTGGTGCATATTCAGATGATTGGCTAAGTGATGAGTAGACAAGTGGTGATTGGATAATTGAAACGGAGGATGAAATGCGGGAAGAAACCTGAAAACACAGCAGCCCTCCTGCTGTAAGTCATGTGACCCGCCTCCTGTGTTCTGCTAAAGCTAACGCCTCTCTCTCTCTCTCTCTCTCTCTCTCTCTCTCTCTCTCTCTCTCTCTCTCTCTCTCTCTCTCTCTCCCTCTCTCTCTCTCTCTCTCTCTCCCTCTCTCTCTCTCTCTCTCTCTCTCTCTCTCTCTCATTTCAGGGTGTCGAATAGAGAACTGCGAGGCCTGCTTCAGTAAAGGTTTCTGCACAAAATGTAAAGAGGGCCTGTATTCCCTTAGGGGGCGCTGTTACAACAGCTGCCCCAAGGGCTTCAGCACCACTAACGGCACCACAGAGTGCATCAGTACAGGTGAGCGGCGTTCATCCTCTCCAGACCCCCAACCCCCCCCCACACTCCCGACCACCTGCATCACATGACTAATTTTAAAGGCAATGGTCATTGAACTTACCATTCAGTCCGTAGGTCGCTGCTCACATTCACTGTGGTAGTAATCGTCATATGTTTTGATTTGTTTTACCAAGTCATGTAAGCATACCTTTTTAAAACAAACGTCGTAGTCAGTAAAACTGATTCAGTTTTAGAATACAATTCCCATCAGGCCCTTCACCAACACCCCATAGACATCATAGTCAATGACTTTGCAATGCACTATGGGAGCCTGAGGCAAGAGTAGCATGGTAATGGTTGTGCATACTCCCTTTTACCGTGAAGTTTTAAAGAGAGGAATGTAGTATTGCCTCAGTGAACTGACAGAGGGCAGGTTCCTGTTCAAGTTTAGACAGTTAAGTTTAAAATCGTAAAGGCTACGATGATTGGCTGAGAGCAGGACTGCTCTCTTTGAGTGAATTCATCCCGCTGGCATCACCTAAAACGTTAAGTGTTGTCTTATCAAGCTGGGCAGTAAAAAGCCATTTTAGTGTGAAATTTCTTTGAAAGGTCCCCATAAGTCTGTCATTTCACAGGGCCCAATTTAAGAGGGGGGGGGGGGGGGGGGGGGGCGGGTCAGGATGTCCCCCAAGCACTTAACACATCCATCTTTCAAGGGCTGTTGACCTCTTCTGTGGCCTAGTAAGGACCATTTACTTATAGTACACACACACACACACACATTCACATGCCCACGCGTGCACTTGCACACACCTACGCACACACGCGAATCCACACACACTTTCACAAGTCTTTAAAAGTTGGATTTATGAGCGCGTGATGTGCCAAACTAAAAGAGGACCTGCCCAGGGTTCAGTTTCGAGTGCCTCCTGCGTCTCTTCACAGAACCTCAGCTTTGCGTCAAGTGCCACTTTGAGATGGGGGATGAGCGTAAGTGGCTCATGGCCTTCCTAGGCTCTCCGCAGTTGGAGTTTTTTAATTGATTGACAATGACCTGGGTCAAATACTTTATTTTAAATGCTTTAGCCCTTGGTTAAAATTCCATCAATTCACAGACAAAAAAAAAGAAACATCTATTTCCATTCTCCAGTGTTCAGAACTAAATGATTCTTCCCTGTGATTATTGTACAGTTTGGTTTTTGTAATACGTTTTTTTTTTTTTTTTTTTTGAAAATTCCCAGGAATCTGCAATGTGGTCGTTTTTTTAATTTTTTTTCGAGTTGCCCTGCTCTGTTCTTTCTCAATTTCCCGTGAGTCGGACTTGGAGAGCGCGCTGCGGTGCGGTACTCAGAGAATTTATTGATCACTTTTTTGAAAATATTTCTGTCACAGGCGAGTAAGTACCTTGCTAACGGCTTCGCTTTCCGCGAGGAGGCCGCTCTCTGTGGTCTTTTGGCCGGGGAGCCTCCCCCGGGTGACGTTTCTGGCGCGGTTTCGCGCTATCTTGCCTTTCTCTAATGTGTTACTCCAGTAGTACTTCCCTCCTGCTTTTTTCAGTCTGTAGTCATCGCCTTGGCAGCGTGAAGTTGCCCCCCCCCCCCCAATCCAGCTCCCCCGACCCCCCCTCCCCAAACCTCCTTTCCTTTCACAGGCACAAAGGCCATGAATTCCCTGGGCAGTTATAATGAAATGTTGAAATTCTCCCCGCGATTAAAAACAGCTCAGACCAGATGGAGTCGTGACTCCTGCTCAGAAACATCCAGTAAAGGTTTTTAACGTTTGTCGGTTCCCAAATCTAATAATTACAACATGCCGTCTTTCGCTCATGAGTCACGGCTGGCGTTCGCTAACGTCGAATTTGCCGCATCTCAGACATGCGGTCCGCTGTAATTCAAGATCGTATTCTTAATTTTCCAGTTTGCACGCTTGTCATGTGGCATCGCGCTTCTATGAGTTCTGTTCAAACCGTGATTCCCATTCTAACCCTTTCAAGTACTTTCTACATCCCGTTTATACAAGCTCAATGACCCATAAAAACATGAGTATGCTCTCATATAAGGCTATATGATGTGTGTTATAGTCCATCAATGAAGTAATATAAAAATGGCTTCAGTGACCTGGTAAATTGATACCATCCCAAGATCACCTCTTTCAACCCCAGCCCAAACCACGATAATTTAGAGTCGATGTGGATTCTGATCAAGGAATCAGACTCTTTAGGATCAGGAATAATATCACGTATAGCCTGAAGGTGAAACTTTTCAAGACAATCTCCAAAATCCCCCCCCCCCCCCAAAAAAAGAAATAAAGCAAATTAAAAGTACCAAAAAAGTCATTTATTATCTCTGTGTCAGAGAACTTTAGGTGTTGTCCTTGCATGCGTGCACTTCCCTTGCTAACCCTGTGTCCGTGCTGGATTTCCCACAGTGCAATGCGAGCTGGGGGAGTGGGGCCCCTGGGGGCCCTGCATGAAGAAGAACAAGACCTGCGGTTTTAGGAAGGGGACCCAGGTCCGGTCCCGCGAGCCCACGCAGACCCCCAGCCCGGACACTGTCCCGTCTCCCGTCGCCCCGGCAACCTGCTCCCCGGAGACGGAGAGCCGCAGATGCACCGTGCGGAAGGTGCCCTGCGCTGGGGGCAAAGGTGAGGGGGGGTGAGGGGGGGGGGCGGGGGAGGGGGGGGGGGGGGCGGGGGAGAAAGAGGGGATGAGAGAGAGAGTGGGAGAGAGAAGGAATGAGAGAGAGTGGGAGAGAGAGGGGATGGAGAGAGAGGGGTATTGAGAGAGAGAGAGAAAGAGTGTGTGAGTGAGAGGTTAATGTGCAACAAATATTCATCAGTTTAAAAGAAATGAACTGTACCCTGCAGAAATGGATGTACCAGAATGCATTGTGAGAAATCAGCTGCACAAATGGGTGCAGTTTCATCAGCTGGTTACTTTTCTGTCACACCTCTGTCTGTCTTGTGTGTCTTTGCGACCGTCAGTGTACTACTCGTTTCTTGACCACGATCAGGGTGAGCGAGACACCCCCCGCCCACCCCCCCCCCCCCCTCCCCCCCTTCCCTGATGCGGTTCGGTTCGGTGTGGTCCAGCAGATTTGGCACAAACGCCGGGCCTCAGCGTTGGCTGGCCGGGTTCGAATGGGCATTGCCTGCCGGCCTGCCGTTGCGCAATCTCCCGCTGGGTTTATATGAGGCCGCAGAGGAGCCCCGCCCGTTCCCGCTCGTTTATGAAAGCCGTCGGCACGGTTACGATTGCAAAAAAAGGTAGTTCGGTTTGCGCGCTCTGTTTGTTCGTTTTTTTTTGTGAGTCGAGCTCTTCCTGTCAGCTGAACAAGGTGGGACGTTGGTGGGATTTTTCAAAAGCTGTCTGACTGTGCATGGTCATGTGTGTCATGCTTGTCCGGTCATGTGATGTTCAGGTTTTGGCACAGTGCTGGGTGCTCTCTGGCCTGTAGGTAACTGATGTGCCAAGATGGACTGAATGGCCTGTTCTCATCAGTATGTATTCTTATGTTCTTCTGCTCTAGATCATCTGAATGGCCTGTTCTCCTCATTATGTATTCTTATGTTCTTATGTTCTAGATGGGCTGAATGGCCTGTTCTCCTCATTATGTATTCTTATGTTCTTATGTTCTAGATGGTCTGAATGGCCTGTTCTCCTCAGTATGTGTTCTTATGTTCTTGAGAGAGCGCACAGCTAGAGCTTGAATTCTCGAGGGAGTGTTGGAATTGGGCATGACGGTCTATTGCCATGTTAAAGTGGCCAATAAACTCCTAACCATGCAGTCCACATAAATGTTTGGCCCAAGTGGCACAACCACTTAGTGTAGCAGTTTTTTTGTCTGAGCTTGTACTTCTTTTGGGAATCTGAAATCTTATTTTATGTGTGAATAAACAGTTTAGATGTACAAATTAAATTATATGGAAATGCACAGACCAAAATGATTAGGGATGCGATTGTTTTTTTTAAATACCAGCTGGTATGCGTGTATTTAATTTTATTAAAAGCTGGATCTTGGATCGGGGACGGCAGGAGGGTCAGTGGAATTCATTGCTTGCTTTCCCCTGTTCTAATGAACACAAATTTTCTGGAGTAGCAATAAAACGGACCCTTCGAAAAACAAAAGAAAAAGGCGCGGCCTCCAGCTTTTGGGCGGAGGGCGGAACCTCGCGGAGGCGGGAGAGGGTGAAAGGCATTGTGGGATTGTGCTGAGGAGTGGGGCTGCAGGTGGTCATATTTCCACGTTCTGGTGGCCTGGTTATGACACGCTAAGCCGAAGGTTCTCTCTTAATGGCCCTTAAAGTGTTTTATTGTGACAGGAGAGGACAGAACGAGAAACCGAGAGAAGGACTGCTGGTGAAAAAACTTTTTTTATTGCTTTTTTTTTTTTTTTTTTTTTGGCGTGGGAAGGGGGGGATTTATTTTTTTGAGATTAAATGAACGATATCCCCGCTTGGTGTTATTGTATAGCTCTTGTGACTGAGTGTGGGTGTGTCTTACTGCGGTCAATGACTGGTCTGCAACAATGTGTGTTATAGAACACTTACTGCCTCTATGTGTTTATACAGCTGTTATGACAATTTATGCATTAAGCAATACAAAGTGACCGTGTCCTCTGTTATGTTATAACAGAGTGGGTCCTAAAAATAGTAGCGTTGAGTCAAAATATCAAATGATCTCAGTAAACACTCTTGTCTAAGATTAGTGATTAAGTGTTCGAATGCTTGTTAGGCTAAACAGTTTTGTTTAAAAATCTAGATTTTTCTCATGAAGTTCTCACTAACAAATATCCTTTTGAAAAAAAAAAAAGAAACTCAGAACATTGTGTTAAAATAAGATAATTTATTGGTATGACTCCTGCTGTGTGTGAGAGAGAGTCTCTTTGCGGTGTCATTATTCTTTCGGAATGAACAGGAGTTCCACGTAGAGCTTGGGGTACGTTGGGGGGGGGGGGGGGGGGGGGGGGGGGGGTTGGGGGGGATCCAGTTATTGAAATATTAATCTTTGGAGAGACATAGACTACAATATGAATGTAATACGTCAATATCTGATGACTGGAGCATTCTAACATTCTAACATTTCCTGAAAATAAACAAAAAGAAAAACAAACAAACAAACAAACAAAACGATAAACGTTGCTGGGAAGCTACCCCGCGTCGGCTCTGACCATTTGAGCCGGAATGGCGTGTTCTTCTTCCTTTTTTCTCCCCTTATCTCTATTAGTCTTTCGCTCTCCCCTCTTGTGTTTGGGGTTCCTCACTGGGGGGGGGAGGGGGGGAGGGAGGAGAGGGGCTCGGTCCGGGACGGGACGGGCCGGTGGCTGCGAGAGGCGGGTGAGAAATGAGCCCCAAATTTACGCCGCGTGACGCCCGCGTTCCGGAAAGAATTTCCACTCCTGGATCATAGGAATAATTAACAGTGAAGTATTATAAACTGCCCCATAAAAATGCTACACCGCCTGCCAGATTTTCTAAACTTAGTGACCGTGTGTATTCAGGGGGGTGGTGGTGGGGAGGGGACAGCGGGGGGGGGGTTCTAATTATTTACATGAATTTTCTGTTTTTAGAAGTTTCTAGAGACAGAGAGAGAAGAGTCTCTGATCTTGGCACGATGAAAGGTACCTGTGTGGGGGTAGAGATAGAAGTATTGTGGGGGGGGGGGGGGGGGTTAGCCCGTTCTGAACTTAAAGAATGTTCACAGGCTTGGTGCTAATAATTTTACGCTATATTATGATTATTATGATGCGATAACGACAGGGTGCTAGACAGGAAGCTTGATCCCTTCACTGACGTGCCTTTGTGCTGTGCGTAAACTGGTGACATGCATCATGCACTTATTGCACGTTGCTTTGGATAAAAGCTTCTGGCAGATAAGCATCATGTGATGTAATGAGCGTTCAATCGGGACGCAGTTGTGGAACTGGCCAAGGGGGCGGCGGTATAAGGGAGCGGGTCAGTTTGGGAGGGGGTCACAGACTCAGTATGGGGTGAGGTGGGGGGGGGGGGGGGGGCACACTATTGCCAACAGTTATGTTAGCCAATGATAATGCGCTATTTTAGGGGGGAAAAAAGGGGTGGCACCTGGTGCGGCCAATCAAATTTCAGAGGGGGCCAGTACCCCCCCCGGCCCCCTCATTGGACACGCCCTGGCACCAATACGTACTGGCGGATCAGAGACTGGTTCCCTGTTCTGGTGCGGAGGGGACAGAAAGATGGCGCATTTAACTGCTGTTTGTCAAGTTCACACAAGCACACAGCGCATAGCGCACACACATGCTTCTGCTTAGTGGTGCTGTTGTAGCAGAGCGGTGATGCTGTTGTAGCAGAGTGATGATGCTGTTGTAGCAGAGTGATGATGCTGTTGTAGCAGAGCGGTGGTGCTGTTGTAGCAGAGTGATGATGCTGTTGTAGCAGAGCGGTGGTGCTGTTGTAGCAGAGCGGTGGTGCTGTTGTAGCAGAGTGATGATGCTGTTGTAGCAGAGTGATGATGCTGTTGTAGCAGAGCGGTGATGCTGTTGTAGCAGAGCGGTGATGCTGTTGTAGCAGAGTGGTGATGCTGTTGTAGCAGAGCGGTGGTGCTGTTATAGCAGGAGCAGAGCGGTGGTGCTGTTGTAGCAGAGCGGTGGTGCTGTTGTAGCAGAGCAGAGCGGTGATGCTGTTGTAGCAGAGCGGTGATGCTGTTGTAGCAGAGCGGTGATGCTGTTGTAGCAGGAGCAGAGCGGTGATGCTGTTGTAGCAGAGTGGTGATGCTGTTGTAGCAGAGCGGTGGTGCTGTTGTAGCAGAGCGGTGATGCTGTTGTAGCAGAGTGATGGTGCTGTTGTAGCAGAGCGGTGGTGCTGTTGTAGCAGAGCGGTGGTGCTGTTGTAGCAGAGCGGTGGTGCTGTTGTAGCAGAGTGATGATGCTGTTGTAGCAGAGCGGTGGTGCTGTTGTAGCAGAGCGGTGGTGCTGTTGTAGCAGAGCGGTGATGCTGTTGTAGCAGAGCGGTGGTGCTGTTGTAGCAGAGCGGTGATGCTGTTGTAGCAGGAGCAGAGCGATGGTGCTGTTGTAGCAGAGTGATGATGCTGTTGTAGCAGAGCGGTGGTGCTGTTGTAGCAGAGCGGTGATGCTGTTGTAGCAGGAGCAGAGTGATGATGCTGTTGTAGCAGAGCGGTGGTGCTGTTGTAGCAGAGCGGTGATGCTGTTGTAGCAGGAGCAGAGTGATGATGCTGTTGTAGCAGAGCGGTGATGCTGTTGTAGCAGAGTGGTGATGCTGTTGTAGCAGAGCGGTGGTGCTGTTGTAGCAGAGTGGTGATGCTGTTGTAGCAGAGTGATGATGCTGTTGTAGCAGAGTGATGATGCTGTTGTAGCAGAGCGGTGGTGCTGTTGTAGCAGAGCGGTGATGCTGTTGTAGCAGAGTGGTGATGCTGTTGTAGCAGAGCGGTGGTGCTGTTGTAGCAGAGCGGTGATGCTGTTGTAGCAGAGCGGTGGTGCTGTTGTAGCAGAGCGGTGGTGCTGTTGTAGCAGAAGGATGATGCTGTTGTAGCAGAGTGATGATGCTGTTGTAGCAGAGCGGTGATGCTGTTGTAGCAGAGTGATGATGCTGTTGTAGCAGAGTGGTGATGCTGTTGTAGCAGAGCGGTGGTGCTGTTGTAGCAGAGTGATGATGCTGTTGTAGCAGCAGCAGAGTGGTGATGCTGTTGTAGCAGAGTGGTGATGCTGTTGTAGCAGAGCGGTGATGCTGTTGTAGCAGAGTGGTGATGCTGTTGTAGCAGAGTGGTGGTGCTGTTGTAGCAGAGTGGTGATGCTGTTGTAGCAGAGCGGTGGTGCTGTTGTAGCAGAGTGGTGGTGCTGTTGTAGCAGAGCGGTGATGCTGTTGTAGCAGAGTGGTGATGCTGTTGTAGCAGAGCGGTGGTGCTGTTGTAGCAGAGCGGTGATGCTGTTGTAGCAGCAGCAGAGCGGTGATGCTGTTGTAGCAGAGTGATGATGCTGTTGTAGCAGGAGCAGAGTGATGATGCTGTTGTAGCAGAGCGGTGATGCTGTTGTAGCAGAGCGGTGATGCTGTTGTAGCAGAGCGGTGATGCTGTTGTAGCAGAGTGATGATGCTGTTGTAGCAGAGTGATGATGCTGTTGTAGCAGAGCGGTGGTGCTGTTGTAGCAGAGCGGTGATGCTGTTGTAGCAGAGCGGTGGTGCTGTTGTAGCAGAGTGATGGTGCTGTTGTAGCAGAGCGGTGATGCTGTTGTAGCAGAGCGGTGGTGCTGTTGTAGCAGAGCGGTGGTGCTGTTGTAGCAGAGTGATGGTGCTGTTGTAGCAGAGCGGTGGTGCTGTTGTAGCAGAGCGGTGATGCTGTTGTAGCAGAGTGATGATGCTGTTGTAGCAGAGTGATGGTGCTGTTGTAGCAGAGCGGTGATGCTGTTGTAGCAGAGTGATGATGCTGTTGTAGCAGAGTGATGATGCTGTTGTAGCAGAGCGGTGGTGCTGTTGTAGCAGAGTGATGATGCTGTTGTAGCAGAGTGATGATGCTGTTGTAGCAGAGCGGTGGTGCTGTTGTAGCAGAGCGGTGGTGCTGTTGTAGCAGAGCGGTGGTGCTGTTGTAGCAGAGCGGTGATGCTGTTGTAGCAGAGTGATGATGCTGTTGTAGCAGAGTGGTGATGCTGTTGTAGCAGAGCGGTGGTGCTGTTGTAGCAGAGTGGTGATGCTGTTGTAGCAGAGTGGTGATGCTGTTGTAGCAGAGCGGTGGTGCTGTTGTAGCAGAGTGGTGATGCTGTTGTAGCAGAGTGATGATGCTGTTGTAGCAGAGTGATGGTGCTGTTGTAGCAGAGTGGTGATGCTGTTGTAGCAGAGTGATGATGCTGTTGTAGCAGAGTGGTGATGCTGTTGTAGCAGAGCGGTGATGCTGTTGTAGCAGAGTGGTGATGCTGTTGTAGCAGAGCGGTGATGCTGTTGTAGCAGGAGCAGAGCGGTGGTGCTGTTGTAGCAGAGTGGTGATGCTGTTGTAGCAGAGCGGTGATGCTGTTGTAGCAGAGCGGTGGTGCTGTTGTAGCAGAGCGGTGGTGCTGTTGTAGCAGAGTGGTGATGCTGTTGTAGCAGAGTGATGATGCTGTTGTAGCAGAGTGATGGTGCTGTTGTAGCAGAGTGGTGATGCTGTTGTAGCAGAGCGGTGATGCTGTTGTAGCAGAGCGGTGATGCTGTTGTAGCAGAGCGGTGGTGCTGTTGTAGCAGAGCGGTGGTGCTGTTGTAGCAGAGCGGTGATGCTGTTGTAGCAGAGTGATGATGCTGTTGTAGCAGAGCGGTGATGCTGTTGTAGCAGAGCGGTGATGCTGTTGTAGCAGAGCGGTGGTGCTGTTGTAGCAGAGCGGTGATGCTGTTGTAGCAGTAGCAGAGTGATGATGCTGTTGTAGCAGAGTGGTGATGCTGTTGTAGCAGAGTGATGATGCTGTTGTAGCAGAGTGGTGATGCTGTTGTAGCAGAGCGGTGGTGCTGTTGTAACAGAGCGGTGATGCTGTTGTAGCAGAGCGGTGGTGCTGTTGTAGCAGAGCGGTGATGCTGTTGTAGCAGAGTGGTGATGCTGTTGTAGCAGAGTGATGATGCTGTTGTAGCAGAGTGATGGTGCTGTTGTAGCAGAGTGATGATGCTGTTGTAGCAGAGTGGTGATGCTGTTGTAGCAGAGCGGTGGTGCTGTTGTAGCAGAGCGGTGGTGCTGTTGTAGCAGAGCGGTGATGCTGTTGTAGCAGAGTGATGATGCTGTTGTAGCAGAGTGGTGATGCTGTTGTAGCAGAGCGGTGGTGCTGTTGTAGCAGAGCGGTGGTGCTGTTGTAGCAGAGCGGTGATGCTGTTGTAGCAGAGCGGTGGTGCTGTTGTAGCAGAGCGGTGATGCTGTTGTAGCAGAGTGGTGATGCTGTTGTAGCAGAGTGGTGATGCTGTTGTAGCAGAGTGATGATGCTGTTGTAGCAGAGCGGTGATGCTGTTGTAGCAGAGTGGTGGTGCTGTTGTAGCAGAGTGGTGGTGCTGTTGTAGCAGAGTGGTGGTGCTGTTGTAGCAGAGCGGTGATGCTGTTGTAGCAGAGTGATGATGCTGTTGTAGCAGAGCGGTGATGCTGTTGTAGCAGAGTGGTGATGCTGTTGTAGCAGTAGCAGAGTGATGATGCTGTTGTAGCAGAGTGGTGATGCTGTTGTAGCAGAGCGGTGGTGCTGTTGTAGCAGAGCGGTGATGCTGTTGTAGCAGAGTGGTGATGCTGTTGTAGCAGAGTGGTGATGCTGTTGTAGCAGAGTGATGATGCTGTTGTAGCAGAGCGGTGATGCTGTTGTAGCAGAGCGGTGGTGCTGTTGTAGCAGAGTGGTGGTGCTGTTGTAGCAGAGTGGTGGTGCTGTTGTAGCAGAGTGGTGATGCTGTTGTAGCAGAGCGGTGGTGCTGTTGTAGCAGAGCGGTGATGCTGTTGTAGCAGAGTGGTGATGCTGTTGTAGCAGAGTGGTGATGCTGTTGTAGCAGAGTGGTGGTGCTGTTGTAGCAGAGCGGTGGCGCTGTTGTAGCAGAGCGGTGGTGCTGTTGTAGCAGAGTGGTGATGCTGTTGTAGCAGAGCGGTGATGCTGTTGTAGCAGAGCGGTGATGCTGTTGTAGCAGAGTGATGATGCTGTTGTAGCAGAGTGATGGTGCTGTTGTAGCAGAGTGATGGTGCTGTTGTAGCAGAGCGGTGGTGCTGTTGTAGCAGAGCGGTGATGCTGTTGTAGCAGAGTGGTGATGCTGTTGTGGCAGGAGCAGAGCGGACAAAGACTGGCCGGCTCGGAGTCTTTAAAGCAGCGCGTTCGAGGCCTGAACTCTAAAATTGCTTCAGACTGGCTGCCTGCTTTAGCCGCGCTACGATATTTCTGTCCTCAGCTCGCTGATATCTGGCCTTCCTGATCATTAATGACAGCAATAAAAACACTCCGCGGAGCAGCAAAACCTTCCAGTTGCTTGTTAAACATTTTTTTGCCAATGTTGACAGTTACTCATGTGTTTCATAGTTTTCTTTACTGAAAAATAAATTGTGGCGCTAGCAGTTTGTATTTTTTTGTAACTGAACACTCGTGTGGCCAATAACTGCTCTTTTATATGGTTACCGAGGGGTTATAAAACAGCCTTTTAGAGACGGGTGAGTAAACATATCGTTTTCCAATGATTTCCCAACAAAGATTTCATAGATTGAGCAAATACACGCTTGAGAGCTTTACAAATAAAAGAGGCAGTTGATAGAGAGGGAGAGAGGGAGAGAGGGAGAGAGGGATAGAGTTTATGTGCTTGGTTTTGCGCTGAAGCATTGATAGGGGTTTTATGCCCTTAATTATTTAATGAACTCGACTGATATTTTAACAAAATGGTGTGTGTGTGTGTGCCCTGCGATAGATTGGCGACCTGTCCAGGGTGTAATCCTGCCTCTCGCCCGATGCATGCTGGGATAGGCTCCAGCACCACCCCCCCCCCCCCCCCCCCCCCACGACCCTGCCCAGGATAAGCGGGTGTAGATAATGGTTGGATGGATATTTTAACTAAATTTCTAGAGAAGCTCTAATGCCTCTGCATGAGGCGGCTTACTGTGATGTAATCTCTGAGTGCAACCTGGTGTATGTACGGCCAATCAGCTAATTGAGTCAAGGTGGGAATGCAAACCAACATGCACACTGGCCCTCCAGCAACCAATCTGCTCTGGGTTTGTATTAGGATTAGGTTTACTTAACTGACAGTCACTTGCACTGTGACAGTGGGTTAAAACTGGGACTATGGTTAGGATAGGGCTAGGATCAGGCTTACATGACTAACCACTGCTTGCACTGACAGAAGGTTTGAAATTATTGTTAGGATTGAGTTATGTTATGGTCAGGTTTATTATTATGTTTAGGATAGGGTTAGGTTAGGGCCAGGGTCACGTGAATAAACAGACACTGGTACAGTGACAGAGGGTTACAGTTACGGTTATGTTTAGGACAGGGTTAGAATTAGGTCAGGGTCCAGTTTACCTGAATGAACAGACACGCACACTGTTGTGGGGGATACGGTTAGGGTTATGGTTCGGATACGGTTAGGGTTATGGTTGGGATATACGGTTAGAGTTAGGGGTAAGAGTTTGGCTTACCTGAATAAACAGACAGCGTGACAGAAGCTGTCACTCGACTTCAGTTGTCAAGCCCCTCGGAGTGCAAACACTGAACAGCTCCCTGTGAGTGTTTATTCGGTATCCCGGCAACGGCGGAACTCACAGGACCACAACAAACAGGCCGAGGCTCGGGCCTCGCGTCTCCGCGGAGACGGACAGAACCGGTCGCCGCCGGAATACCTGCCATTCTTACCCTTTTCATTTTATTTCCACATTTATGTTTGTTTTGTTTTTCTCTCTCTCTCTCTCTCTCTTTCTCTCTCTCTCTCTCCTAAACTGTTTTCTCTCCTGGCTCTCAGGCGCTGGGAGCCTCAGCTAATAAGAGTCTGCATGGGGTTGCCAAGACAGTTAGTCGGCACTTATGGGGGGGGGGGGGTTATTTTTTTCAGGTGTGGGGCTTGGCCGTGAGCCGGAACCTTGTGTTACGGGAAAGGGGTTTGGTTGGGGGGGGGGGGTGAGGGTGGGGGGGGGGTTGGAAGAATCCAGTCAGAACCCCCCTGAAATGTTTACACAGCTCATTATGTTTCTGTGAAGTTTGGACTGGGGGAGATAAACAGGGCCTTACTTCATTTGTCCGGTGCCTGCCTCCAGGTTCTCATGTTGTTGTTGTTTTTTTCCGGCACCAAAGTTATCGCGTAAAAACCGCGTTGCAAATCCAACAAGTGCGACACAGAATCATAATAAACAGTGTTTTTTAGCTGCATAAACTTGTATGTGTTGGTGTGGGTGTTTATGTAGTTGCCTGTTGAACATGCAGCACTACTGCATAGACACTGTATATGCAGCCGTTACTGAAAGAAAGCCATAGTTACTTTAATGAATTAATCATTCCTTTTATGTGTCACTTTTCACGATGCTTTAAGTTCTTTTCAGTGATGAGGGGGAACTCTCCTCAGCCACCACCAATCCGTAGCACCCACCTGGGTGATGCACGGCAGCCATTTTGCACCAGAACACTCACAAAATATCAGCTGAGATGGTGAGAGAGAGAACGATTTTTAGCCAATTAAATCAGGGGATGATTAGGTTGCAGGTTGAGAGAGCCAGGTTGGGAATTTAGGCAGGACACCGGGGAACCCCCTACTCTTTGTGATGAGTGTCATGTGTTTGTGTGTGTGTGTGCGTGTGTGTGTGTGTGTGCGTGTGCGTGTGTGTGTGCGTATGTGTGTCTGTGTGTGTGTGCGTGTGTGTGTGTCTGTGTGCGTGTGCGTGTGTGTGCCTGTGTGTCTGTGTGTGCGTGTGTGTGTGTGCGTGTGCGTGTGTGTGTGTGTCTGTGTGTGTGTGCTTGACGCGGTGCGCGCGTGTGCGTGTGCTCGCGTGCGGAATCAAGCTCGTTCTCTCTCTCTTTTTTCAGAGAAGGGGAAGAACAAGAGCGAGAGACGAGAGGAGAACAAGAACAGAGAGAACAAAGAGAACGGGAAGAACAGGAGCCGGGAGGCCAAAGACGGGCGAGCGGGGGGGAAGCGCAAGAAGGGCCAAAATCGGGCCACGCCCACCCCCGCCTTCACACCCAGCGGCACCAACTAACCCACCGAGGGAAGGGCCTATATATACATATATATCTATACATGCACATATATGTATATATATATATGTGTATATATGTATATATATGTAAAAGAAAGATGTGAAACCAGATAAACTCACTAATGAAGAAAAGGGTTTGTGCTGCTATAATGCATTTAGAAGAAGATTTTGCCAAGAGAACTGGAGGATTGCTGCAATAAATAAGGAACAGTTCTGAAGTGGGCGGGGGTTGGGGTCGAGACGGAGCAGGGTCGCAGACCTGCCGTATGGACGGACGGACAGACGGACATTTTCCGGGACATTCTATCTGCGATGGGAGGGTCCCGTTGTTTGGGAATCCTGTGTGGTTTTCCTTTGAGAACGTAACGGGGGCCGAGGTTTGTCATGGCATTGGTTCTTTTATTTTATTTCCTTGGTTTTTCTCTTGTGAACAGATTAACAGACTTTGGATGAAAGAGGTCTAAGGTTTGGAGGGTAAACTCGAAGAGAAGTTAATGCTGGAGGCCCAGCAGAGATGGCGGGGGGGGGGGGGATGTTTAAATTCACAGCATTTGCATTGTTGTTTGAAATTCTGAAATTTTATTTTAATGACGCTTTTGTTTTTCAAACGTGGAATGCTACAGCACACATCCAGTGCTGTAACAGTAAGGGAAGTCTGGGGGCGTTGTTTAAACTTAATATTTGAGGCTGGGGGGGGGGAGGAGATGGGGGTAGGGGATGAACAGTATTAAAACATTTTATTTTTTATTTCAAATTTATAATGAAACGAAAAAAAGCACTGGAACTAAATAGTGGCTTGTTGGAAAAAAAGGTTTTGCTGAATATTTCTTTTCATTTCATTTCCTGTATTTTGTGTATCCCTTTCCAGATCAGTTCAAAGAAATGATAGAATGAGTTCAAGAAGCAGGCCCCATATCCAGATTTGTTTGTTTGTCAAAACCCACCATCTTAATTTCTTAGTTGACAAAACATTTTTTGATAAAGAAAATGAAAGCATATACTGTGTGTGTGTGTGTATATATATATATATATATATATATATATACACACACACACACACATACATATATAGGTGGGTGTGTGTGTATGTATGTATGTGTGTGCAAAATGCTAACTGTTAGCTTGTCCTGTGGAACAGTGAATCTGCTCGGAAGAGGAGAGAACCAGTGGTGACGTATCCCATGTTATTTTCCGCGATAATCAAAGGCCTTTGGTTTAGTATAAGCCTTCTACTGCTGCTGAAGGAGCCATGTATGTCTGCAGAAAGGGTCGCAAACATTGCCCAGCCTGTGTTCTGTATTACGAAGGTGAGTTTCTGAAGAAAGACGTTTTTTTTTTTTTTTTTTGTGTGTGTCATATAGTCAATGACAAGTAGGACTGCAAATGTTCTTTCTCTGACGGAGAGGACCAAAAGACTGTTTTCTTTGTACAGTTTTCTCTGTGCTGTCATCACGTAGTTAAGCTTGACTTGGATACTTTTATTTTTGCATTACACCAAATACTAGCCTCGTAAAAAAAGATATCCATATGCATTGTGGCTTGTGACACTGAAATGCAGTTTTTTTGTTGTTATTATTATTATTATTATTATTATTATTATTATTATTATTATTGTATCTCATAATTTCTGTGACCGCTGTGGATACAGTATAAAAGAGGGTACTATATGCTAAATTTACAAAAAGAGTAAATGCAGTTAACGCACCAACTGAAACATTCTACAATATGCTCGTTGTTTTCAAGTCTGTTTAACATGTAACGGAGCTTGGCTTGTGTGACAAATGTTCATTTATTTTATTTTCCTGTTTGGCTCAGCTGCGTATGTATAATGTTGATTTACCTTCCAATACCTGAACACTGTACAGGAGTCCGCGCAGTGGCACGCCCAGGTACATTTCAGAACCGTTGGGGTCCGTTCCAACTTCGTCTTCCATTTGGTTCAGAAAATATCCAGAAAGTAATCTTAGAAAAAAGTTTTTAAAAAAAAAAGAGGTCACAGAAAAATGTTCCCCCCCCCCCCCCCCCCAGATGGTTACCGTTTATTATTGATTTATTATTGTATAACATAACTATTTGAGTTAAAGATTTATTCAACATTGTTAACCCAAGAAAGTGAGTGTCAGTGTGACCCATACACTGGGTGTATGGGTTATACCAGATTTGATACTGCAGAACAGCAGCGGCCCTGTTCCTTGCAACCTAAAACACCGTATTGGGTACACCTGGGAACATTTACACATTTCGGGACCGTTCACCCTGGCACTTCAAACGCTGTTCATTCTGGTGAACAATAATTATTATTTGGGATTTTATCTGCATCGCATTTTATTTTAAGGGCCCTCTATACAATTGGATAATGTTGAATAAACATGGAATTACATAAGAACTACCAGTGAGCATTACTTGTTTTTGAAAGACTCAATACACAGATAGTATATGTGTAGTAAACATGTACTAAGTATATAACTAATGATTTCCATATTGTTTCTTGATAAAGTACCACTTTGGTCTGAAAGTAACTCAAGCTTACATAGCTATCAGTTATGTGGCATCACTGTTTCATATTTTAATAATTAAAACAACATTTGAACAGAAGTGTATACTATTAAAATTATTTCTAAATTGCATTATTTAAACTGAAGGTTTATTTAATAAGTTTTACCTGCTTACTATCTATTCGCTGAGTACTTTTGAAAATAAGTTATGCTTAGTTTATTGTTTGCAATGTTTTAAATTTAATAGCAGTCTCGATGGGCTCTTAATGTAAACTGTGGTCCAGTGTGCATGTCATTTTCATACGGTACAGTCGCTCAAAATTAGAACATGTTTCCTCTGCATTCAAAGTTCTGACTGGTAGAACACTTAAACCTGGTTCTGTTTTCCTGTGCATGTAAGAGCACAATCAGAGTTGTCATCGGTAGATGAGAGAAGTGCTCTGCTTGTGCTGTAAAGGTATTGGAGGGTCAAACGTTGATATCGCAGCTGAGAGAACAACTTTAAAAAGGTACGGGAGGAACAAACGCTTCTCTGCAATTATTTGACACATAATCCACGCTCAGAGTTCAGTTTTGATGTGCTCAATACAATATCCGATGTTACTCCTGGTCTTGGCTGTATTTCTTTCTCTGTCGCAGCGGGTACCTGGAGATTTCAGATTTCAGATTTCTGAGCTTTTTTGAGTTTGAGAGAGGTTGGTTTTTTAAACAAACAGATTTAAGAGTGTCATTCGGATGGGGTTGTGGGGGCGAGGCTTGTGGAGCGCTGTTGGCCTATCCCCTTCCTTGAGGTTAAATTGTGGGCGGAACCCAATGGAAGCCACACCCCCTCCCCACAATTTCATTGGTTCATCAACACAAATAAATAGTCCAATGCAATTGTAACAGTATCAGCACAGGGTATTAATAAATATGTGTGGGGTGACTCTTAACTATAGCATAAACAGAAAGGGGTGCTTAAATTAAGTTTATATTTAACTATGCCGTATTAAATAATACAGAGGTGCATTGGTCAAACACAGTCTGTCTCACTACACACATACACACCACATGTGCATTCTCTCTCTCTCCCCTCTCTCTCTCACACACACACATAAAGTTGTTGCTCTAATACACTGTTAGGGGTACTTTTTTTGTTTTATGTCTTTTGAGCCAAGATACCACAACCCCTTATCGAATTTGTGAACCATCTATCTATGGGTGAAGCAAAACTCCCATCTCTGTTGTGTAACCCCCCCCCCCCACATTCCTAATTGATCTGTTTTTTCCCATTTTTAAAAATGGCTTGACTAATCAAAATGTACTTTTGTGGAATGTGAAATATTCTGACCTGTTCTGAAATAACCACACTGGGGTCAATACCAGATACCGAAGAACTACAAAACTTTTGACATGCCCAAAAAAACCCAGCATCCAGAAATGTATCAATCAATGTTGGTTTTTTCAATACTCACGAAAACTTAAACAAGACCAGGTCAAAACCTAGTATATGGCTGGACCGGCCGACCAATGGTGTGACTTCATAATTCGGCCGACCAATGGTGTAACTTCATCACTCACTCAGTCACTAACTCAGTCACTCAGTCACAGACATTTGCGTTCGTAGGGCCGGCCCCGCTGTTGCGGTCCAGCCAAAAATAAAGATGTGTGATTTGACCCAAACGGGCGGTGGATGCTCGGTCACTGGGCAGGGCCTCCTTCTGGATGCCCTTAAACAGCAGTACAGCCCAGGAAACACTCATCACCTGCTGGAATACACCTGTAGCAGGGAAGCAGAGAGAGCAGATGCGAGAACGCAGATGCTCACCGTCTGGTTACTGTAGAAATCTGCAGCATTTAAACATCAAATCTGTGTTGCCTCACACCTCCTCCTGCTCCCATCACATTACACACATTTACAGGCTCTTATCCGGAGTGGCTTACACTACTTTTACACAGCATTTACACTGCATCCATTTATACAGCTGGATATATATAGTGAAGCAATGAAGGTTATGTGCCCTTGCTCAAGGGTACAATGGTGACCTTTAGGTTACAAGACAAGCTCCTTACCCATTATACTGCGCTGTCGCCCCCCACATACGTTTCTGTTTTCCTGCCAGTACAGTTAGTTAGAATAACTCTGATTAGAGTGAATTTCACTTGAGCCGATTTGATCCATGTTGGTCTCTTATGAACGTGGCTGTAGCTGAATTAAACTTCAGCACGTCCGGGTGAAACACGTTTTTCTTTTTTGCGTTTTCTAGATCCCATTGCAGATTCCAGCTAATTTTCAACGGCTACCTAAGCAAGCCTTGCAACCATATGAAAACAAGAGTGCTTCTTTCTGTATTTTCGTGAAAAAAGGGGGGGTGGGGAAGGGGGGGGCGAAGTTGTCTGTTAGACTGCAGGAATGTTCCTGGCTATAACGGGTTAAAAGAGTTTTAAATAATGGCCGAACCCGGGTCGGATTATCAGCACCCTCGCTAAATCAGATGTTTGCCCTCAACCCCAAGTTTGTTTTCAAAGCCAAACCCAAACTGAAAACAATCCTTACACCCCCCCCATCCACACTCCTGTTGCATAATCAGCAAAGCGTCCCACAAGGCCATTGGGGTATCAGACACACACCACCGTGAGCCCGTGCGTTAGCTATTATACATTTCTGCTTCCCATTCAAGCTTCTCAGGAGCTGGCTGAAAGAGGTCCACTTCTCCTCACATGAACCCAGGGCTGCCCCTGGAGAGAGTGTGGGGGGGGGGGGGTGGAGAGAGACGGAGAGAGAGGGGGGGGGAGAGAGAGAGAGAGAGAGAGAGAGAGAGTGGGGGGGGTGGAGAGAGACGGAGAGAGAGGGGGGGAGAGAGAGAGAGAGAGAGAGAGTGGGGGGGGTGGAGAGAGACGGAGAGAGAGAGAGGGGGGGGGAGAGAAAGAGGGTCTGCCTCTGTCTCTCATTTTATTCTTTGGTCTTGTTCACTCCCTCTTTCTCTGCTTTCAGTTATGAATTGAAAAAGCAAAAAAATAAAAATTAAATAAAAAAAATCCTAATCCTCCCGCACAAGGGGGGCTACCAATCAACCCCCCCCCCCCCCCCCCCAATACAGAGTGATTTACAGGGGCACGACAAAACACACCTCACACACTCAAATAATTTCAATTTTTTCAATATACTACAAATGTCTTGGAATGACCAAAATATGTTGCAGGGGGAAAAGGTGATTTCATTTGTCATTGAATGTCCCTTGCAGCGCATAGGGTTCCAGAATAGTAGCATATATGGGTTTTTGAGATAAAGTCCAGAGACGCATGTCCCTTAGAGCGGACGCGAAAAAGTGAACAGTCACGATCTCAGGAGGCTATCCAAAGCGCCAGATAAGAGCCTCATGGTCACTGCGTGAGCCCTTCTGCTGGAGCCTCCGGGCGCTCCCACTGCCAGCACTGCTAGATCTATTATATCATCCTCATCTGTTACATATCTATTACATATCTCTCACCCACTCCCTCTCTCCTCTCGTTTATCTTCTTCTTTCTCTGTCCTTCCCTTACCTCTCTCTCCCTCCCGTCCGCGCGGCTAAACGGTACGAAATCGGCGTTCGGGTCCAAGACGGGCCCCGCGGGCCTGGACTTCGTTTCTATCGTGTCAGCACTGAAGACGCCTGGAGTACTGTGCGTACTTTGGAGAGGATGCAAAAGCAGGACACGCCCCCAGCGACCCCAGCGCAGCCTGTTTTTATTTCACCTCATCATTTCTTTTTTCTTTTTTTTGGTTGATGATAAAAATTCTTTTTTTTTTTTTTTTTTGATTCACTGCCATTGCTGTTACATTATGCTTCTCCGGATTCTTTCACTGTTCCCTGAGTGCCCTGTTAGAAAAGTCCTGTACGAATGAGACAGACAAACAGACAGACAGACAGACAGATAGATAGGTAGATAGATAGATAGAGGATGTAGCCTCATGATACTGGAGTGAATGAGAACATTCAAATTCTCATGAAATTCTTCACGTCCTCTTCTTCCTCCTGGCTGGTTTCCTGGTGCCAGGTTCTGGCTAAATCAGTAAAAGGACGCAAGGTTCGGACATGAGGAACAATTCAAACACAGCCAAACACCTCCCCTAGAGACACTCACAGCCGAAGCTTGTCGGTGATCAGCCCAGGTTTATACTGCTGCCTTCGTTAGGCCAGATTTTAAGGTGTGGCATGGTCTGCGTTTCCATTTTTGGAAAGAGGAACTAAAGTTTGCTCTTTATCCCCCTACTTTTTCCCATTTTATCCAATCCCCTACCTGGATTGGGTAAACTCGTTTGATTACTGCGCCACTGGCGCCACTTGGAGGTTATGACGCGAACTGCAGCCTCCGTGTTCCGTGCCATCCGTTCCACTCGCCCTTTCAAAAATGAAGCAATTAAGAGCCGCAAACCGTTACGTCGGCATTTTAAAGTGGACCCCGGACTAAACGAAACGAACACCTGCCTAAAGTATGGTGACTAAAAGACTGATTATGTTCGGTTTGCTGCAACTTTTACACTGGCCAATAGCATCGCCTAGCTCAGTGGTGACCTACCTCGGTCCTGGAGTAGCCTACCCCTGTGTTCAAGAGGGTAAATAATCAACCACAATAAAACACAATATTTAAGAAAAATTAACAACCTTTTTTAAATTTAAATTAACCGAAAACCAGCATACACGTGGGTACTCCAGGACAGAGGTTGGGAACCAACCGTAGTTTTCAATACGTTGTTACCCCACCACAAGTATTAATGCGCCAATGTTCTCGACCCCTGTGACTCCTGAGAAATGAAACACAATTATTTTGTACGAACTTTCCGTTCAACAGAACATTTGAAAAGAACATAACGTTCTGCCCCTTTGAATAAGACCTCGCTTTGTGTTTTCCCCACATTCTGACGATGATTTAGAAATCACTCAAAACGTGATGACGGTTTGCATTCAGCAGTCACCAGACCATGTAAAGTAACTTCAAAGAGCGACCAGAATGCATGTAATTTAATTGGGCAGGTCTGTTTCCTAACAACAAGCCTGCATATACCAGAAGTGTTCTGTAGGGCTGACGCACATGCTTTCCTTTAATTGCCACCAGTTGCCCCGGTCTAATGAACCAATTAGCCAAATGTGCAAACACTGCTCGACTGGATAATTTACCATAGTGAAATATTTCATATAGGGACACAATGACATTCTACATCTGCTATTCGTGAGCCCATCAAGAAATGTTTTGCTAAATTTAAAATAAATGATTTAGCTAACGATATAATTAAGAGCAGGGAATCCATAGATATGGCCCTCTTTCCTACCCCTGCACGAGGCACTTCTCCCCGGAAAACTGATTGCAATGTGTGTATTATCATCAGGGTTCTGGCTCTCTCTCCAGCGCAGATGCCAACATTCCGCATTCCGGAGTTGATACGAGACATTGGCTGACTCTGTAGGTATCAGTTATGAAATATTTATTTCACGATTGTGCCAGTATTGCTAATCTAGCCAGCAGATCCAGGCTATTAGTTCCACTCGTAATGCTTTTTTTTTGTGTGAAGTGGTACATTTCTCTTCTCGTCTCAACTGTACAGATCTGCTTAGATATTGCATGTTTTTTTTTTTTTTTTGCACATTCACTGAGTCTACAGACCAAGGTTTTTATTACATTCTAGTAAACATCAGAGATGTAGAGTAATGAGATTTGATATTTGAGATTTTCGGAAGTAAGAGAAGGCAAGTACACTGCTGAAGCAATGAAAGAAAGACTCTTTGAACCATGTCTATAACCATCAGTCAAGCATGATGGATGATCAGAGCAAGTTTGAGGGTGTATAACCACATCTGGTGTTGGTGATTTGGTTCCGATTGAAGGCACCACGAATGCTGATAAATACAAACAAATCTTAGTATATCATAAAATATCTTGTGGACAATGTTCAGAACTCAACAACACTGAATGTGTTTAACTTTAACTGAATTTATCTGGAAAACGAGATTTCATTGAATTACAGTAGGGCGTCTTCCAAAAAATAAATAATGCTAAACGCACTTAACTATAGCCAAGTCCATTGACATAAAAAGGTATTTAAGTGTATTTACATTGGGTAAAAGTAAAAGGGAAAATCCAAAAGGAAAATAATTGTTCTTTTATAAATAAATTAATTAATGACATTTTCTCGAATATGACGTATGACGTATGACCTTAACATCCCACCCCGTATCATTCAAACACATTTACTGCCTCTTGTGGCAGCTCACGGTAAGGTTCACAGGCGGAGTTACAAATGTAGGCGCCTTTTTGCGCTGGTGAAGGAGCTCCTTTTGTTTTTATTCCGTTCATTTTTCATATCCAATATGGCTATGCACGCTAAAGCAACGCCGCCTCAGATCCCGGACACACGTCGGGAACTGACAGAACTGGTGAAGAGGAAACAAGAACTTGCGGTAAATACTCTCGTCTGAGAGACTTGATACATTTTTCGAAATAAACAACGGCAAATGAATGGGGTTTACTCGTGTACCTGTAACTCTAGCGACATAGTTACGTTACGTCCGCAACGCAACAAAATGATTGGTTGGTTTATTTGGTGAAGCTGCGTAATCCGTTGTTGTGAATAGCACGTAGCCTGCTACGCGTAGTGGCGCTGGAGGCTTGGCCGTTCTCAGGCGAGTTTATCCCCGCATAACAAATCAGGAAAGTCCGCTGGAAATATGGTTTTGGGAGGCCTAGGTTCATGTCTGTAAATCAAAGTTGGTTTAAGAGCTTGTTTCCTTTGTATGTCGGAAAGTAGGCGGAACACAGCTAGCTAACAGTTGGAAACAAACTGTTTATATAACGTTATCATAACTAGACTAGGATAAATGGTTCAAAATCAACCACACCGCTAACGTTAACATTAGCTAGCGAGTTACATAACGTAGCGAGTTGCACTGTACAAGTTGTACTTTCCTGCTATAGCGATCTTGTGGCTAGTGTAACCCACGGTTATCTATCTTATGTATTTTACGTACTTGCTAACTTATTTTCTCTCTTAAGTAGATAAGTTATTGCATCAATAAAGTCCCACTCCTATTGACAATTCACACACAATATCTGTATAGCTTGCTTGTTAAATATAATATTAAGTCAAAGCGAGGGTCTGTTTAACATTGTCACTGAAGTTACTGAGTAGCTAGCATGTTAGCTAGCACCCAAACAAACCTACTTGCCACTAAGCCCGGTTTGACCCACTAGTTTAGATATGTCTCCGTATCATTGACGTTAACTACCTGCCATGAGTAACTAAGAGGTCAGTAACTACCTAGTTGCCACGACTAGTTGCAAGATGTAGAGAAATAATTGGAATCCTGTGTTGTGTTTTGTTGCAGGAGACACTGGCAAACTTGGAGCGGCAGATCTATGCGTTTGAGGGGAGTTACCTGGAAGACACTCAGATGTACGGGAACATCATCCGAGGATGGGATCGTTACCTTACCAACCAAAAGTGAGTTGCTGTATGATTTTTTTAAAAAGTACTGTAATTCAGAATCGCATGGTAAATGAAATCCGTACAGCTTTATGTATACTTAACACATACACATGACATAACTTTGTTGCAGAAACTCCAACAGCAAGAATGACAGAAGAAACAGAAAGTTCAAAGAGGCGGAACGTCTTTTCAGTAAATCGTCGGTCACTTCTGTTGCGGTAAAGTGCCTTCCTTTGATCCACCAGTTTTGTCTTTTTTAAAACTTTAGTTTGCTGTCACTAGACCTTCATTTGGTTTGACTAGAGGGGGCATCTGTTTGTTATTGCTGCTATTATTCAGTCATAACTGGTGCTAGGAACAGTTTCCCCCATGTTTATCTTTCATAATTTCACACAATCCATGCTCAGTCTGTCTTGCTGTTTGTGTGTGTGTTATCGTTGTAGGCTGTCAGTGCTTTAGGGGGGATACAGGACCAGCTAATTGAAAAACGTGAGTACTGTTTGTTTTGTCAGACATCTGTCTCTGATTTCATTACACTTAGCCGATGCTCTTATCCAGAGCGACTTACCAAAGTGGATCCCTGATGGCAAGCGACTCCAGGCCGGAACTGGGCCGATTCTGGCCTATAGCCAGCTCTGCCTTGCTGGACTCAGTGCAGATTTGGCCCGGAGTCACTTGCTATCTGGGAAGAACGTTGGTGTTGACTCTCAGAGCTACGGAAGTGTGATGTCACTGATACAAGCCCCGCCCCCCAGGTGAGCCGGGCAGCGGCACAGAGAGCGATAACTCGCCCGACTTCCAGAACCAGGAGAACGAGCCGAGCCAGGAGGACACCGAGGACCCCGACGGAGCCCTGCAGGGGATGAAGCCTCAGAAAGCGGCCTCCTCTTCCTCGGGTAGTCACCACGGAAGCCACAAGAAACGGAAAAACAAGAACCGGCACAGGTAGACCAGCCCCCCGCCCCGCCAGCCCACCGCCATCTCCTGAGAATGAGGTTACACAGCTCCTGCAGCGCGGGGTCTTCAAACTCCAGACCTGTAGGGCTGCAGTGTGGGGTCTTCAAACTCCAGCTGCAGTGTGGGGTCTTCAAACTCCAGTCCTGTAGGGCTGCAGTGTGGGGTCTTCAAACTCCAGCTGCAGTGTGGGGTCTTCAAACCCCAGTCCTGTAGGGCTGCAGTGTGAAGACCTCAAACTCCAGTCCTGTAGGGCTGCAGTGTGGGGTCTTCAAACCCCAGTCCTGTAGGGCTGCAGTGTGAAGGCCTCAAACCCCAGTCCTGTAGGGCTGCAGTGTGAAGACCTCAAATGTTTTGGGTATAGTTCTGGGATTCCTGTGGACATTGCTAGAAAGCATCAGAAAGTGTCAACCAATCGCCATCAGAAATGTTCTGTTGGCTGTTACCAGTGTACTCTGTGATTGGCTGAGCTCCTCTGCTCGTGGGTTTGCTGACATCCCAGCCACCTAATCCCTGTTTTATTATGGCTGACTTCTGAGAGAGTCTTGGGTGAAGCAGGGAGTTGCCGGTTTTGGATGCTAAGCGATTCTCCTCAGTTTCCTTGTCCCTGTAGCCAGTGAGTTAAACTGCTTGTGTCTGCCCAATCTCTAGTTCCCTGCTTTTGCATTCACTTTGAACTGAGCACACACAATGCCTTAGTTTAAACTAGGCTAAATTAACATGCAGCTAACAACCTGCTTCCTCTCTGTACAGGAATAATTAGCTGCTAAAGTTTGAGATTGTTTCGGTTATTTTGGAATAGTTATTAATTATCGATGTTTCTCTAGTTTTCTAGATTTAAAAGCAGAATTTCCCCTTTCACAAGCATTGCTGTAACCATTTTTTAACCATAACCAACATTTTTTTTCTTAATTTTTATGCAGTTAGGCCCTTCTCATACCCAACAAATTACTGAACCTCTTCACCAAATTTTCACTTCACATGCATAGCATTTACATCGCATCCACTCATACATCTGGATATATACTGAAGCAATGCATGTTAAGTACCTTGCTCAAGGGTACAACAACCGCATCCTACCTGGGAATCAAACCTGTGACCTTTAGGTTACAAGGCCAGCTCCTTACCCGTTATACTACACTGCTGCCTACTGTTAGTAATGGCTAGTGTAGCTGGGAGGGCTCTGTGATTGGTTAGTGTAGCTGGGAGGGCCCTGTGATTGGTTAGCGTAGCTGGACAGGCCCTGTGATTGGTCAGTGTAACTGAAGGGCTCTGTGTGTATTAATGTCTCCTGCCTTCTTCCTCCCCTAACGCTGCTCTTAGCCCGTCTGGCATGTTTGATTATGACTTTGAGTAAGTTTGACCTTTAATTCAGTACTCCTGCAGTGTCCTCCCTTCCCTCTCGGCCACCCCATCCCTCCCATTCTCCTCTCCCCCTCTCCCTCCATCTCACCCCGAGTTCTTCCCTCCCTCCTCTCTCGTTCTCGCCTCATTTTCTCCCTCCCCCTCTCCCTCCCTCTTTCCTGTGCCTTAGCATTAGTTCTCAGCCATTCGTTCCATTGTGTCATGTGATTGTGTGTACAGCGCATCCATTTGGTGCCCTGTGTTTCTTAAACATTGGCTGAGCACGAACCGTTTAAGCCTTCTCAAAAAGCTGTGAAATTCACAGATTATTACCAAAAAAAAAAAAAAATTAGAATAAGTTTTTAAAACCAAAACATTTCCCCAAGTTATTTGTAATGGTGATCATTAAAAAAAAGCCATTTTCCAGGATTTGGAAACTCTTATATTAATATTTGAATTCTGGAGATGGGGTGGGCAATCTGAGAAATTTCCGGTCGTGGTGGTTGAGTCGAATTGAACAGTGTTTAAGAAATGGGGGTTCATCTCGGTTCTGTTCCCATTAGTTGGTGTTTTGGGGGTTCGGATTTCCCCTACCCACGGCTTCCCCGTCATTCCCTGACAGAAGGGAACAGGAAGTTGTGTGTAGGGGACAGCTGGACCCCGCCCCCCCCCCCCCCATGACACTCCAGTTCCTGTTCGAGTGTGTCTCTGTGGTTCAGTCGTGTTGTTGTTGAGTGCGCCTGCGGTCACCGTAGCGACCGGTGGAATGCCCAGCTCTTCATTTCCTTTAACGGGTTTCCTTTTGGTTTTCTAGAATTGACCTGAAGATGAACAAAAAACCGAGAACCGTAAGTTGCTCCTCTCTCAAATTTGCGGATTATTTGTGAAAATGTGTTGACGTTTTCCCGATATTAATGTATTATAATGTATTGTGTATATCCGACCACATACTTGTTAACAGCCTGCCTTTGAATGGAGGCTATTGGCAGTTACTCTCTAACTCTCTAATAGATTAGCATCAGCATATTGCACAGTTTCACAATAGAAGACAAATATGACAAAAAAATTAAATTTTCATCCTCATCTGGAATGAAAGCTAAGTGGTGATCTTTAATGAACACAGCTGCTCTGTCTATATCTCTAATGCTACATCTTTAATGAACACAGCTGCTATGTCTATATCTGTAATGCTGTATCTTTAATGAAGATTTCATTGTGTTTCAGGACTACTAGGCCACCTGACAACCTGTGAGACGACAAGAGAAGGGATTCCACCCCAGGGGGGTTGGGGTTGGTGGGGGGGGGGGGGGGGGGGGGGGGGGGGGGGGGTGGTCGGCGGGGGGCGTGCTGGGCATGGTTCAGCTCCGGCCAGCAGCACCCCTGTACAGGCACAAACTTCTCCGTTAGAAAAATACTCATTGAAAGTGCTTCACTGTCTGCCCCTCCACCCACCAAACCCATTGACTCCCCCCTCCAACCCCCCCCCCCCCCCTACATAAGTGTGCTTTGTATCTCAGAGCCTCCATCCCATAATTCTCCTCCCTCCTCCCTCACCTCTTCATTTGGTGTTTTAGAGAAGAAGCCGTGTCATGTGTCGTAGTAAGTACTCTGGCTCGCTGCTAGGGGGCGCCAGACGTTAGGCCTGTTTGTTTCGAGCACGGAGTCGTTGCATGCCGTACCTGTCATACAGCACGCAGAGTCGATCGTGAATGTTAGCGTCCTCCGGTTCTCCCTTCGTTGTGACTCGCTAATTGGATTTTAAAGCAAGATTCTTTACTTTTTATTTTTATTTTTTACTTTTACTTTTCCTTTTTTATTTGGTTGTGTAGTTCTGACTGTACACCTGAATAGCTGTATGATTTTTTTTTTTTCCTTTTTTTTGTATTTTGTTTTCTATGCGTGGAAAAAAACATGTTCGACCTTTGTAATAAAAATGTAATAAAAAAAAAAAGTATATGCAAATAAAAATAAAAAAACGTGATGGATTTTGTGATTGAGGTGAAAGGGAGTGGGTGGGTGAGTGTGATTTAACACAACATTTTACATACTGCCCAGCTGCTAAACATCTTTAGACTGCTCTGAATTATGGGATGGTTAGCTAAAAAGAACAAAATAAAGATATTTTTAAACATAGTATTTCCACGCCACATGACAAAGGATGTTACATTTCTGAGTTTCCATTTGCTCACACGTTACTCAGAACTCACTGCACGCAGGGTCAACTTGTGTCCCCCAACCCAGACTGACACACTGATTCAATTTAGAATCATGGAATAAAGGAATCTACAGCCCCTAAAACATCATATGCATTGTGGTGATATACTGCAGATGATTCACATGTTCTTGAGGTGGAAGCTGGGCAGCACAATGGTCCTGCCTCTCACCAGCTGCATGCTGGGATATGATCAACCCCCTTGAAAGACATGCAGGTTAGTCCAATTGGAATAGCTCTATTTCCCACAGGTATGACTGCTTTATTGAATGGCTTGTGTGCCCTGTGCACGATTAGTGACCTGTCCAGAGTGTCCTCTTGCCACTTGCATGACCAGGAATAAGCGATTTAGGAAAGGAAGGATGAATGAAGGTTAAAGCTTGGCTGGAAACCTGAATCCTGGCACGTAAGTATAAGTGATTCCTGTTGATAGTAAGTAACAGGGAAAAAGTTTTGAAAAGTTATTGTGCAATACTAAAATTGACCACTGGAGTGCGCTGAATGACACAAATTCATCCACAGCCTCTTGCTCGGGAAGCCTCAGGGAGATATTTAATTTACAAAAAAAACAAAAAAACAATTTGAAGTGTTAGGCAACTTGGTATGATTAAAATAAGATATGGCATCTAATTACAGCGGAATAGCGTACATTAAAATGAGTTAATTATTTTAGGAATATAATTATGTACTTTGCAGCGATAGATATACGAGGCGTAATTATTTATGATGATGATTCCTCCTTTACTTACCTGTAACCAGTTCCCACATTTTAACACCACACAAGTGCCATTAAACAGGGGCAGACATTTTGTCTGTGGGGCGGCGCTAGTTGTGCTCGCTTCCTTGATGTCTATGTTTGGCTCGCGGAGAATAACTCTTCTGGGAATGTTGACTCTTGAGTGCGTTGCGTGGCCATTACCGAATGTTCTTCTGTCGCCGCGCGGTTTACACTGCGCACGAAGAACGATAAACAGACCTGAAGTGGAGGGTAAATAATTGGCGCTATAGATCTCGTTCCCGTCCGTCTGCTGAAGAGCCCCATCTCCGGGAGCTTCTCTGCTGTTTTGGCAAGGAACCTTGGCCCTTTCTCCTTCTCGCTGCGTGACTGGGGCTGGGGGGAGCAGTGGCTTGCTAACACTGGGCCACTCAGACTCCTTCCCAGCTGGAGCGCGGGAGGCTACAGCGCCGCCCGTGAGGCAAGTTCGGCTGCATACGTGCTGGAGCTCGCGTTCCACTCGCGCTGGAATCACATTCTGATTCCACGTGAGAGTAGGTGTCTACATAGCTGAGTAGCTGGCTAGCTAACCACCAGAGGGCTAACTACCTTGGTGCAGCCATATTTACTCTCATATATCACAGTTTCCATTGGCCATAATTCTTTGTGAGTGTGTGTGTGACAGTGGTCACTGTTGAGTATTTTTTGTATGTTCCTACCTCCAGTGGAAGTGCTGGTCCTCAGCAGAGACTGTAAAAAATATGGACACAGCTACTGTGACGTCACCCATTGACTCTCCGTGGGTCTCTAAAACACGTTTTGAAGCTCAATGGCGGGCGCGGCCATTTTCTCGATTTGGAGCCAAAACCATAGAGTTAAGCGGTCTTGTGATTTTTACAATTTGATTGACAGTCCGGTGCGGAAAAGCCCCTCAACCTGAACGAGGCTAGCTGACTGTCTGCCGTTATGTTTTAAAATATATTATCAGATGTTTACGGAGTTTAATTTCCATCCGTGACTGTACTGTGCCATGTAATCACGTTATGTATGACATTAAAAATACAATTAGGCTATGTTCAGTTATCTTCAATGTATGTTTCTCAGCAAAACGAATATGCTTAGCTAGCATATCAGCTTGCCAGTGAGCTAGGTAGGCTGTCCGTGGTTAGCTCACGCGTTAGCAATATGAACCACAGGGGAAGAACATTGACTACACTGATGGTCAATCAATCGGAGATGTGTAGGCTACTGGTGATTTGACTAGGCAAATTTTCGTATAACTGTCTGGTAGATCTGTTAACCGAGCAAGTTATCGTCGTAGGTTTTCGCCAGTCAGATAATGAGCCTGCTACTACTAGCTACTCCATCGCCGTTTGTGGTGTTCACTTGCTGGGTGACGCTAGCTGACCGATCGTTCGCAAATCACTTTCTACCGAACAAAAATTAACACTCAGCGGTGATTAACAAATCTACCAAGTATTTTAATAACTGATCTGCAGGCGTGTAAATATGACAACGCACTTTGTACGGCAAGTTTTCCACCTGGTGCATGAAGAAAAATAATGTAGCCTACGTTGAATTTCTAATTATTATTAGGCTATTATTTTTTTCTTGTAAATCATCAAAACCAATGGAGAAAAGCCAATATACGCAAGGAGCCCCCAGAACCGATTCTGAGAACCACTGTCTTAAATGCCTAGCTTGTCGGTCTCTTAAATGCTAAAAACATGTTCCTTCCTAAATGCCAAGATGGTTCATTTCGTTAAATTCTGTGTGTGTGATTTCATCGTGTGTTGTATATTCAGCAAATGAACCTTGAAACTCTTAATTCGCTTCGTGAAACTGAAAAAGTGTTTATCCCAAAATCGGGATTATAGTAGCTTTGTCACATGCGTGAAGCATGGCCCAGGTAGACATTTACGGAATGTACACGACTGACAAGCCGCCAAACACGTTTGACAGATTGGATGTTTGCCGGTTAAGGTTAGCTAGCTAGTCAAATGGCTTGGTAGCCGAAGTTGCGAACTGTTTTAGCACAGGCTACTACTGGACTACCAAATATAGCAAGCTGATTACGCTTTCTGCCAAGTAATTATTTGGTTAAGTAGGCTAAAGGAAATAGTAAAAATGACTCGGATACCGAAAAACTTAAGAGGAGGATTATTTTATGGTCGTCTAGAGCAGCTGTAAATAGCACACGCCATAATGAAATCACCACGAAATGGGATGCCTGCATTTTCAGAATTAGCACAGGCGGACCGTAGCCGTAGCCGCAATGGCAAGGCCAAGAAGCGCCACCGCCCACCCCAGTGACCATAGACTGTAGCCCCTACTGTAGCTGAGTCCTCTGCAGTATCCGGAAGTGACGCAAGCTGTACCTCATTGGTCCAGAACAAATATTGGCACTGTGCCCAAATGACGCAATAAATCATGAAATCGACCCATGGACAGTCATAAGACCAATAAAATACACCTATTATGACTATTTGTTCTTTTGAGAAAAAATTATTGACTTTGTATTTTGATCGCATTTGTACCGTAGACTTACATGGAAACCGGATATGAAAACACCTATACTGGAGCCATCCGTAGTGGCGCTAGTGAGCAACCAGGAACTACAACACCAGGAAATGAGCTTCAAAAACGAAGTCTGGTTTTGGCCGCTTGGACCTCAGTACCAACAGGGAAGTTAGGTCCTCACAATTATGGCAGTACGTGTGTGTGTGTGTGTAACAAAAAAGTCCCATCCCATAGAATGTAGTGCTTGGGTGATGGCCTCCAGGCATTCCTCACTGCTCTGTCAAGCTGTGTTCTGATCTTACAGTGACCCCTGCCAGCCAATAAGTGATGTATTTAAAAAAAGAAATGTTGTATTTGAGATTTATGTAATAACCAATAAACGACAAAAATAAACTATGGTTGGTATCGCAGATCTTTCGGGTCACTGCCCTGAGGCCATCGCTACAATACAAAGCAGCCTACAAGTCCATAATGACAAACAGCTCCTCTTGGAAATAACCATAGTAACCACTAGCACTAGCAAGAAAAGAGTTGACAGAAACTGTCCACTAGTAGTGAACTCAGCCATTACACCAGTGATTTAAGCAAGACACTAAATGCACATACTTGAGGCAATGTGCTCAGACCTAATTTATATTATAACAATACAGACAGCTGACATAAATGAATACATGAAGTGATTTGCAGCCGATTTGCCTCGTATTCGCTCTTCTGCAGAGTTGTTTGAGGTGCGGTTTGGAACAATGGCGTAGAGGGGAAGTTTTCACAGCAAGTTGGACGAACCTCGCCAGGCTTCTGGGTCAGAGGACCAGTTCCCACAGTTCTTGACTCTCAGCTCCCAGAATTTATTGTGGCAGAATGGGCACTGTGTACACAGTAATATTATTACTTGTGCGGTCGCGCTCGTGAGAAAGCTGCGGTCGGGACCTATTGAAATGCAAAGCAATGCCTACTGCAAAGTCTGCTTTGCTTCAAACGTCTCTGTCAGCGGCACCCCGTGTGTTTGGATGTTCCGGGCAACCTATCAGCAAGGAGACAGACTTCAGAATATATGATGATGAGAACAGACTGTTCAGCCCATCTAAGCGCATTTAACAAAACTTCACTTGGATGTGGAGTGGAGGCAGGAGAGACAGAGATCCATGGGGTGTTTAGTCCAGGATTGTTGGGAAGCAGTGTGGGTAAAGAAATGTGTTTGTTACCTAAGGGTTGCAGGTTTGATTCTCAAGTAGGACACTGCCGTTGTACCACAGAGCAAGGTCCATCCAGCTGTGTAAATGGATACTGTGTAGCAATGTAGAAATGCAGAAGTTGTGAATGTTTATGCTAATGTCCCCCAGCAAGAAGGGGGCTGCATTTGTGTTTGGAAACCTAGGCCATGGGTGTGCTACATTCCCTTTGCAAGGTGCTCATGGGAAATGTAGTTAGTCTGTATGATGGAGACTGCCATATTCAATCAGTGATTTTCACAGCTAACCGACACCATGTTCTCCATGCACCCTTTGAAATTGCCAGTTACAAGACATAGCTAGCGAAAGAATATGTCGGTACCACTCTTCCACAATTTTTCATTGTTGTGATAATGAAGCATAAATCATGGAACAGGGGTCTCCTGCTGAGCTGCAAGGGCTGATGGGATGCATTGCTCGTCAGCCGTAAATTGATCAATTACCCTAAAGCAGGTTGATTGCCGAGTGAACCCCCCCCCCCCCCCCGCCCCACTGGTGTTTTTGGTCTGCTTGCTGATTTTACACACTTCATATTAGCATATAACCCACACTGTATATGATGGAAGTATTTGACTTTATTAAAACTGCGTGTCACATTGCAGTAATATTTATCTAATTGAGCCGGCCTGGTTAACTCCATAAATGTGTTCCAGAAAATTATTTTAAGTTTTATTTTTTACTTTTATTTGCACTTACTCTCAGTGGTGTCTTTGTAACCAAACCCGAACCCTAATCGTTTGCCATGCTTTAGACTCGATGTGCTCTCTATGAAAGGTGGCGATTTACAAAAGTTAGGTATGACGCAATCACAGGCCACTTCAATTGTTTATTAATGAATGTGCTTATCCATCCCTGCTTTTACTGGCATTCTGCTTATGCTGGCTCTAAGTCAATATAACAGTTCTCGTAAATTAAAACAATCGAGGTGAAGTGAATTAGGGTTATTTGCGTAAAAAAAAAAGTACCCAAGATACGGAAATTAGACACCGCGCGCACGCAACGACGGACAGCGAAGAGCCGTTTGGAACCCCTTGGCGCTGCGAGCCTGTGAGTTACAGCGTTCCGTTTGAAACGCGGGTTTGACGTGGTTGCCGGGAAACACACGTGTAAGCTGTTAGCGCCAGGGTTTCCTTTCCCGCCGTCGTTACCCACAAACCCATGCTTCTCCGCCTGGGAGTGATTTGTGGAACATCGCCGGCGGCGTCGGCGCGTTCATGGCGGCTCCGCTCTGCTCACGCGCTCTGTATCCGCTTGCTTTTGAGGTTTGATTTTTTATTTTTTTTTTGTCTGTGTGCATATTTATATATTTATTTATGCGCTGATTGATTCTGGGTTTATTTATTTATTTTTTTTGTCGTCGGAGGTCGTTCGATGCTGATTCACGTTTTTGGAAGCCTGTAGGAGCATGGCGTTCGTTCATTGGAAGTCGTTCGATGCTGATTCATGTTTTTGGAAGCCTGTAGGAGCGTGGTGTTCGCTCATTGGAAGTCGTTCGATGCTGATTCATGTTTTTGGAAGCCTGTAGGAGCATGGCGTTTGCTCATTGGAGGTCGTTCGATGCTGATTCATGTTTTTGGAAGCCTGTAGGAGCATGGCGTTCGCTCATTGGAGGTCGTTCGATGTTGATTCATGTTTTTGGAAGCCTGTAGGAGCATGGCGTTCGCTCATTGGAAGTCGTTCGATGCTGATTCATGTTTTTGGAAGCCCGTAGCTCATGGCGTTTGCTCATTGGAGGTCGTTCGATGTTGATTCATGTTTTTGGAAGCCTGTAGGAGCATGGCGTTCGCTCATTGGAGGTCGTTCGATGCTGATTCATGTTTTTGGAAGCCTGTAGGAGCATGGCGTTCGCTCATTGGAGGTCGTTCGATGTTGATTCATGTTTTTGGAAGCCTGTAGGAGCATGGCGTTCGCTCATTGGAAGTCGTTCGATGCTGATTCATGTTTTTGGAAGCCCGTAGCTCATGGCGTTTGCTCATTGGAGGTCGTTCGATGCTGATTCACGTTTTTGGAAGCCTGTAGGAGCATGGCGTTCGCTCATTGGAAGTCGTTCGATGCTGATTCATGTTTTTGGAAGCCTGTAGGAGCATGGCGTTCGCTCATTGGAAGTCGTTCGATGCTGATTCATGTTTTTGGAAGCCTGTAGGAGCATGGTGTTCGCTCGTGCGTACAGTGACTGCGTGGCTCGGCTGGTGCGCCGCGGAGCGACTTGAGCTAGCGGTAGTTTAGCTCATGGCAGAGCCGTAGAACTCGACTCATCCAACTCGAGTCCTGATTTTCATGACTCCTGACTCAGACTTGGACCTCAGAACCGATGACTCAGACTTGGACCTCAGAACCGATGACTCAGACTTGGACTCTGTCTCAAGCATGGGCTTCATTCGGAGACGAGGATTCACACTTGATCAAGACTTTCTTTTTTTTTTGGCAGTAGGTCATTATTTGTCATGAGATATTGATATATTGACCCTATTTCTTGTGTCTAAATAAAAGAGGATGTGCACACAACACTGGGGCAAAAAGGTTATCCCCTAGGTCAGCTCTCACAATGAGGCAGACTTGATTATCATGGACGTAAAGTACTAAGTGCATCTGATTGTGACTTGGACTTGGGGGCTCTACTTGGACTCTGTTTTAGTGACTTGGTCTTAGACTCAAACACAGGGGGCTCCAGACTCCAACTTACTCTTGAGGTGTGGCGATGTGATTACAACACTGTCTCCTGGATAAATGAAGGAAACATGACTAAAATGTGGCCTTTAAGTGTAAAATGTGCTGAGTGTAAGCTATTTCTCACAGACCTGAAATTTCCATAGGAGTGGTGGTGTTATGTAGTGAGTTAGGACATCAGTTTGAAACCTGGAGGTTGCAGGTTTGTGTCCATTCAAGGGCGCCGCTGTGGTACCCTCGAGCTAAAGCGTTTCACCTGAGTTGCCTCAGTCATGAACTCGGCTGCGTTCGTAGATAGTGTGGAAAATATGAGGCGATGTCCCTCCCCTGGGGTGAGGCTGTTTTTACAGAAATTGAAATCGTAGAAAAGGCCTTACCTCAGCGGTTTAAGCCGATGATGTCAGCACATCACACCTGGTGCCTGTGAGCCTTGGCAGCGCAGTCTGACAGTGATTGGCATGGATCTGAGCGGAATCTCTAGCAGGATCTTTCACAATGGCACTGTTTCCCCAAACAACCCCCCCCCCCCCCACACACACACACAACCCCTCGCCCCCCCCTGTTTTGATGCCCCCAGGTTATTTAGAGTGGTAGGTATATGTTAGGTCAGCTAGCTGCCAGTTGGGTTTTCAGTGGAGTGGAATCACAGGGTTGGGTGGATGATGGATGATGGTTTGTTTGGTTTGCTGGGATAAGTGCTGGGATGAGAAAACAAAAGAGTTGGCAAGAGAGAGAGAGTGTGAAAGAGAGTGTGTGTGTGTGTGAGAGAGAGAGAGAGTGTATGTGTGTGTGTGTGTGAGAGAGAGAGAGAGAGAGAGAGAGAGTGTGTGTGTGTGAGAGAGAGATAGAGAGATAGAGAGTGTGTGTGTGTGTGTGTGTGTGTGTGAGAGAGAGAGAGAGTGTGTGTGTGTGTGTGTGTGAGAGAGAGAGAGTGTGTGTGTGTGTGTGTGTGTGTGTGAGAGGGAGAGAGAGAGAGAGAGTGTGTGTGTGTGTGTGTGTGTGTGTGAGAGAGAGAGAGAGAGAGAGAGAGAGAGAGACGGTTTTATAACAGGGCAGTTGTGAAACCTCCCACTCTAAGCCAGCTCTTGACCTTAAATTGGGAATGAAGTGGTTGTGGGCAGCTGTATGGGCAAAACCATGCAGGCAGCTTCCAAACTGCCCTCACCAAACACCAGTCCTGAAGTGACTCTGGCCTCAGGGGTCACCAGTCTGCAGTGCTCTCAAAACAGCGTGTTATGGATCCAGTGAACTTCCTATAAATTTTTTCAGCATTCTTTTCTTTTTCTTTGCAAACACCCCACCCTACCGCACCCATTTTCTCTCCAAACTCGAAATGCCTGTGGGCGTGTGCCATTCCAGGATCATCCTGGTCGGTTTTGGTGGGCGCGACGCGCAAGCTTTCGCGGCGTCCAAAAAACGTGCTTCTTTCCAGCCAATCGGATGACCCTCCCCAGCTGCCGTACTACAACCCTGACACAGCTGATCCCGACAACCTGCAGGAACCCAGCTGTGCCAGAGGGGTCGCTATGGAGCAGATAGTACACTGCCCTCCTGGCTGTCTCCAGGCCCAATCATGTCTCACCTTGAGGGACTGACTTGGATGCAGTCGGTACTGGCACAGTCCAGATTTGACAGTAAAACCATTCAACCCCCTGACTATTGATCACCTTGATCATATATAAAGGGAAGTTTCAGTATCTGAGATCCTGCAATCTGATTGGTTCTGGCGAGTTTCAGCCGGCGTCACATTATCAGTCATTGGTCTGATTCACTTGGCTCATTAACATACAGCTTGAGCCTCCACATACAGTGCTGTATGTGAGATTATGATTGGCTAAAAGAAGTCAATCACTGTTGGTTTTATTAGCAAACCACATGCCAGGAAGTTGATGGACTTATCTCACATCACACTGACTGCTTAGTCAGGCTCATAGTAGCAGGAGGTTGTGAGTCTGACACATGAGGCTATGTCTTCAATTACCGGCTTGGCAACCTCCCCTAAGTTTGATTGAATGAGTACATCTGACACAGAGCACCATGAAAAAGACCGAAAATCATAACTTTGCTTATCTGTGCTTTTTTTTTTTGAAGCTGTAATTTCATAAACGTTAGCGAAATGAAGTGCTGCTCGCGAAGCTGTAAGCACACGGTGGAGCCTCATAAATTTTGCGATGGGGGCCCTGTTCACTCAAAGCTGCCTGACCTCAGAAGGCTCTTGACCAACATACGGAGGAAGCAGAGGTCACTGGCTTTCAGAAGATAAGAGAAGTTACTTCATGAGCACAGCATAAATAAGAGATAAGGTAATGTAAAATATCTCCAAGTACATCCTGCTCCAAAAAAAAAATAAAATAAAAAACGCTTGTAGGGAAGACCAGCTGGTCTGTTCATATGATGCCATTTTAACCCTTTGAAGAGTAAAGTAGAAGTAGACATTTAGTGTCTTTCAGGGACCTGTCAAGTATGCATAAAAGCATGGTCTCATGGACTACAGATTAATTCCTGCGACCCATTTTGGGTACCGATCCATAGTTTAAGAACCACTGCTCTAGAGCTGTGTCCTTTTGGGTTAAGACTGCCCTGAGCCAGACGTGGGACTGTCCCATCTGCACAGGGAGACACCCAGGCGAAACCCAAACTCTGACTCCCCGACCCTCTCTGGGATCCCACGTAAGCCTCTGGAATGTGCTCCTCTGGTCCGCGACGTCCTCCACCGTGCGATTCGAGCGCCACGTCCCACAGACATAAACCATAAAAACGGTCTTTTCTGAGGCCTTGGCTCTACTGTTAACACTGGTTGCTGCTCACCACACTTGCCTTTTTAAAATTCTTTTATCCGCCTCTATCCTTCAGTTTTTTTTTTTTTACATTACAAAAAAAACCCCCAACATTTTGTTTATGTAAAGCAAACTTCAGCAACCTTACCTGCCCCTCAAACGTCAGATCAATCGGCGTTGTGTAACTCATAATTTAGAACGCAGCTGATTAATATCTGTCCAATCACGCCTCAGGAGCGCATGATTTTGCACTAAAGGACGGGCAGGAATTCCTCTGAGATTACCGGCTGATTGACGGTGACGTGCGGACGGTGTGGTTTGAAGACGAGCTGTGGGGAAACGGACGCTCTGTTATGACGTGCTTTACAGAAGGGAGGGACCCGCGAGCCGCGTGCGAAGATTTACTCTTCACATCAAAGCGCAACGTCCGCATCGCTCCGGAAGATTGAGGACGCAGTCTGACCCAGAAAGAAGAAAAGGAAAATTTAGAAGCTGATCATGATACGGGAACTGCTAACACTTCAAAGCTGGCCGTTAACGTCGCAGAAATACCCCCTTTAACATGACTACTTCACGATAAATGGGAATGGCCAATTTCATTTTTTGTAGAAACAGTGTGAAGGACGCAGAAATGAAAAATGCCACGAGCTGGCTTGTTTGTGGTTGCTAAGATACTGAAAGCCGTTGTTGCTGCTTGTCAGAATTCTTTTTTTGTGGCGAACGAAAGCAGTTAAACTGCCGTGCAGGACTGCGAAGTGGCGGGATCTAGAAGAGCGGTTGCAGTCTGGAGCTTGCACACGCTCCGCTCATTTCTAGACATGAACTGACAGAAAGGCAGCGTGTGTTTCCATGGCGCGCGCGCAACGCTCGTTCGCGCGTTCCCAAAACCGTCAGGCAGCCGCTGCAGCGTCGGGACAGGCCTAAGCACGGTGAACACCCGTCGCCATTCCAAAGCGGGGGGGGGGGGGGGGGTGGGAGAAGCTACTAAAACCGGGATAAAAAGAGGAGCCCAGCCCAGCCCATGTGAGAGGCAGAGAGGGCTGGCAGCTGTCGGGGAGTCTCCGTGGTTAGAGAGCTGCCGGGGCTCGCTGCCGCTCCTGGGACAGGGAAGCGGCTCGTACCAGAGGAGAGACGCTTACACAAGTCGGTTTCTCCTCCCCAAACCGCCGCCGCCGCCGCCGCCGCTGCTGGCTGACCCGCTACTGATCTGAGATCAGAATAGAGATACGCCCTCCCTGTCCCGCCCTCACTTCCCCCCCCCCCCCCCCGCCCGCCCTCCCACCCTCCAGCCCATAATATAACGTGTCTGAGAGCAGCTGAAGGGCAGCTGAAACTCTGTGACCTCACGTCGCGCTGCAGCGCTGGGCGGACACTTCTCCTCAGTGGTGCTGACTCCCCTCGCAGGGAACCGTCTTCACCTTTAGCTGTGATGGGTCGTCTCCTTTAACTGTAAAGGGCCCTCAGCTTTACCTGGGAAGTGCTGTCACCTTTACCTGTGAAGGGCCCTCAGCTTTGCCTGGGAAGTGCTGTCACCTTTACCTGTGAAGGGCTCTCACCTTTACCTGTGAAGGGCCCTCACTTTTGCCTGTGAAGGGCCCTCAAATTTATCTGTGAAAGCCAAATATGATTGACACTTATTTTGACTGTATAGTTACCATTGACTTGCATTGAAACGGGAGGCTATACTAACACCTAAACTGGTGCAAAACCGCACTGGCGCTAGTGAGCAACGTCTCTCAACAAGACCAGGAAGTGAGCTTCAGAAACGCAGCCTGGTATTGGCTGCTTGCTTCAGCCATACAGCTGCTCCAATGGGGGTGGGGGGGGGGTGTTCTCAGAGGGCCTGAGAGCACGAGACTCCATACAGAGATACACAGCCGAAAAAAAAACAATGCTGTTCTGATAAGGCCGAGAAAATAATCCAGTCTATATTTTAAAACGTTATACCCTGCATGTTTCCAGTGTTTCCTGTTTGGTATTTTAGGGTCTTTTTTTATCTGATATTCTGTTCTCTGTGGCCTAAGAGTTCTCGTTAAATATAATGTCATGGACTTAAAGGTCATGGACATATTGTGTGGGAAATACATGACATATAAATGCATACATAAACATTTGTCTGACAGAGGCTGATAGAGGAGTAGATTGTTCTATTGAGAAACCTGCTATGTTCTGTACAGTCTGTACTGTGTTGGTGTACTTTCAGTGCGTTTACAAGAGGTGTCTATTGGTTGGTGGAGCTGGAAGGTATTCAGCGAATCGGTGTATCGGTGGACAGCATGCAGCCAGAACCTCCACAATCCCAGAATGCACTAGCAGACTATTTCTCTCCCTTTCCCTCTCTAGAATTAAAAAAAAATTCTCTCTCTCTGTTCTGTTCTCTCCTTCTCTCTCTCTCTCCCTCTTTCTCCCTCTCTCTCTCTCCCTCCTGCTCTCTCTCTCTCTCCCTCTTTCTCTCTCTCTCTCCCTCCCTTCCTCTCTCTCTCCCTCCCTCTCACTCTTTCTCTCTCTCTCCTCCCCTCCCTCCCTCTCTTTCTCCCTCTCTCCCTCCTTCTCCTTCTCTCTCTCTCTCCCTCCTTCTCATTCTCTCTCTCTCTCCCTCTCCCTCTCTCTCCCTCCCTCTCCCTCCCCCTCTCTCTCCCTCTCTCTCTCCCTCCCTCTCTCTCTCTCTCTCTCTCTCCCTCCCTCCATGTGTAATTGGAGGTGATGAGTGCTCGGATGGTTGGGGCCATTGCTACTTTCGCAGATGTGAAGCTTTGCGTCAGCAGCTCTCTTGTTGAGATTTTCTCTCCTTGCTGAAAGCTTTAAAGTGGACGAGGACAACAGAAGGTATAAACACCAGCAGATCGGCGGTTTCCCTGCCGACCGGGGGCTTCCTAATGAAAGCCTTCGCTCGGCTCGCTCGTTCATCATTTTGACACGTTTAACTACAGCACTTTCTCCCTCTCTGATATTTAGAGTTTTTTTTTTTTTAGGCAAGATGGATCTGCTGAAGCAGCCTCTTGCCGTTGCATGTATAAATGGTCTTAATTTGCTAGCTGACAGAATCTTGCTTTAGACCACATTCCCCCTGCTGTTTAGCAGTCCAGTGAGGAACCGTTGTTATGGAAACCGTCATTTCATTCAGAAATTTGCGTTTTGATATGGACTTTGCAAGTTTTTACTCAGTTACGCACTTTTTCCCAGTTTCAAAAAAACTCACCAGTTTCAGAAGCTTTAATTAAAAAAAAAAAAATAAAAAAAAAAATTAGGCGGACCACACAAGATGCACAGAATCTGCTTTCATTTAATTTTAATATTTTATTCATAATTTTTTTTGATGACATATGGACAGTAGGGCCTGGCTGGAAGTTCACTGCTCCCTCTGGCATTTCATCCTGTTAAATGTTGATATCTGAAATGTTGATATCTGATATCTAAAGATGCACAAACAAGAACGTTAAGTACACTCCACTGAATATTTCATATTTAATATTTCACCCATGACCACGGCTATGGGACGAGATGTAGGCAATCTGTACTCCACACTGCCAGCTGTGTGACTCCCCGCGGTTTGAACTTGGAGCCGGGTGGGGGGGTGGGGGTTGTAATATTCCACTCACCCCCCAACCCCCCAGGAGCTTTGACTGTAATTGGGCCAAATGCAAAGAAGTATTGAATCGCCACAGGATTACACCCACACAAAATAAATGACTTCCAGGAAAAGAGAAGTTAGGAGTTAAATGTCATCCACATCATTCCTTAGTCTCTGGTCTCTCTCTCTCTCTCTCCCTCTCCCTCTCTCTCTCTCTCTTTAGTCCTCTGTGTCCGACTCCATAATTCCCCCTGTACCCATTATTTATTGGGGTACACCAGTAGATCCCTATTGTTGGAATTAGTCCTCCATTGACCTGTGAGGTACAGTGCCAGCTGATAAATTTTACTTTTCCGGTGTGTTTTTAAATGTTTTTATTTTTTACTTCTGCTTTATATTTCCTCTGGAAAATGGCCATTGTGAAGTGTTGTGTGGTATGGTTTGTCCCTTATAGAATGTCCATTGTCCCGTTTATGGTGCTTTGGTGAATAACCGACTAAATTTGGGTTGCTATACTCTGGATACACGCCTAATTCCCCAAATACCCAGCCATAAATGGGGTGCAATCAATAGCATAGCACATAACCTCTACCCCCCAGCACCGCCACTCCACTCCTCTGGTCAACAATTTCATTAATGCCACCTCCTCCCTTCAAAAAATATATAAAATCTGGCCGCCTTAAATTACGTGATGCTGTGCGCTATGCGGTATGCGGCACTTCCTGTTATGATCAGTGTTGTTGAGTTATGCTCCGTCCCGTACTTGCGCAAACGAACGCTCGCGACCCTGTTTTTCAGTGCACGCGGGCTGGGCTCTGACGAGGGAGACGGGGCTAAGTATGCGCTCGTGTTCAGTCTGTGTAAACGCGCTGACGCCGTTACGCTGTCCCAGGTGATTAATCCTTAGGTGCTCCCGGTCTAGACGACCGGTCTGCTCGGGGAGCATTCGGCCAGGCAGTAAACGGCATCTGTTTCCAGGCTGCTCGGGTTTCTCGTCGTAACGTCAGCGAGTCTGGGCCGTTAACCCGCGGTGTCGCGCTTCGGTTCCCGACGCGGGGCGATGCGCGGTCGTTATCCAGCAGCTGTCCGGTGACGCAGGCAGTTATTCCCCTCACCTGTCCCCTTTCCCCGAATCCCTCACAAATGAAATGTGGAACTTCCAAGGCTGAAATAAACCTGAGTTATTGAGTAGCCTACACTGGTAAAAAAAAAAAAGCTGCTGGTGATCAGAGGAAACGATTCTGCCAGGTTTCCCTTTAAGACAGAGGAAAGGCTTTGCTGGCAAAGAGCTGTAACCTGTCATAAGTCAAGAACTTCTGTTTTTTTTAAAATTTAATTTTAATTTTTAAACATTTTTTTTTAACTTTGTGAACTAGCCTTAAGCATTCAGAACAAATTAATATACTGTATAAACGATTGCAGTTTTTTTCCTTTCATTTGTTTTTGTTATGTTACGATTTTTTTTTGCAGTTCCCTTAGAGTTCTTATTTGTAACTCAAATGCAGTATTTAAAGTCAATGAGGATAAAGAATTGTATAAAAAAACATTTATTAAGTTGAAATATATTACGGCAAATTCTTTCCATATCAGGAGAGGAAGTACTTGTGTTGCAATTGATTCAGCCTGTTTGCATAAACTTCTGTGGTCTATAAATCTGTAATATCACACTGGCCAAAATCTGGGACAAATATGTGTGCATATTTGAAATAATTTGACTCTTTAGGTGCTGAAAAAATCTAAGTTGTCCTTGCAGATCCTAAAACAACTACAAGAAGAAAGTGTTACCATACAAAATGTACAATTATATGACAGTCCATGGGCAAAAAAATGACTTTTAAGAGTAGGTGACCTACATCAAAAACTTTTGTAGGGCAGTAGTTCCCCCCCCCCCCACAGGAGACATGATAGCCTGTTTTCTGTTCTCCCGCCCCCCTGGCAGCGTTCTTAGGTCCCTGTTTGCCCCCACCCCCCCGGGTTCCTGCTGTAGGCTACCTGGTGGGATGGCAGGAGTTTGCCTACCCACACCATCTCCAAACCCCTCACCACTGCTTCTTTGCCCTGGTCCAGGAGAGCTGCAGGGTCTGCTGAGGTCCCCAGCCCTGGTCTTGGTGGCCTGCAGGTTCTGCTGGTTTTCATTGTTGTTCAGCACTTAATTGACCAATTAAAGCAGCTGATTACACTGTTAATTCACCTCACCTGCTTCATTTGGTCTAAATTGGTTGTTAATTTCAACATGAAAGCAGAAACAAGGGACCTTGTGGTTCTACAGGAGCTGGGTTGGTCCCCCTCTATCGGCATAAAAAAACAGATGGATGTGGGATCGAATCCCTCATCGGGATTCTGCTAATGTTTTTTTCTCGACTGGTTGTGCCAGTTAATGTGGCCCAGTCTGTGTGTAACACTGCACATCGCCAGCGTTAAATGTTAAATAAAACTTACAAGGCAGTCTGTGAGCGCGATGCGATATCGGTGCGAGGGCCAAACGCGGCTTCGCAAATGGCTCAATAAATACAGGATTGCGTGTGACGGGGGCATGTTGTTTGCAGCGTGCATGCACGCGCTGAGAGGTTCAGAGCGTGTTGTCACGGCGATCCGGGGACATGTGGGAGCAATATGGAGGCGGCACGCTGCTCGCCGCGGTGCTAGCTTTTTATGGAGCTCGTTTCCTGCAGAGCTCTGAGGATCAGGCCGTTAATTGAGGCTGATCTCTCAATCCCCACACCCCCCCCCCCCCAATCCAGCTTTGCTCCAACTCCTTTATTGACTTATTTATCTATCTTTAATAAAGCCGGCTTTAGAGGGCCAATAAACTCTGCGCTGCGTGTCGGAAAGGAGCTTCTGGAGCATAAACTCTCTGGAGCTTGTTTTGGGCTAAAAAATATCTGCATAGTATGCCTTTCAAAAAGTGTGTTGACTTGACTATAGCATACATTTCCCAGAATTCCATACTGACAGTTACTAAACTGGCATCAATTACTATGGTAACTGATCATTTTGTACTATGAGCCTTTATGCTTACTGGATAACTGGCTGCCAAGGTATTATCTTGCCATCTGTACTCCCTTGACAACAAACTACACTTAGTAAGAGATGAGATGAACCACCACTATTGCAAGAGGTTGTGGTACGTTGTAACTGCTGCTTCCCTAAATAACTTGAGTTATTTACACAATAGAATAGTGGCCTAATTCGTAACCACAGCTAGGCAGTCGGCTACCTAGCTAGTAGGAACCCGCTAACATTATAAAATAACTTTCTGCCAAACTCTAAACAGCTAAGTATAGCTGTTGCCATCAAGTAATTTGATTATGCCTGAGTCTATGTAAGACAACACAATTTATAGCCTAGAGTAGTAATAATGGCAATGACCACAGCATTGCCAAAGATGCTTAAATTTAACCCGATGTTTTCCCCTCTTTGGATGTGTTAAATACACGTGGATGCTAGTTTTTGCAGCCCTTTTTAAAAAGGAGATTACAGCCTTGGGTCTGCAGGCCTCCAGGATGAAAAAAGGAAACTTAATTCCTCGTGTTGCTGATCGAATTACCTGCTCTCCATGCATTGCAGGTATTATTCTGATAGGCTAAGTGGAGAGCGGACAGTTTTTGTGTATTTACTGCCCTGTGTTCTCCTTACTCCTCTCCTGAGGGGCGAATTGGGATGATTTAGAGGGCTTCCTACTGAATTTTGGCAGCGACTCCGGACTGCGAAGGTGGAGTCCCTGATTGCCAGGGAGACGCGCAGCAATGGTGATTTGTTTCTTTCTTCTACACGGGTTCGAACGGGTGAGCTTGAGCTGGTCTGATTCTGGAGACTGGGGAGATTGACGAGAGCTCAGGGGAAACACATCTTGTGGTCGACAAGCCTCGACAACTGAAATGCAATTTAATTGCTGCCCATTTTTTCCTCTCCTCTGCATAACTTCATTACGCGAAACGTCTGTCTGTTTTGGCAGGTCTGATTCCAAGTTGTCACGGCGACTCTCGGCAGTATGTCAGCAGAGATATTTCAAATTTTTGAAAACCAACGGTTTTCAGACTGGCCTGACGACTGGAGAAGGTGAGCGGTTTCACTCTGACCTTCGTGAGAGTCTCCAGATGTTGCTGCAGATGAAATTCCAACATTATTTAAAACCAACTGCCACCAACTGCCACCGATTATTTTAAGTGAACTGCCACTGATTATTTAAAGTGAACTGCCACCAACTGCCACCGATTATTTAAAGCCAACTGCCGCAAACTGCCACTGATTGTTCAAAACTAACTGCCACCAACTGCCACCGATTATTTAAAGCCAACTGCCGCAAACAGCCACTGATTATTCAAAACTAACTGCCACCAACTGCCACCGATTATTTCAAACTAACTGCCACCAACTGCCACCGATTATTTAAAGCGAACACCACACTGAAGCATGAGGTCAAATGAGAATGAGAATGGCGTTAAGTTTGCACTGGGCAAGGGTCACTTAGGCTTGGCACAGACAGAGAAAGAGGATGAGGGGGGGAAGGTATCATTTTGGTGGCAAGAGAAAGATTTTTGATGTTGCAACTAAGCAGTTCTGTTCTTATTCTTCAGCACAGACAGTACTCATCTTTACTTTTTTATAAGTCCCATAATGGCCACCATAGCTCTTCGGGGCTTCAGGTAGCTTAAGACATCTGGATTTCGCAGTCTGCTGAGTCGGCAGAATCCAGCCCCCCCCCCCCCCCCCCCCTTCCCCCACACACACATGCACTGTTCTTACCTCAGCCAGTAATAACATCAGGTTCTATGGAAAAATGAACTGCTCTGGCTGAAGTGGCTCCAAGCCTCACCACTGCTGGTAACGATCGTGTCCACAAAGATTACCGGCCCCAACGTCACCAGGAAGGCTACGCTGTTTTTTTACTCGCGCTGTCACGGAAACCAGCGATCTCCCCTCTCCCCTCTCCACGCGTGCGCGAGAGCATTGGGGCCTATTTGCTGAGTATTTGTTCGTTTTTGTGCTGACTCAGATTGCAGTCCAGCCCGCCTCTGTGACCTTTCCCCGCACTCCAAAATTTCCCCAAAGTCGGTTACTCTCACTTACGGAACGCCGGGTTCAAATCCCGGACGGCTCCCTCTGCGCGTCTGTGACATCACGTCTGCGTTAAGTGATGTTGTTTGCATAGCACTGGGGTGAGGGGTGTTGCTGGGGGGGAAATTATGATGAAGTTACGGCCAGATATGTTCCTCTACTGTGCTGTGGTGAAGACACACACACACACACACACACACACACACCATATGCTCGTTTAATTTTGTTCTGCATGAATTTAAGTCTAAGTATCTGGTATCTGTAACTGCACACGTTGGCCACTAGAGGGGTTCGGGTTGACACATTGTCCATCATGGTACAAGTGAAAAGGAATGCTGAAGGCTTTGAGGGTTTTTTTTTCTTAATGAACAGAGGTGGAAAATCCAAGTATGGAAAGGAAAAGTCCTCCCCAGTGTTATGATCCACTGACCTGGATTCACTAATTAACACAATTCTTCTGCCAGGAGGTTGAACTAATGAGTGAAATCAGCTGGCTGAGTTCATGGGTAGGACAGGGCAGGACTTGTACTGGCTGACCCCTGGACTTTCCACCTCCCTTAATGAATGAATACACTCAAGCTTCCAGCTATGGTCTCCAGATAGTTTATGCCACCCAGCACCGGTCCAAAAAACAGCCTACACTAGCTGTAATCCGAACCCGAATCATCGTGCGAAAATTGTGTTAAACAAATTGAGCGTCAGCGGGGGTGGAATCTGTTTAAGCCCTGGCAGGCTGAGACAGTCTGAGAGCTGATACTGATGATGCCCAGCTCATGTGTGGGAGAGAGCGAGAGAGTGACCTCACAGAGAGGAATTAAAGCTGACGATGCAGTTTTTTTTTTTTGTCATGTGAATAGAGGTCATTACCCAGAATTCCTCTGCTGTCTCTTCTGACTGGGACCCAGTATCAGATTTAAAAAAAAACTTTTTGGGTCAGGAGAAATGTAATCCGTCTCTGGGTTTGTGTTACCGAGGGGGAGAAAAAAAAAGAGCGATGAGATCATTCGGGCTAAATTGATTGGGATAGAATGCATTTCACAAGGTCCTTGTGTTCTGCACATCCAAATGTTGGGGTACGAAATCAGCATGCCCAGTGAAGCATGCAGTAACAAGCAAGTACACACACACACAGCACATAGACACGCATACACATACACACACACACGTGCACACACATACACACACATGCATACACACAAACATACGCAGGCACACACACGCCACACTCACACACTCACAGACAGTTGAAAGTGTTTTCTCGTAAGCGTATGTTGAGCTGCTCACAGAGACTGGCTCCAGATTTGTGTGCTTGCACAGGACGGGTCCGGGGTGCATTGGAAAGCTCCGTCCCCTCCACAGGGGGTATACTGCATTTTTTGGGCCCTCTGCTTGAGGTACCGCTCCCTGGTGTGTGTACCCCACCTCCCCTCCCCGGCCCTCCCCACTGGGACGACAACTCCACACTGACGCATGCAGGAAGGGGGGGGGGGGGCGGGGGTCCAGGGGTCTGTGGCCCATCTCAGTGCTCCACCGTGAACTGTGGCAGACACCCATGTCATTAATGTTGGTGTGTGTGTGTGTATGTGCGCGTGTGTGTGTGTGTTGGGGGGTGGGGGGGTGAGGGGGTTCTGAGAATCACCCTGTTTTGCCATCAGGAGCTTGTGTGGGAACCCCCCCCCCCTCTCTCTCTCTCTCTCTCTCCCTCTCTTCCTCTCTCTTCCCTCACTCATGCTTGCAGGCTGTTCTCCATAAATTTGAGTGCTGTGTGTGTGTGTGTGTGAGTGTGTGAGTGTGTGTACAACTGACCCCCCAGCAAAAGCAACTGCGATGAAATCCAGATGTTCAGCCCCCCTTGAAATGCTCTCCCCCACAAACGTGTATACACACACACACACACACACACTCACACACTACCCCTACTCTCTCCCTCCTCTGTCCCCATCCTCCTCCCTCCACACCAAGCCCCTCCCCTTTCTGATTTCCATTTCCTTTTTTGGTGAAAAAATCTGAAAAAGAAGCAGGAGCTGGAAGGGGGGGGGGGGAGCAGGCCTGAAGGAGAGTATATCCGGCCGTCAGCTTGTAAAGTGTGTGAGAGTGTGTGTGTGTCAGTGTGAGTGTGCGTGTGTGAGAGTGTGTGTGTGTGTGTGTGAGTGTGTGTGTTTCACCCAGGATGTGACACAACACATGCGTGTCCACACTCAACACAGAAAACGTGCCCGCTGGTGGAGTGACATCATCACTAGGGGCCAGCGTGGGAAGGCTCCGTCTCCTTCACCGCAAAGGAGAGCCGAACCACAGGTGTTCTGTCAGCGCCTCAGTCACTGATTGGCTGAGGAGTCCACGTACCTGTGGGCTTCAAGGCCAGAACCGACTGCCGACGGAAAGGACACTGAGTAAAACCTCCATCCCTCTCGGCCCAGAGTTTTAAAATTCCTGCTTCAGGCTCTGGTTCTCGTCCGGAAGACAAGCAGGCATCCCTCCCCCCCCCCGCAGTTTTGACTGATGTTCACTGGCTAACTCGGTTTGCCCCTGACACCACGAGGGCATGGGTTCAAGCCCCAGTTTAATTAAAAGCATCAGTCATCACCTCGTGAGGGCCTGGCAGTCAGCACCTCCTGGAAGAAACGGGCTGGGGAACGGTTCCAGCAGAACAACGTCAAGCTGTCACCCGCCAGCCCGCGAGAACGTGTGAGAGCCAAGCCAGCCTCGGTTCACCGTGTTCATAACAACGGCTGCGGTGTGCGGTGTGTGCTGAGCTCATCCTATATCCTGCGGGGGCGGGGGGGGCTGAGCTCATCCTAAATCCTGTTCTCTGGACTCAGAGAGGCGAGGAGGGGGGGCGTCAGTGGAGGGGGGGTGGGGGTGGGGGTGGGGGGGGATTCAGTGGGGGCAGGACGGGGCCGAGACTAGTTGTGAATTTCCGGTTAAGAAATTACTGGAAGCTGAGACTGCATGTTTTAGGTTTGGACCTGTTCGCAAAAAACTGACAGGTCGTGCCTTGATTTGGGTCTGGCTCGACGAGAACGTTTTGAGGGGCTGCTCACTCTGGTAAGATCGTTTAGTGACACTCGGGTTTGACCAAAGATTTATGATGTAGCAGGTCTGTCACCTTTTAAAAAATAAAATGCCTGAGATATCCCATTAAGACTTGGTGACACATTTCCATCCCCTACTGGGGACATGAGTCTCTGGTCTTAATCTCAAGAATCATACAGTAAGTTTTGCTCAGCTGAAACCTGACCTGTAAGGGATATTCACAAAAAATAAAATAAATAATATTTAAAAAAATAGTTACCTGCAACATGTTTTTGTCATGTTTTTGTCACATATATCAAAAAAATTAATTACCTTTTTTCTGGCTATGGCAATAGCAGTTATGTGTGAATTAATGCAACTGCATATAAGATGAGAACTTGAGTGACTTGTAGCAAACAGCTACAGCATTGTGGGGTAAAACAATCTGTGTGCATAAAGAACAAACAGACTTTACAAAAAGGAAACCATCTTAGGAATAAAAGTCACAAACAGAATCATTTTTCTTTTAAATTTATTCTCATAGGCTTCTATAAACAAATCATATAAAGGAACATTTTTCTTGCACAAATAAATTCTTGTTCTGTTTTGAAGTCATTCTTTTAATCATGCTCTGAAATCTAAGGCATGTTTTTTTTCTTCTCTCTAAGGCACAAAAAAGCATTTAAGTCAACTCTGACTTCCCAGCATCAAAATTCAAATAAAGGAATATATGTTTACTTTTATTACAAAAAGAACTTTTCCATAGGTGACCAACTTGTAACAACAATAATTATTATCACAAATATAAAGAAAAACAACATGAATGACGTCATGCATTGCATATCATTGGTTAACATATTTGCATAATGCAGTGCAGTGACTTTGGGGCTAGCCCATTCATTCTTATCAATTATAATAATGGCTATAAAACAAAATGGTACTGCTAATAAAGATAGCATACAAAGAAGACAAGAAATAAAAGTGTAAAATAAGCATTAAGTCAATTAGCAGATAAGATTTGAATAGAAAATGTAAAAAAAAAAAAAACACCAAAATGAAAATCAATTTCAATACAGCTGTTATAAGAATAATAATTAGTGGTCATGTGACTCTATGTTATGTCGTAGCGTGCATGTTATGTGCATTGATTATGCTTCGAGAACATATTTCAACACAGTGTGCCATGCTTTGTGTGTATAAAATACGAACATCTCTCAACGCGGCTTGTTTTCTGTGCTGAAAACATCTGAAGAGAATGAACTCCAACCACCCCCGGAAGTTCCCGTTCTCTTAATCCTGCCTTTTTTTTCATTCTTCCTTCGCATTCTCTCATTATCTTACCATCATCCTTTCATTTTTATTTTTTTTGCAGTAAAAGATATAAACAGGGACAGTCAGATCATGTCTAAAAGTTCCACGCACTGACCAGGAGAGCCAACTTCACATCCATGGCAAAAAGTCCACACATACAGAAACTGCATCCTAAACCAGACGTGTGAGAAATAGATCCTCAACATAACAGTGTGCTTAAAATAGGTGAATGAAACACAAATTACACAGCAAGGCTTTTGGTGCAGTGTACAGTATAAAAAATTAGGCGTGGGAACAAATCTTCATCCATTCAGACGTACAGGAATATAAACGTTTTTGTGGCTGGTCGTGTGTGTATTTGCTTCAGCAGTTTGGTGAGGCGTTCGTGCAAAATCGAAGAGGTGGAAAGAGCGGAAAGTGTGTTTTGTGACAGCAAAATAAAATATTTTTTGTCCTTTTGTGGCTTGACAAAGTGTGTGTGTGTGTGTGTGTGTACGCGTGTGTGTGTGTGTGCATGTGCTGTGTGTGCGTGCGTGTGCATGTGTGTGTGTTTGTGTGTGTGCATGTGCTGTGTGTGTGTATGTGTGCATGTGCTGTGTGTGTGCGTGTGTGCATGTGCTGTGTGTGTGTGCGTGCGTGTGTGTGTGCACGTGTGTGTTTGTGTGTGCATGTGCTGTGTGTGTGTGTGTGTGTGTGTGTGTGTGTTTGTGTGTGCATGTGCTGTGTGTGTGTGTGTGTGTGTGTAAATGCTTAGTAAATGGTAAATGGTAAATGGACTGCATTTATATAGCGCTTTTATCCAAAGCGCTTTACAATTGATGCCTCTCATTCGCCAGAGCAGTTAGGGATTAGGTGTCTTGCTCAGGGACACTTCGATACGCCCAGGCCGGGGTACCCCTTCCCCTTACCCCTTCATACAGACCCTCTTGCTTTGTCGTCAATGTCTTGGCTATTTGGAAATGCATAGATGTGACTGCATCAAAGGTGGATTGGGGTATTTACATTTACCCAGGTTCCATAGTGTAACTTCTGACCGATGGCTGCAGAGGATCCTGCTCGGTGCAGAACACTCGGGACTGAATACAGCAGTAGTCGATAAAAGCGTGATTCACGGTATTTTCGAAATTTGGTGGGTGGGAGGGTTTTTCCCCAAAACTCCCTCGATTACGGTGGGGCTCAACGAGGACGACTACGGAAACCAGCCCCAGATCACACTCGACGCTCCTCTTCAGTTTGGCTATCTTAACACAGCTGGGCGCTCGTTTTTGTGCTGGTGTGGCAAAGGCAGGCAGTGCTACTGGAGCTGACTGCCATTGTTTGCTGCCGGGGGCAACGAGTTTGTCAGATTCAGAGTGAAGCCTGCTTGACACACAATGGCCGCCCTGGCTCCCCTTCCACCCCAGCTGTTTCCGTAACTCCTGTTGCAGATGAAGGGAAACCCGGGCAATCGGCACCGGCAGGATGAGGTGGGGAAGCGGGGGACTGTTTTGTGATAAGCGAGCCACGCTTCGACTGAAGGCCGCAGACTGGCAACAGCTTTGTTTTTTTTTTCCCCCCAAACATTAAAAAAAAGGGTTTCGCTTGTGTGTAGACGCTGTGAATGTGTGTGTGTGTGTGTGGGGAAATGTGTGATTAGTGAAATCTCTCTTTGGTACAGTAAGGAGTGTAAACACCTTCGTAAGCCTCAGTAAAACGATGAAAGGGAGCTGGGGTGCCATCAGCCAGCAGGCCTTAGTATTTTTTTTTTTTTAAAGCTTTTTTTTGTTTTTGTTTTTTCGTTTGGTGTTAAGGCTGTGAGGTGGGCGTGGCCTCGGGGGGCGGGGGCGGGGCTTATAGGCTGCTGTTGCACTCGCGGCACAGGATCTCGTCCTGCGCGGGGAAGAAGCCGGCACCCACGAGCGACACGGAACACCGCGAGCAGGCGAAGCACGGCTGGTGCCACTGCCGCTCCTCAAACGAGATGTACTTCCCCCCGCCGAAGCCTGCGCGTGGGGGGGGGGGGGAGAGAGAGGAGAGAGAGAGATGGGGAGATGGAGGGAGAGGGGGAAAGAGAAAGTGAGAGCATTAGACCACTGAAAGTCCCCAACAGCACCTTAAACACATTTTGTGGGTTTGATTCATAGAAAAAAGCAGAAAGCAACAATGGCCGCTGATTCAGACCATATCCATCCCTATGCCTCATTTGCAAGGGCAAGAGTCACCTGTGATTGGCTTGCTGCAGGCCTCGCACTTCTTGGCGTACAGGCTGCCGAAGCACTTGAGGCAGTAGGGGCTGTCCTCGCGGGAGGTGAAGTGCTGGCCAGCCAGCTGGACCTTGCAGCCCGTGCACACGAAGCACTCCTTGTGCCAGGGCTCCTCCCGATAGGTCACGCCCCCTTTCGTCAAGACCTGCAGTGGGGGGGGGGGGGAGGGGCTACAGCCGTCAATCACCCTGGAACATCCATTATGACATCACACCTACTTTCAGACTCATATAACCATCATACCCACTTCCTGCCTCATACACCCATCATACTCACTTCCTGCCTCATACACCCATCATACCCACTTCCTGCCTCATACACCCATCATACTCACTTCCTGCCTCATACACCCATCATACCCACTTCCTGCCTCATACACCCATCATACTCACTTCCTTCCTCATACACCCTTCATACCCACTTCCTGCCTCATACACCCATCATACCCACTTCCTGCCTCATATACCCATCATACGTACTTTAGTCTAATGTGCCCACATACATGTGCACTTTTTAAAAATTTAATAAATTCCACAAGTGGCCCCATGTAAACGTACTGCCCTGGAAATGAGTATCAGAGGTACAGGAATCTGGTGCAAAACCTGCTTTAAAACTGTAAAAGCATTTATTAATTACATATGAGGACACATAAATATTTATAGAAGTGTTGATGTTAAGGGTTTGTTGGCCTTCCTCAAAATAACAAACAGACATTAAAAGGAATCCAGTAATACACAAGTCTTTGATTTGTGCAAATGTCCTCCTTTAAACGGGCTTAACTATGCAAACAATTCATGCCAATTACGGACCATAAACAAACAGTTAATTAATCTCACTGTTGTCTGCAGTTGTTCTACTCGGTTGCATAAATTAAAACATTCAAATGCTAGATAATCCAGTTATTATTCACGCTTGTTGATTAAACCGAACACATTGAAAAGGGATTAGCGTTTCCCTAAACGGGGGAACGAGGTTGCGAGATTGTGTTTTTTTTTTTGTTGTTGTTGTTGTTGTAAGACTCTTTCTGTCTCAATCGGGAATTTTCCAGTTGCAAGACAACGGAATATCAAACAGTGTTTGCGTGATTCGCCACAACAAAAGAGCAGTGTTTAGACGAAGAAAAAAAAACAATTCTGATTCACAACCGTAAAATGAACGCGGACAAAAGCTGCTTTGTAGGGACCACTGGAAGCTCTGTTATTGCTCAGCTCTGGAGTTCCCAAATGTGCAGCGATGCTAGGGCTAGGAGCTAGCGTACGCTAGGCAAAGGTCATTCGCCGTGACCGCCATCTTCTGGGCCAAATAAAGGGCCGAGTCTCACGATACTGTCAAACAAACATGGCTGCCGCCCTTATGAATCCTTCTAGAGTGTGTATGTGTGTGTGTCTGTGTGTGTGTGTTAGTAGGCTGTATTGATAAAGCAGCGGTTTGGTGAATGAGGAGGCACTGGAGTGGGTACTGGCCCGTGGGCTGTATTGATAAAACAGTGGAGGTTTAATGAGTGAGGGGGCACTGGAGTGGGTACTGGCCTGTGGGCTGTATTAATAAAGCAGTGGAGGTTTGCTGAGTGAGATGGCACTGGGGCGGGTACTGAGGGGGCACTGGGGCGGGTACTGAGGGGGTACTGGCGCGGGTACTGAGGGGGCACTGGGGCGGGTACTGAGGGGGCACGGGCACGGGTACTGAGGGGGCACTGGGGCGGGTACTGAGGGGGCATGGGCGCGGGTACTGAGGGGGTACTGGCGCGGGTACTGACGGGGTACTGGCGCGGGTACTGAGGGGGTACTGGGGCGGGTACTGAGGGGGTACTGGGGCGGGTACTGAGGGGGTACTGGCGCGGGTACTGAGGGGGTACTGGGGCGGGTACTGAGGGGGCACTGGGACGGGTACTGAGAGGGCACGGGCGCGGGTACTGGCCTGCTTGCAGCGGGTGCAGCGCGGGGCGAACTTGTTCTCGTAGCAGGGCACGCAGTAGTGCTCGTCCTTGTCCGGGATGAAGGACTTGGAGCCGATTGGCTGCTCACAGCTGTGGCAGATGAAGCAGGTCTCGTGCCACGTGCTCCCCCCATACTCCAGCTTCCGTGTGCCTGGGGGGGGGGGGGGGGGGGGGGGGGGGGGGGAAGGGAGGGAAGGAGGGGGGAGATGGGGGGAGAGAGACAGAGGGAGAGGGAGAGAGAGAGAGGGATGGAGGGGGAGAGAGGGGTGGGAGAGGGGGAAGAGAGGGAGGGTGAGAAAAAGGGAGGGAGACAGACGGAGAGAGGGAGGGAGGGAGGGGGGAGGTGAGGGGGAAGGAGAGGGAGGGTGGGAAAGATGGGGAGAGAGAGAGAGAGGGAGAGAGAGGGAGGGAGAAAGGTAGAGAAAGAAGGGGAGAAAGCGGTGGGAGAGGAGGAAGGGAGGGGGAGAGTGGGAGGGAGGGAAGGAGAGAAAGAGAGGGAGGGTCAAAGTAAGTGGGAGAGAGAGAGGGGGGAGAGAGGGAGGGTGAGAGTGGAAGAAAGAGAGGGAAGGGGGAGCGAGATGGGGTGAGATACAGAGAGGAAGGGAGGGGGAGAAAGTGGGGGCGAGAGAAGGGGGGAGACGGGGAGAGAAAGAGTAATGGGAGAATGAGAGGGAGATAGAGATGACTGTTATATTTGGATGTTAAACAATATGACAAAGATAAATATTTAACATTTCCTACTGCATATGTTCTGTACTGTATGTGCTGTGGGAATACTGCTCCAGCTGTTCTGCCAATGAAGTGGAAAAACAGAGAAAGAGAGAGATAAAAAACAGAGAGAGGGAGCAAAAGAGACAGGAAGAGAGGAAAGAGAGTAAAGATTATGTGCAGTGGAGCATAGTTTACATGCAGCAACTTTGAAAGAGAGAGAGAGTGTAAAAGATGGGGAAACTGAATGGAAAAAGAGGTTAAGAGTAAAGAAAAGAGAGAAAAGAATGATGAAGATGCAAGAGGGAGAGAAAACGAGAGAGAGACAGAGAGATAAAAACAGGAAGAAAACAAAGCACAGGAGAGAGAAACTGCATATTGACACTATGTATGCAATGTTCCCCGGCCAATCACATGGCAGTGCATTCTGAGACACTGGTGCAGCACTTGCTGATTGGACAGTGAGAGTGAGTGACAACGCCCTCAGATTGTACACAACTATACATTAAGCGAGGATGAGTGACAGGAGAGGGATCCAGTTAAAGGAGACACAGCGCTCTGCAGTGTGCTAATATCATTATTTGGAATCAATTCCATTTCAGGTTCAGTCGAATCAGGCAATTAATTTAAATTCAACTCAATGACTGAAAAATCATCACAGAGTATTAAAACTGTTTTTAGATTCATGAATTGACCTGACCTGATTTTATTGAAAGAGAACTGACCTCCCTACTCTGGTTAGTGTACATAGCAATTTGCACTCACACACACGCACTCAGTCACACATGCACTCACACACACCCACTCACACACGTACGCACATATGGTATTAGTTGACGCTCTGTCATTTCCACAAATATAGTTACAATAATGTAATGATAATCTCCATTCGTATGGGGACGTTCCTGTTTATTCTGGTGATTTGATCATGTCTTTTTGGCAGTGGGGCTGCTGAGGAATGCACACGTGCTGCTCATCTCCATGTACATCTGCCGCCATTTTAACGGCCTTGTTGCCCACTGTCACTGTGACAGCTGTACTTGTTTGCCATATTAAAACGTTTCATTCTCAAACATTTAAGCCCATGGCGGCAATCTTGGCCAAGTCCTTCACTAAAAAAAAACAGAACAAAAACAAATAAATAAAAACTGACTTTTGCTCTGTGGATCTTTCCGTTGAACGAAAGGAAACATTACAAATGAAGAAGTACATACAGTTCCCCCGACATCGTGCATAACGACAGACTGGAGGCAAACATGACATCACAGGCGTTTAGCAGACGCTCTTATCCAGAGCGACTTACACAACTAAGAGACAAAGAGTTCGAGAGAGAGAGAGAGAGAGGGAGTTGGAAAGAGAGAGAGAGAGCAAAGGAAAGGGACACAGAGAGAGAAAAAGAGATTAATTAAGGGTGTAAAGTAGAGTAAGGGTGTAAAGTAGAGTAAGGGTGTAAAGTAGAGTAAAGGTGTAAAGTAGAGTAAGGGTGTAAAGTAGACTAAAGGTGTAAAGTAGAGTAAGGGTGTAAAGTAGAGTAAAGGTGTAAAGTAGAGTAAGGGTGTAAAGTAGAGTAAAGGTGTAAAGTAGAGTAAGGGTGTAAAGTAGAGTAAAGGTGTAAAGTAGAGTAAGGGTGTAAAGTAGACTAAAGGTGTAAAGTAGAGTAAGGGTGTAAAGTAGAGTAAAGGTGTAAAGTAGAGTAAGGGTGTAAAGTAGAGTAAAGGTGTAAAGTAGAGTAAGGGTGTAAAACAGAGTAAGGGTGTAAAGTAGAGTAAGGGTGTAAAGTAGAGTAAAGGTGTAAAGCAGAGTAAGGGTGTAAAGTAGAGTAAAGCGAGGACGGTCTGCAAGGCATCCGATTGGTCATCAACCTCGCAGGGCAGCCATCGCCGAGCAACGTGGTAGAAAATTGCGCCAAGCCATGTGATTGGTCAGATCGGTTTACTCCATGGTAACAGTGGAGAGGTTGTACAGCTGAAGTATTAGGGATAGCAAAATGTTTTGTTTGCGGGTTTTTTTTTTTACTCCAAAAACCCAGGGAAAATCCATCGCCATTCGGTTCGCGGAGACGATGCAGACGGTTTGCGCTTCCAGAAGACTCCGGGCTGGAGGACACGCCAGAGCTCTTCCCGCGACCCTCTCAACGCTCGGAAGATAAACCGCCGTCTCCTCGTCCCTCTTTCAGGAAGCTCATAAAGCACTTGAGGCCTGAACGCCTGATTGTAAACCGCCGGGCCGGTCACAGGGGGGTCCTGTCGGCTCTGTCAGCACGGGACGTGATTTAAAACGGGGGGGGGGGGGGAAGAGGTTCCGAGGAAACCCCGCCTCCACCGCGATCGGCCCGAAAATCCGAGCGGCAGCGCCGCACCGCCCTGACCCGCGGGGAATCGGTCGAAATATGTCGAAAAGGAGACTCGATTTGATTTGATTGAGGCTTTTAGATTCATAAAGGGGATCGACACAAAGTGAACTACAGGAGATTCTGCAGGTTGAGTTCTGTTAGTAGAAACGAGGGGGCATGAATGGAAATTAGCAAAAGGTAAATTCCGTACAGACGTTAGGAAGAGTTTTTTTTTTTTTCACGCAGAGAGTAGTCAATGTGTGGAGTAGCCTGCCAGGTCACGTAGCAGAGGCAGCAGAAGCTCTGGGGATTTTCAAGACTAGGCTTGATACGGTGTTAAGATACTATCTAGTCTGTAGGTAATCAGAGCGCTAATTTAGTCAGGAAAATGGCGGGCATTGTTGGGCTGAATGGCCGGATCCCGTCGTTATGTTATCCTACGTTAAAAAGCGTAGAGGCGTTGAAGCCTGTTCGCCGTTTCGCAAAACCAGAGCAGGTGCCAGCAGCCTGCCATTCTGAATTAAGGCCTTAGAGGCGCATCGTAACGGGAAGAGACATTCGCTGGGCCCACCTAACATTAAGAAAGCCTCCCTGTAACACTTCCAGTCCAGTGCTACTGCACCACCAGCACGTAGCCACAAACATTTCAGCCATGTCCGGAGAACAGCCTCCACGACCTAGCGTCGCAGTGCAGCGACCAAAAATCTCAGGGGTGAAAGGGTAAGAGCTAATTTCTTTATTTCTAGGGAGACAAAGATGAAATATCCCAACCCTATGAGCAAAAATGGCAGTGTTCCGTCTGTGCTGATTTGTTATTTTAGGGCTTCTTCCCTTGGCCGCGGTTCTTTCTGGAATACTTTACGGGCTAATCTCTCCTCATCATCACACCCTGGCGCGCTGCCAGGCCTGGGGATCTGGCTGAGAGATGGCTCGTCAGGCCAAACCGCCAATTACTCTGTCACTGCTGGAGGAGAGCCATTAACTCTTCTCTCTCCCTCTCTCTTTCTCTCCCTCTCCCTCTCTCCCTCTCAATCTCTCACTCTCAATCTCTCACTCTCTTTCTTAATTTCTCTCTTTCTCTTGGTCTCTCTATCTCTCTCTCTCTGTCCCTCTGCCTCTCAATTCAATTCAATTCAAATGAGTTTTATTGGCATGATATATATACAGTATACACATATTGCCAAAGCATGAGTAACAACAAACATATGAACAGAATGTTCCCCCCTCTCTCTCTCTCTCTATGAGGAGAGTTGACAAGGAGCATGGTGTACCCTTTTGTGTGTCTTTCATGATTGGTCAAGCCTTACCCTGAGAGTGTGGCTGGGGGTGGGGCTTGGGGAGGGGTTTTACAGGTGCGAGGGCGGGGCTGGGGGGCGGGGCTTGGGGGTGGGGCTTGGGGAGGGGTTTTACAGGTGCGAGGGCGTGGCGGGGGGCGGGGCTTGGGGGCGGGGCTTGGGGAGGGGTTTTACAGGTGCGAGGGCGTGGCTGGGGGGCGGGGCTTTGGGGTGGAGTATTACAGGTGCGAGGGCGTGGCCGTACCTGGCATGACGGTCTTGTCGCAGGCCACGCACTTGGAGGAGAACTCGTTGCAGTAGCAGTCGTTGCACAGCAGCGCCTCCTCCTGGCTGGTGAAGGGCTCGTCCGCCAGCGAGCGGTCGCAGCGGAAACAGCGGAAGCAGTGCTCGTGGTAGTGCCGGTCCTCGTAGAACAGTTCCTGGGGTCAAGGGTCAAAGGTCATCGATCATTCAATATAATCACAATAACAGACGAAACACAGAAACTCATAGAAATGTTAATTTTATACATTGTAACACACGTAAAACTAATTAAAATTCACGTATTAATATTGTCCAGAAACTGTGTGTGTGTGAGTGTGCAGGCCTGTGTGTGAATATACTTACATACCTACAGGACCAAAGTATTCATGGTATGTATTAAACATTAGCTAAGTAATATGACATAACACACATAGTGGCAAGCCCCATTTAATATTTAACAAGATACCTCAACTGAAAGTTCTCCTCATTTTAAAAATCACTCTACGGCTGGGTCTTTTTGGATAGAGGGAGTTTTACTTCATACTGAAGCCGTTAAGACATTTCACTTGTTTGGAATTAGTCAGGTTCCACATTGGCACTGTTTGAATCCAGAACCACTTCCAGACCCACTGTACATTAAGCTGCTATTTAACAGCCCTCATATAAAATGCACCTTTACAGCATCAGACAGTAAACTCCCGATTCCAATGATGACGAGGGGGGGGGGGGTCTCTTCTGACTTTATAACATTTGTTTCTGTTTACAAGTTCAGGGCAAAACAAAAAAAAAAGCAGTGGAGAGAAGAGAGGGTGACGGGGTGATTGTTTTACAGTAAGACCGTAAGACGAAAGGTAATGAGACAGAGAGAGAGAGAGCGAGAGAGAGAGAGAGAGAGAGAGAGAGAGAGGGGCACTGTGCCTGTTTTTGAGAGAGAGAGCGGTGTTTTTACGGTCTCTGTTCGGGGGCGGCTGGAATATTCCAAAGGCTGGAACGAAGCCGCCTCCCTTTTAGGTGGATTCCTATTGGCTGGCGTCCCACTCACCCTGGAGTCGTGGCCAATCAGCTCCTTGCATTCGTCGCAGGTGTTGGCGAACAGGCTGTCGTAGCAGGGAATGCAGTAGGGGCTGTCCTCTGATTGGATGTACTTGCGCCCGTACAGGGACTCCTTGCAGTTGTCGCAGTCGAATCTCTCGCTCATGTTGTTCTGCTCGCCCCGTCCTGACACTGGAACACCAAACAGACACACGCTGGGCTTTTAATGGCAGCATAAGGTGGTATAAGCTACATGCTTTTACACTGTAGGCAGGAATTCAGAAGATGCTCTGACCCAGAGTTACTCCAGGAATTCTACTGGTACCCAACAGTAACAGTAGAATTCCTGCAGCATACAATTTTAAAATAAAACATCTATTTTCGTCAATATTCAAAAACTAAATTCAACCTTTCATTCAATTCACGCGCTATTGCTTTCCCTGAAACCTCTTTGGGATTAGCAGCAGTGTTGTCACGCGTATTGTACGTATTTGAACTAGGTTGAGAGCACGCAAGAAATGAGAAATCCAGTGAGACCGATTCATTCGTTTGCCTCAAAAATGTTCTGTGGCTCGTGTGTTTAAAAAAAAAATCCATGTAAAATGGGGAAGGAAGTATGGTCCTGACTCACTGGACAAATGTGACTAAGCAACAAATTGGTGATGTCACTGCCAAAGAGGTCACATGCTAGGACAGGATATTACACATATTTCGCTTGTATTTGCTCAGCGTTTCATGGTCACGTCGTTATACGGCATTTCAAATGTGAATGCGTGAGCACAAGGGCAGGAGAAGGAAGATTAGAGGAAGATCCGACCAATGGGGAGCCTTAAACTTGAGGGTGGGAGGGGGGGGGGCGTGGCTTTCTCTTATCGGATTGGTCTGATGACACTCAGATAAGAGGAGAGAGAAAGAAAGGACAGAGAGAAAAGAAGGAGAGAAGGAGAGATCCCCGTGCTCGAACGTGGGAAGGAAAAGGGACAGGGTTGCATGAAGCACAAACGCACGCACACTTATTGGCTCAACCTGTTTGAGTTCACCTGTAAATATTTATGAAGCGCGTGAATCTGCAGTGGTGACCAGACCACCCACAGAGCGGGAGAGGTAGCAGGGTACCAACCCCGAAATCACATCTACACACCGCAGGCAAGGAGATGTGTACGTGTGTGGAGAACAGGACAAAGAAAAGGTGTGTGTATGTGCGTGTGCGTGTGTGTGTAAATGTAAGATTATGTGTGTGTACGACAATGGAAGAAGTGTGTGTGTGTGTGTGTGTGTGGAAATGTAAGAGTATGTGTGTGTGTGTACGACAATGGGAGAAGGGTATGTGTGTGTGCGTGTGTGTAAATGTAAGAGTATGTGTGTGTACGACAATGGAAGAAGTGTGTGTGTGTGTGTGTGTGTGTGTGTGTGTGTGGAAATGTAAGAGTATGTGTGTGTGTGTGTACGACAATGGGAGAAGTGTATGTGTGTGTGCGTGTGTGTGTGAGAGAGAGAGAGAGTATGGGTGTGTATGAAAATGGGAGAAAGAGCATGTGTGTGTGTGTGTGTGTGTGTTTACATATTGTACCTCTGTGATACTGGTATTTATGAATACCACAGCGTACAGTGTGACCCTCTTCACAAAGTCATTTTTGAAAGTGCTATTTGGATAACACAGCAGACCACATCATTTGTCATATTTGTACAATGTTGATGCAACACTGTGGCAGCATTATCAGGTTGCTATAACATTATGGGGACCTTGCCAAAGAGCCACACGTTCAGCTGGGACATTTCTTACACACAGAACACAGCATAACAATAATAATTACATCCCGGGCTATAATCAATACCGTGTAAAGTATGATGTGTTCATGAATGTATGTATGCATTACATTACATCACATCATTTCTCTGGCAAATGCTTTCATCCAAAGAGACAGACAATAAGTGCACACCGAAGGTCATGCATCAATGTATGTATGTATGTACGTATGTATTTGTGTGTATTATATATATGTACTGTATGTATGTATAAATGTATGTGTGTGTGTGTGTATGTGCGTATGTATGTGTGTGTATGTGTATGAAGGGGAGGGGGGGGGTCCCTGCATTGTAGTTATCTGCACAATGCAGCCCACGCAGGTTCCCGGGGTTCAGCCCCCGAACTCCGCTCATTGTGAGGCCCCATGAGGGCTGCGGGCCGCTCAGGCCCGGGAAGGCCGCTGCGAAGCTTTCAGCAGCCTGCCCCAGGACAGCTGGGAACGCTCCGGGCCCACAGATGCCAAACCCAGATACACACGTTTACACAAACACATGTTTGCTAGGGCCGCATTTTTCTGCTTCTCCGTGTCACGTTTGAATGTCAGAGATGAAGACAGGGGCCGGGCAGGGGGGGGGGCTAGCAGGGGGGCCCAGGCAGTTTGATGGGAAAATCAAATCCCAATGGTAAACCCCCCCCTCCCCCTCCACCCCATTGACCCCCTCACCCCCACTGCCCCCCCCCCCCTTTCCCCTCCGCCCCATCAACCCTCTCACCCCCCCCCCCCCCCCCCCCCGCCCCCCATGGCTCGGACAGGAACAGCACGGACGATGACATCAGAGACAACCCGAGAGGTGATTGAACCCAGAATCTGGGAACGGCAACAGATCTGATTGGGGGGTGGAGGGGTGGGGGGTGTGAGGAGGGTGGAGGGGAATAGGAGGGGATGGGGGGGGGGGGGGTGGGAGGGAATGGGGGGGCCGAGGGTATTGCTCACTGAATGAAAAAACAGATTCTCATAGCTGTTGCACACGATGTGCGAGCAACCTCAGAGTGGCAGAAGGTCCATTGACCCGTCTGTGTTTGGAACCAGGAAGTCCCGGGTTTGGCAGCCCTATGGTCTGTCACTGGGCACTCAGGCCCCTCCCAACTACAATAAGGGCGCGAAAGGAAGCCGGGAAGGGCGTGGCATCGCTGCTTGTGCCGCTGCGTCAGGGCGGGCAGGCTGGCAGCCCCTCCCGGTCCCCTCCCGTCATGTGCATTCTACTGTCTGCTGTGTTAACCCCTCCCCCCAGAACTCCCATAATGCTCTACTAAACTTCAAACAGCCTGCTGCTCGATTTCTGCTGGAAATCCCCCCAGGTCTACTCTCCTCCTGTGCAGCAGCAGGAGGGAGGGCACGGAGGGGGGGGGGTGGCGAGGCTGAATACTGAAATGTGTGTTTGGTTAAGGAGACACTTTGCACCCCATCCCCCGCCCCATCACATCAAAGCCAGGCTGGTGTGAGCTGCATGTTTGTGACTTCTGCATTTCATAAAAAGATGAAAAAAACCCCACAAAAAACAGGATAAATGTCAGCAGGGAGAGAACAGTCACCATGCTCCAAAGAATCATGAAAATGCATCAACACATTAACACATTTTTTTTACTAAGCAATCGATCGCTCAGCTCTTTCGAAGCGGGGCCCGGCGTAAACGCGCTAAACCGCAACGGCGCCGAGCCACACCGCGCCGCGCCGGAGACCTCACCTGCATTCACCTCCGTGCGCTCGACTGCAGGGTGACACACGCATGGCTAAGAGTCCCGACCAATCAAACGCGGCCTTCAACAAGCTCCAGGAGCCTGTTAAACTTGGGAAAAGATCCACGCAGGAGGTCAAGGCAGAAAGGACACTACTATTACCTTCTGCTTCGACTTCAAACAAGCACGGATCTCAACTTGCGGCTCACTCATTTTTTCATATAATTGCCCTTCTGTTTTTCCTTCCAGGACTGAAATGCTCGGTTGTTTTTCCTTTCACAAAGATGTACTGTACGGGAGGAAGACGTGGTTGAAATGATTCCTTAAATGGCCCAAAAGTAAACATCAGAAAGTGTGAGAAAAGTGAAAATCCAAACAGAAAGAGGGGCCTAAGGGCCAATGTCATCTCTGTGTGTCTTGGAGGGCTTTCTTACTGTTTCATGAGAAAGACGATCACAACCCAGTTTTCCCACTGCTGGAAAAAAACAGGCATCATGAACGAAATGGGAGGTGCTACCATGCGCCCACTGATGCTAACCAATCACTAGCGATGCTCCAGAGGGGAAATGATTTTGATTGGTTCAAACAGGTCGGTGATTGACAGCTCACTGTGGCGCCGCCCATCACGCAGGGTTTGCTTGCCCGTCGCTATGGTTATGGCCCATTCTATTTGTTTTAGCCCAGGCCCAGGCAGCGTTGCTCTGCAGGGGGCTGCTGGGAATCCTGTCCCACAGTAATCTGAGGAGAGCCGCCATTGGCTGCTTATTTTTACCCCCCCCCCCGAATCCCCCCCCCTCCCTGCTTCTCTCTAAAACAACGAGGGTGAGTAGTTATGAGCCACCGGCCTCTTCTCTACTAAAAGAGACTTTTTGAAAAAACTTTTAACTTCCCTTTATTAACAATAATAAATAGGACACCCGCAAACCACCAATACTGACACACACAAAGAAGAATTAGAGCCTAACTCGGAGAGGTGAGGCTGATGAAGGTTATCCCTGGACCATGTGACAGACCCCTGGGTCTCGGCTGCTGTCCTGGCCTAATCCCAAATGTACAAAATGGAACCATCTCCCGGTTCGGCTGGTGAGATAAAACCGCTCCCTTCTCAGTTTCAGCCGATGTGTGTGGTGAGCGTTCTGGCCCAAGATGGCTGACCCCTCTATCTCACAGGTGGGCTCTACACATCGGTGGTGGATGAGGTGAGTCATCAACCCCCCCCCCCCAGATGGTAACAGTTTGTGCACACCACCCACGGCCATTCATCCCGGATGACGAAGACGCAGATGTTAGAAATGACGACAAGGGATCGAAACTGCAAAAAAAATATTAAAAAGAAGATGAAAGAGCCAAAGTGTATTTTCAAAAATCTACTTCCTTATTAACGTGTTACTGATGATCAATGCCACAGCTTCTTCTATTCTTGGAAACACATGAAAGCTGCTGGCCTGTCCTATGAACAAAAATAGATCAGGATGAAAGAAAGAAAGCCAATCACATCTGGCGAGGTACAGCATCTATTTGCAGATGTAAAAACAGATCTGATGGGAACCAAGTCGGCTAAGGGCAGTTCGCTAACAACAGACGTTACAGTTATGATGTCACAATAGAACGCGGTCGCTAGCTTAGCCATGTCCGCGTGTTTGGGAATGTTTAAGTACCCCTCAGGTGAAAGGAAGTCCCGACAGCAGAGCAGGAAAACACCCCCCCCCCCCTCCAAAAAAAAGAAAACCAGACAGGATGCAGTTCCTCCCCCCCCCATAACAAAACGGCGCAGAAGTGGCGGCGTCCTACCCGGAGCTTTCCTGTCTCATTTCACAGCTCTGAAAACAAAGGCCATAGTTCCGAATACAACCGTGTCCCCCCCCCAAGCGAATAGTGGCCTCACATGCCCGCCCGCTGCCCCGGCCGGCCCGTCCCGGCCCACGGTCCAGGAAGCAGCTGAAGAGTGACTCAAGGTCTTCCTCCCGAATGTAGGCCGTCGTCTGCCCCCCCCCCCCCCCCCCTTCCCACCCCCCACCAGGCGGCTCTGTGGTCATAAGCATGTCTGAACCTGCCTTTGGCAAGTCCTGCTGCTATTGTGTCCAGCGCTGACCATCAAAGGAGTTTATTAATAACCCAGACAGGTGAGGGGCTGTGTTTGTGTTTGTGTTTGTGAGTGTGAGTGTGTGTGTCTGTGCAGGTGCTTTTCTGTGTGCGTGGACACAATATGTGTGTGTGTGTGTCTGTGTCTAATCCATGTATTTACAGTATGTGTCTGCATGTGCGTGTGCTCATACAAGTGTGTGCCTGCGTGTGCATTTGTGAATGTGAGTGTGTCTGTTTCTGTATGCATTTGAGCATGTGTTTCTGTGTGTTTGTGTGTGCACTTGTGTGTGTCAGTGTCTGTGTGTGTATACATGTGCGCAAGTGTGCTTTAAGACTTGGGTTAGATGTACATCCAATACATTCTGAGCGGTACACCCCCAAAATGTCCGAAACACAAACTCGGCCAACGTGTGAGCGTGACATCACCAACACGCCATGCGCCAGGCTCGTACGCCATTGGCTGCTTCATCGCCGGCGGCAGCGGCAGCTGGAACCAATAGAGAAACACAGCCGCCATTGTTTCAGCTCCCTCTAATTCTATATTTTTCTCTTTTCTGGGATTACTGTAACAGCCCCCCCCCCCCCCCCAAAAAAAAGTGCACATACACTACACCTCCAATTACATCACAAACACCTGTCTGTGATTTTCTTGCCCGGACTTAATGACTTGTTGTCGCTCTCCGAAAACAGAGTCGGCAGTCTACCTGGCAATTACTCTTTTCCATTTAATGCTGTCTTGTTTTGTTTCCCTTTCTCTTGGAAACCGAAGGACGGTGGCCTTGATTTCTCAATTTCAGGGTCCTGTACACCACAAACACGTCACTCTAAAAGTGTTCTGCACATACAGAACACAACAAGGAATTATGGGCAGTGTTGGGAAAACAAAAACCTAGCAGATATTTATTGTGTACTGCCAACTGGACCCTGAAGTCAAATTAAGGTCATCTGGGAAAAAAAAGTCAGAAAGTACAGTATCTGAAAATGGACTCCAGGGAGTATTTTATTGGATGTATCACCTACACCAAACACAAACTAACCGATACTTTCCAAGTCAGATTTATGGGTGAAAAGTCTGGCACGGTCAACCGGACACTAGGTCTTCATTTCTCAAGGAAGTAACTCAAGAGGACTTTTAAAGAGTGTAGCATGAAAGAAGACATGAGCAGAGTAAATGTCACGGGATGGGGGGGGGGGGGGGGGGAGGGGAACCCTAAACTCTCCAGGGTACAGGAATGATGACAAACAGTGTACAGAACAGACAGTGAGGCGGGAGTTCACGCAGAATAATCTGGTCATGAGAAACAGAGAGAGGGGGCCAAACACTGAGACGCCAGCTCAGGGGCGATGGCCTGTGTGTGTGTCTGCTCTCTGCTACAGCTTACCAGCATGGGAGGCAGGAAGGAAGAGAGAGAGAAAGAGGGGGAGAAGGAGAAAGAGAAGAGAGGGAGAGTGAAAGGGAAATAGAGAAAAGGGGAAATAAATGGAGCAAGAGCAAGACAAAAAGAAAAAGAAAGAGGAAGGGAAGGAAAAAGGCAGAGAAAAAGAGAGAGAGACACACACACACACACACACACAGCTTTTGCGCGGAAGCCAAGCCAGGCAGAAGCGACACACTGCGTTTGTGTAAACACACTCCGTCCATCTGTCTTCAGGCACTGTCCCCTGGACCCTGTCCAACCTCCCGAAAAAAAAAACCCTCTCTCAGGCCTGATCCTAACCAGGGTTTCGAGAAAGAGCCGCAGAGGCAGCCTGACATCTGAATACATCATCCGGAGGGCCGGGAGGAGGGGAACTGGGGTCACGTGTACCGAAAAAAAAACAAAAAACTACACGACCCGAAGACAAGAAGCGATGAGAAAGATAAACGAGTTTGGAAGCCTTAACCTTCCTACCAGGAGCCCCTGGCAGAGGTTTGGGTGCGAGTCTCATAATAAAGTCCTTCCTTGTGCTGCCAGATACAAAGGAGAGTGGACCGTCAACACCCAGAAGCCCTTTCAAACAAGTACCCAGAAGCCCTTTCAAACTATCACCCAGAAGCCCTTTCAAACAAGTACCCAGAAGCCCTTTCAAACAAGTACCCAGAAGCCCTTTCAAACTAGCACCCAGAAGCCCTTTCAAACAAGTACCCAGAAGCCCTTTCAAACAAGTACCTAGAAGCCCTTTCAAACAAGTACCCAGAAGCCCTTTCAAACAGCAGGATGACAGAGAACCGAGCCTGTATTCAGAGCTGAAATATTCAGGTTCAGAAAATAAAAGCCCTCTCCAGTATGGGTGGAAGAAACATGTGGTAGGACTTTTACTTTCTGACCCCTGGACTTTACACTCCTGCCTGTATTTAGTCTAAGAGAAGGAGAGCTGATCCAGGATCAGTTTAGGATTATGGGTGAGATTAGGTTAGGGCAGGTTTACTCACATCTGGGCCTGGAATCAAAATCCGGCCCCTGGTTTTCTTTCCTCCCAGGTAATTAACTGAACAGTTAGCGCTCCTGATTGGCCAAGACTGTCTTCACACCTGACTTCCAGGTAAAGGGAGGGTGGAAAACCAGCTGCTCTCAGATTTGAGTAACGGGGGGCTTGGGGCATGGTAAACCTGATTCCAGAACAGGGCTACTGCTTTGAGACGCTTTCCTAAAATAAATGGGGCCTCGCTCTGCACTGTTTTGTAAACTTAGTGGAGAAATCGAGGTGACTGTTCGACTGAACGTCTGTGTCACATTCCAGTAAACACCGCCAGGAAATTTCTGTGCAAATACACGCTGTTCCCACAACTTTAGCGCCCTTATCGCAGAGATACTGAGGGAATGTGACTGTGGGTTTGCACGGGGTAGTGATGGGGGGTGTGGTCTGATTGGGCGAGGGTGGGGCTTTTTTGTGGTGAGCAGCTGCCGACTCAGATACTGCAAATTGGTTCAGAGGGCGCCTTATCAAAGGAAGCAGTGTAATAACAATAACACACACGCGGGCACGCGTATGCACGCAGGCACACACACGCCCACACATGCACCCACACACACACGCATACACACACACCCACACATATACACACACACGCACACACACACACAGACACAGCGTACACACACACAGCAAAAAACACACACACACACACACACAGCGCAAACACACACACACACACACAGCGCAAACACACACACGCACACACACACATACACACACACGCACATACACACACACACACACACACGCAGGAGTAGGAGGGACTACCGGAAGGGCATAATTTCATGTGCAGTTAGCAGACCACTCACGCATACACATGCCTGCATGACAACTGGCACAAAGACAGGCCTTTTCACCCCCCCCCCCCTCCACACCCCCTGCCCCCCCCCCCCCCCACCCCCCCACACCAGCTTCCCTCATAAAGCGTGCAGGAATGTGTGACGTACTCAGACAAGGTTGTTACATGTAAACTATGCTCCAGTGCACACAATCTTTCACTCTCTTTCTCTCTCCCCTTTCCTCCCCCTTCTCTCTCTATACCTCCGTCCCTCTGCCCCTCTTTCACTCTCTCGATCCCCCCCTCTACCTCCCTCCCTCTGTCCCTCTTTCACTCTCTCTCTCTATCTCTCTCAATCCCCCCTCTCTCTTTCCCTCTCTCTCTTCTTCTTTCTTTCCCTCTCTCTCTCCCTCTCCACCTCTCTCTTTCCCTCCCTCTCCCCCCTCCCTCCTCTCTCTCTCTGCAGGTTAGCAGTTTTGCACTAGCTGGGCGATCAGGGGACTGATGCTGTTTATTCTCTGTTTATGCAAAGCTGGGGATTGGACGCTGTCGGCAAACAAACAGTTTTGGGACAGAGAGCTTGTCCCCCCTCCCTCCACCAAAACCCACCCCACTTACACTTTCATCCCAATCTCCTCCCACCCCCCCTTCACGCTTTCAACAGATCACTGGGCCAAGCAGCCGATGCCCCCCCCCCCCCACCCTCCCTTCTCACACGCCTGAGAGAAGCAAAAGCTATGGAATGCCCCACCCCCCTAAAAAAAGTAGAAACCCCTGGGAAAATACCAGACGTCCTGGGGCTGAAGTTTTGACTAAGATGCCCCCCCCCCCCCTGGCATTGTGTCTCCCCTAATCACCTGTGCTTTAACGGGGTTTGGGGGTCACCTGAGGAGAACGGTTACCCGCTCCGCTGGGACACAGCAATGTTGAGCTCGGATGTGGATGAGAAACCCCGCCCTCTCTCTACACTCGCTTTAGAACGCAGGGGTCCCACACTGCAGCGCCAGCACCAAACACTAACGGTCATCCCGCCATTTCTCTGAACTTTGAGACCTGCATTCTGCATATCTGTAAATTATCATTTTCATGGGAAGGTCCTAGTATAAGCCCTGCCTCCCCCTCCTGAATCTGTGCCACTCTATGCATGCCTGTCTGGAATGTTTTTGGAATTTTCTGGAAGTCAAAATTCCTAGTCAGTGTTCCAGAATTCCATTGCTTACAATTTACCAGCAGCGATTGTGACATCAGCATTAGAATGTTCAGTCGAGAACGTTCTAATCACATATTTGTGACATCACACCCTTTGGTGCAAATGAACTCAGGTAGACTTTATGACGCATTCCCAGCAACGCAGGACATGGGAGCGGTGGAAGGTGGAAGGTGGCCACGTTACCGGGGCAACCATGCGTCCAATGATGTATTACGGCACCATTTAACTGTTCGCTTTTTGGCTCCTGAAAGCTTTCAGCAGTGTGCACTGCTGATAGCTACAGAGATCTACAGTAAAATCCCAGCTGGGTAAACAAGCCGGATAATGTATACTGTTAGACGTGGACATGTACGCTACTGTAAAAAATGGGCCCTCGTAAAAAAAGTAGTCTGCTAAGAAAATCACACCGGATTAAATTAGGTAAGCAGTTCAGCTGCGTACTTCTGGATCATAAACCCTCCGTCCCCAAGTCTAGGACCTGGTTCAGGGTCTAGAGCGGTGTGTGAGTGAAGGTGTCTGCAAGCATCAGACCTCTACGTCAAAACCAGAGGGTGGGTGAAATTCCACATGGCATTTCTGGTATTTGTAGTCTAAGAACATAAAGATTCTCTCAAAAGATAAGCCACAGCGGTAAAAGAAATGCTAAAAGCCATTGTTTTGGCCACACCCTTCTTTAGATCAGAAATGTCCCAGGGTATAAGGACCATCGGAGGCACTGTGGTGTAGCGAACAGCACTGTCGCCTCACAGCAAGAAAGTAATCTTGAGTTAAAATCCTGACGAGGGTCTTTCTGTGTGGATTTTGCTCACGCTCTCTATGTCCATACGGGTTTCTGCCAGGTACTCCAGTATCCTCTCACAGCCCAAAGACAGCAGGCTAAACTGTGCTTGGGGCCTGAATTTGAGTGAATGGTGTGCAGGCCCTGCAGTGGATTGGATTGGATTGGAGGCCTGTCCTATTCCTGCCTCCCGCCCATTGCATGCTGGGATAGGCTCCGTGACCCTGACCAGGAACAATCGGTTTAAGAGAATGGATGGATGGATGGATGGATGGCTAATGACCCCCCAGCCCCTGGTGCGGTTTCCCTACCTGGCCTAAAGGTACCGGCGTGTTTTTCAGAGCAGACGCCGCGGCAGGTAAAAACCCGCGCAGGTAGGACCCCGCGCAGGTAGGACCCCAGGGCAGGTAAGGACCCCGCGCAGGTAAGGACCCCGCGCAGGTAGGGCCCCGCGCAGGTAGGATCCCGCGGCAGGTGCTCGCACACCGCAGGCCTTAAAAGGGGGGTCTGCTTCGGGGCTGGGATCGGTGCAGTCTGGGGCTCTGGGAGCGGAGCCCAGGCTGGGAACAGACGGCGGCTGGGCGCTACCCTGTCATTGGGCTAAGCGCGTAAGTGGCGGCTGCCTGTCGGCGGGGAGGGGAGGGGGGGGTTTGGGGGGGGGAGGGGCGCCGAGCCTCAGATGAAGGCGAACGCCGTAAACATCAAGGACCCGAAAAACGCACCGTCTGCGCGAGGGAAGCCCGCCACAGCTCTGTAATTCCTTCAGACACACACACAAAACACACACACACCTAATCACACACACACAAACATGCTGCACACACGCACACACACACACATACACACAGCATCCACACACATACATTCACACACCAAGCACACACACGTACACAGTTTGCATTGCACTTACTCAGTATGTAATAAGCATAGCAAGACTCTGCAACAAAATGTGCACAGCAGGGTTTCCCAAGCTTTCCAAGAACCCCAAATTAACGAGGGAGTACATTCTCCATGACACCCCTCTCACTGAAACAAAGCCAGACATTCATTAGAAATATGTCATAGTAATTAGCTTGTACTATACTAATACTATGCTTGTACTATGCCAGTACTATACTCGTACTAGGCTTGATTGGTGTGTATGTGTGCGGAACGTTTATAAAATGTGTTTTTTTTTTAAACACATATCCGTTGACCCCTCCCACGGCCCGACCGTGCAGCTGATGCTCCCATCCTGGGCGAAAGCCATCGTACGTTCTGGCCTCAGAACAGTTGGATCCCAGAGCTTTTTAGAAATTTCTCACTAGAAACCGGAAACGTCTTCGGATGGACCGTGCGGTTCTCCCGAACGTGGACCTCCAGTGCTGCCTATGGCTGTCCTGCGGGAACCCCGTTTCCCAGAATCCACTGGGGTTCCGGCGCACACACACACACACACGCACACACACACTAACACACACACACACAAACATATACACAGCACACACACACACACATACACACACACACACACACTCACACACACACGCACACGCACACACACGCACACACACACACACACACACACACACAAAACAAAAAACACAGGAGCCCCTGAGCTCTGAGAACCATCATGCCACGTCAGAACCCCCCCCCCACCCACCCCCCACCCCCTACCAACTGAAAAAAATTCAACAAAGATGACTCAGGAATGCCTTCCTACTGAAACATTTCCCTCGCCCTCCATCACCCCCTCTCTGCCCCCCCCCCCCCACCCCCGCCCTCTATCGCTGGTATGAACCCTGCCAAAGCAATGCCAAAAATACCTTGGCAGGGGAAACAGAAAGGGGGGAGGATGAGGAGAAGTCAATGGCAATTCTCCCACATTTCTATATACTGCAATATATTCAATATACTCTTCTGCAATATATTCAATACGTTCACTTCCATAATCGCAGCGGATATTTAAAACAAAAAAAGTTTTTTTTTTTGCTCATGTTTCTTAATTTTTTTCCACAGAAGAAGAAGCAAAAAAAAGAAAAGAAAAACAACATACATCAGGATTTCACATCTGGTTTGCATCGGCAGAAGAATGCGGCTTTCCGAGAGCAGTCGCTAAGCAGAATACAGAGAGCGAAGGTGCTCTTGTCTTTTTAAATTCTTTTTTTTAATGCTGTACATTTTTCTTCCAGTGAAAGCTGATGGTAGAAGAGAGGTAGAGAGGAGGAGAGCAGGAGTTGTGAGTTGTAATAAAGCAGTGAAGTTGTAATAAAGCTGTAATAAACGGATGAAAGAATGCAACTCGCACACAGAATAAATAAAGGCAGCCCTGGTGGCAGCCAGGCAAGCGGTGAATCATGGGAAGATGACATTTTCTTCCTTGTAAAGAGTCGAAAGGGGGAAGAGCAAGACGGGACCGAAACTGGGAATGACATAATGGAACGAGGGATGGAAAAACGAGTGCTGCGGAAGAAGGGAAGAAGGGCAGAGAAGGTTGAGAAAAAAACAGAGAGAGAGAGAGAGAGAGAACGGCAGGATGAGGAAGGTGAGAGTGAAAAAAGGAGGAGAAAAAGATAAAGAGAGAGATGGAGGGAGATGTGGAAGAGAGGGAAGGCATGGTTTGTGGAGGGGGAGTGGGGGGTGTCCTGGGGCCACAGGATGAGAGGGAGAGAGTATATTATTCCTCCTTCTGCAGACAAACACCATGCACAAATCGCCCCCCACCCACGCTACCCGTATGATGCTGATTTATGACCAAACATGGTCATCCCCGGTCTCTTTCCCCCTCGCTGTCCGTCACGGGGTAGTCTAGCAACCCCAGGCGGTCCAGATCCCGAAAGATGCTGGGGACTAGGATGGGCTCCCCTCCCGTACCCGAACCCGTACCTCTTATATTCCAAAATGTGGGAGGGCTCTCCGCTCACAAAGTGCACTGCCTTGAGAGGCACAAGCCTGAGACGTGTGGCTGCTCTCAGCGGTCTGCCATCACCTCTACAGTCACCACCTTTCCTCTCTATTTCCCACTGTCTGCAGAGGTCCAGGCACGACATGCAAATGAACTGCTGTGGAGGCGTGACCTCACCGTGAGAGCGCCGTGATTGGGCCGGACAGCACCTGCCTGTTTCGTTACCGCGTTGCGATTGGCTCCCTCTCACCGAGGTGCCTGCTGGTCACTGACGTGCGCAGAACGATGGGAGGGACGGCGTGCGGATGCCATCGCGCTACGCTAGCTATCACGTTTATTTGTCCTGTGGGCGGGGTCACCCCTGGCTCCGCCCCCCCCTCTTCCTTCCACACACAGGCTAACCCTCAGGGACGTCCACGATAAGGACAGACGTCATTTCTCTTCTGTTTTCTTTTCTTTGCCGGTATATTTTTTCGCAGAATTATCGAGCGTAGTTGTTATTTTTCCCCCAGCCCAGCCCGGGGAGGACAGGATGGAACGGAAAGACGTTGTTCTGCTAAATCTGGCACCTAAATTATCTCAGATTAAAAAAAAAAAAAGTTTTGCTTTTCCAATCTGTTGCTTTTTAGATTTTGATTTGGACAGCACGGTCAGTGACTAGGCAGAGGGATGGGGGAAGGGGGGAGAGGGAGGGTGTCAGTGGAAAATCACTTGAAAGGCCATTTTTCAGTGGGGGTGGACAGCCATGATGATGATGATGATGATGATACCGCTGTACTCATCAGGCAGATCATGTGTCCGTGGGGCAGACAGATAATCACCACCTTCCATAAACCCCCCCCCCCCCCACCCCCCCCCACCCTGCCAACACACACAGAAAGTCATGGGATTGAGTTTCTTTTCTACTTCAGTCATTTCCCCTCCCCCTCCATCTCTCTTTCTCTTCCCCCTTTTCCTCCATTCTCTCTCTTTATTTCCACTTTTCCCTCCCTTCTCTCTCCCCATCTGCCCCCTCTCTCTCTCTCTCTCTCCCTCTCTCTCCCTCTTTCTCTCATTCATTAGCACATGATGTTACGGTACAGTTGTAATGCTGACAAAAATGATAGGAATGTGAGTGTGTAACATTTCACACCGAACAAATTATTACAGGGGACAACCCCCCCCCCCCCCCCCCACGACCCCCCCGCCCCCCGCCCCCTGCCCCCCCCCACCCCACATCACCAGGCTCAGTGACAGAAAGAGCGTCCTCACTGCCAGACTCAACACCACCTCAGTGTATGTTTGATGTTTGGGTCTCTCACACCAACCGACCGACCGGAGCTGCTAAACTTTACCCAGCCGGTCGACCTTGATGGAGTTTGGATTGGGGGGGGGGGGGGGCTGGAGAAGAAACCCCCCCGGTGATATCTCCCTTCTCTCGGGCCTGGTGACAGATTAATCCCTGCCAGTGCTCACCACCCACCCCGCCCCCCCACCCCCTCCCTAGTTGACGAGGCTGTCGAACCCAAAGCCAGACAGATGCACTGGAGACAGGTCTAAAAGGCAAGGTCACAGGAGCTGCAGTTTTACCAAACAATCAGGATTCTTCTTCTTTTCTTTTTCTTTCAATATGGAGCCAGAAAAACCCCAACACTTTTCTCTCAGTTTCGCACGTCTTGCATCTCGGTCATTTCATTACTGCTTTACTGAACTCTGGATCTAGTGCTGGTTTTCCAGCCATGATAAATACACTTACTACTTCATTAAAAGTCAGCTTGCTTTAAAGGAATCAGCCTAACGCCTGCATTGTAAACAGTAAACGGTAAACTGGAGCGAGCGAGAGCCCGACGGAGGTGTTTTATTTGCAGGCTTGTGACAGTGTTATTCTCTCTCGCAGGAATAATTGAATTCGGAGACCGTTCTGGGACCCGAGTTCAGACGGAGGGCTGCAGTAAAATACATGTTTGAAACTGAAACATTTCAGGCATTCAAACAGACGCTCACAAGCACGGCTTGCATTCCTTTGACTCACACACGGCTCATTTTTACAGCTGGATGTTTACCGAAGCAAATCGGGGCCGAAGGCCTTGCGCAAGTACACAGCGGCAATGCCCCACCTGGGAATCGAACCCGCAGCCAGGGAGCTTTAAGGCTTGCTGGCCTAACCTTTACACCGCAGGGCCTCTCCGAAAATCAAGCCTGTGTCATGCAGTATGTCTATTTATATATATGTGTGTGTATATATATATATTTTTTAGGGCATTTTCAGCTTTACTGGACAGCACAGCGTATAGGCAGGAAGAATGGGAAGTGAGAGAGAGAGGGAGAGACATGCGACGAAGGTCGCGGGGTCGGACTCGAAGCTTGCTATGCGGTCCACAGACTATGCCACGAGACGCCCCCCACGCAGTAGATCTCCTACGATGCAGCCACACCGTGGCACTGCCAGCCTGTGAAAAGTGGGCATAACCACAGCGGGCACGTGAGGCTTGTGAGGCCCTAGGTGAGGTCTAGAAAATGGGTCCCAAAATAATAAATAATAAAAATAAAAAATAAAAAAACCACCACAGCAGGGCCCCTTAACCACCCTATACGAGACACGAACCCTCACCTGCTCCTGCAGTAAATGTTTTTACTCGGGCAGCACTGGGCAGCCCTTTCCTTAAAGACTACACCAGCAGGGAACTCAAAGGCCCCCTGATCACAAACTCACTGCTACAGCCGCCCGCCTCCACACCGCGGAATTAGAACGGGGCTGAATTCGCTTCAGGTCCTCCGGAGGCCTCTCATTAACCCAGTAATGAGGGCGGCAGGCAGGCCCGGAACCACAGAGCCAAAATGGCAGCCGCCGGAGCCAAAATGGCTTCGGATTGAGTCCAGTCTGCCCCGACATAGGCCAGGGCCACGATCAGACAGCTCCTGTTACCTCTGAGTGGGCATTTCCAGGTGGTCTCCCCAAGGCATATTCTCCGCATCAGCACTTAAAGCCAAAAAACCAACATAAATTATGGGATGCAGGGTAAGGTTTCAAACGATACTGCCTTTTTTTTTTTTTTTTTAGGGAACCAGACCACAGTGGCCACAGTAAGAGATTACGCAACAAACATGACACAATTACCCCTCTGAAGCTCACAGCTCACAGCCATCCACAGCATTTGATCCACTGACATAACCATTAGCACGTCGGTTCCCCCGGCAACGCAAATATTGTCTCTGTATCGCTCTCTTTTTTCTTTCATGGTGCTATAATTATGATATTAAAGTAATGTAGCCACGAGGGGAGTATTCCTTTTTTTATATATATAAAACGGTATTATCCTCCCTTTTAAACCAACTTGCTATGGGACCTGCCTGACACATGATTAATTTCGTCTGTCAACAAATCTCCCGATCGCACAAAAGACATCCCCCAAAAAAATGAGCAGCGCCAGCTGGCGATGACTTAGACGGCCAAGACAACATCAAAGGCCCTCTGTCCCCCCTGAGTGCCAAAAGAAAGTCTGTGTGAGTTCTGACACCTACTGCCGCAGTGCATCGTGGGTATTCATGAAAAACTGTGAAGAGAGATCCTAGTGCTGGAGTGACCATTTTCCTTTTGGAAGTGGACAATCCTAGGCCCCTATTGGTCATTTTTAAAGTGTGATATGATTGGCGATAAGCTGCGTGGGCTCCCATCATCACTGCCACATCATCATCTCCCATGATCCTTTGTGGGCAGCTGAGTAAAGTCTCCCTCCATCTCCCTCAGTCCTGGGCAAGAGGGGTGATCCTTTTTTTTTGGTTTTTTTTTTTCATGAAACGGCGTTACTCAAAGCAGGTTACTCACGGGTAAGCCTGCCAAATGGGAAATGACTGGAACGAATAGCCGTTTAGAGTCATTTCCAGTACATGTGGTTTTTTTTCCCTTATTCTTCTTCTTCTTCTTCTTCTTCATTCTCCATGGCAACGAGTAAACAGTGTCCTCATACCCCTGCTTCAGACGGCTCTGGCCGGTGAGCTCACCCGCATCAGCACGCCACCTTCCCACAGCGCTTTCGCAACGCATTTCCAACGCATTCGCAACATACGTAACCGACACATTTTTGTAGCGCTGTGGCTAACTTGCATTTTTTTTAGCAGGATCTTCCACCGGCTTTGAGGTTTTGGCACGACAGCAAGCCAAAAAAAAAAAACAGAGACAACAGTGATTCTGAACAGAACCTAAAGCGCGATTCTAAACTGCAGCCAAAATTACTCCAAAAAAAATGGGCGGAGCTATCACACTGCGACACCACGACTTGAATGATTTGAACCAATCACGTTACTGATTGGCACACACCACAGGGGCAGAGATTGGCAGCACTGCGGTGGCTCCACCCATGACGAGGAACACAAAGCTCCACTTTCCACAAACAGAGAGAGCGAAAAGAGAGTCTTCAGTATCCAAGCCACCTTATACAAGTCCTAGAGAGAGCTAATCCAGTAATAACACAACATCTGCCAAAAATGTGAGCAACGCTTAGAGAGAGAAGAAAGAAAAAAAAAAAGAGATTTCCCTGACAAATTGCAGACTGGAAGCAGAGGCATTCATTCCAGCTACAGCCATCAGTGTGCTGTGTGCTTACGGTTAGATATTTTATGTCCGGCTTGAATGCAAGGGCTCGCAAATAAAATAAGAGCCAGGAACATACATTACGTTGCAGGTTCTAACGCTTTACACTAAAACAAGTCCGTTTCTCATGAAGACGAACGCCCTTCCAACAACACACGTGCAAAACACGCCGGTGAAATTTGGACAAATTAAACTCAACCCAACCACGGCCTGCACGGCTCGCTGCTTTACCAGCGCACCACACCGATGTGTTGCGTGTGAAACAGATAGTACTCTAAATTAAACTGTTTTTTTCCTCCACACGGTGAAACTTTCAGCGTTAAATCAACTCTTACAGAGTACACGCGGTTTCAATCAGACTCATATTATGTACTCTGCTACGAGTTGAACTGACACCGGACATTTCACTGCGTACACTTTGCAGACCTGCAGGGCTCAGCTCACCTGCAGCAGCTCCTGGGTGCAGCCCAGGCTAACAGAACGACTGCAGATCGAGAAATCTCGGCAAAAGAAAGAGAGGATGAGGGAAGGAACGGAAAAGAAGATGAGAGAGGGAGTGGGGGTGGGGGGGGAGGGGGGGGGGGGGCTGTGCACCCCAGGGTCGGCTGCATACCTCTGGTTTGCATCACGGTTTTCCAGTCATACACTAATGAGACCTTTTCTTTGTGCTGGGCCTGGCACTGGGGCCGACCGTGAGGTCATTTCCTGCTGGACTGTGACCTGACAGACCACAGAGGGGGGGGTCGAGAAAAACAGGAGGGATTGGGTGGGGGGGGGGGGGTATACACACACACACACAGAGACAGACACACACACACACACACAGACACAAACATGCACACATACGCACACACACGCATACACAGCGTCCCCATGGCACACGGACTTCCTGTACTTTGCTGAACTGCTGAGAGCTGAGGTGACTGGATGAAGAGAGAGAGAGAGAGAGAGAGAGAGAGAGAGAGAGAGATAGAGGAAGAGAGAGAGGTAGAGGAAGAGAGAGAGAGAGAGGTCTGAAGGGAGGACTGCAGGACAAAATAACACAGGAGGGGGCCACGGGTCCAACCCATTCGCCTCACTCCCCCGAACCCCCCCACACCTGAATCCCTTTCTCTCTGTTACACACGCTAATCGTCCCACGTTGGCCTGGAGGGATCTTGTGTGGGTCATGTGACCTCTGGCGGGCAGTCTGATTGTGGGCGGTTTGGCTCACCGTGCACTCACAGAGGAGGCTGTGATGACCTCTTTCCGAGGACGCGGTGATGTCATTACAGAGACGTGTTTAGGGTACCACAGACCACCCCCCCCCCCCCATTCACACCATACCCCCCGTCCCACCAGATAATTATCCCAGGCAGGACAGTGGAGTGGTACGCTAGAAACCCCAGCTCTCAATTTATGAGATGGAGCAGAACTGCATTCTGTGTTTGCTTACTTTATTGTCACGCAAGTATGCACAAACATACATGCACACACACATACATACACTGTTCATGCAAAAAGCATGCATGCATACACACACACACACACATGTATGCACCTATAGACGCTCCAATGCACAAACATGCACTGCACTGCAAACAGGCACACATGCACGCACACACACATACTCACACACATGCATGCACACACACACACGCACACACACACATTTATTATCTGTTGGGAAACAGACACAGGGGAAGTAAAATAAAGAGGAGAGCCCGTGTGGGAGTGAAGTGGCATCGGCTTCCTGTCGCTCTGTCCCGAGTCTCCAGTAGACTGGAAACACAGCGGAAACCGGCGCTGTTATTTCAAACGCGTCTATCTCTCCGCTGCAGTCTCTCCGTCTCTCTCTCTCTCTCCCTCCTCCCCCCCTCTCTCTCTCCTCTCTCAGACACACAGAGGATGTTCTCACAAGCTCCCTGACAGCCCGGGGTGCCCCCCCCCTCCCCCCGGGGTCTCTGACGGTCTCTGTGTTCTGAACCCTGAAAGGCAGTGAGTAAATAAGTGTGCTGCACATGGCTGTGGGGTCATGTGACCTCGCTCGGGGCTGCAGCCTCCTGCTAAATTGCTTCTCCATACCCAGGGAGCTGGGGCTGCTTCTGCTAGCACACTGCAGACCGGTGGGGAGGGGGGGGGGGGGCTGCTTCTGCTAGCACCCTGCAGACTGGTGGGGAGGGGGGGGCTGCTTCTGCTAGCACACTGCAGACTGGTGGGGAGGGGGGGGCTGCTTCTGCTAGCACACTGCAGACTGGTGGGGAGGGGGGGGGCTGCTTCTGCTAGCACACTGCAGACCGGTGGAGGGGGGGGGGGCTTCTTCTGGTAAAGCACTGCAGACTGGTGGGGGGGGGGGGGGGGGGGGGGGGGGGGCTGGGGCTGCTTCTGCCTGTGCACTGCAGACTGGTGGGGTGGGGGGGGGGGTGTGGCTGGGGCTGCTTCTGCTAGCACACTGCAAACCGGTTCGGGGGGGGGCATGGGGGGGTACTTGGGGGGGCTGCACTGAGCTTCAAAGGAGACAATAAATCAATAAGTTATCATTCTGAGCCCCCCCCCCCAATTACACACACACACACACACACACGCATACACAGATTTTACATTTTACACTCAGCAGATGTTCTAACCCACAGTGACTTTACCAAAGCTCACATGCGTTACATACAATCCATGTATACAGCTGGATATTTACTGAAGCCATTCGGCCGAAGAACCATTTAACTCCCCAACCGAGAATCAAACTGACAGCACTGGAATCCCCTCGCCAGTAAGAACACACTGTAACGCACACAGGAGCGTTAGCTGCAGACACTACAGCACTGCACAGTCCCCACTGTGTGAAAACGTGTCGTATGTGTCAATGGGCCAGCATGGGATTCATGAAACGTGCAGATCTTATGCGCAGTCCTGTTCATGTGATTAGCATAAGGAAACAGCCATGAACAAATACAGATAAGAAAAATTATTATGAATGCCGAAATTGTCTTGGAAACGTTCTCACACGCAGTTTACGATCAAATGCGATCATACGCACGTTTTGCGAATGAGGCCCGATGTTTTCTTCAGAAGGGTCAACTAGACCAGAGCAGTCCGTACAATGTTCCTTACAGAGTTACTCTACAAGTGCGCAAAGCTAGCTTGCGCAACGAACTCCGGGACATGATTGGTCCGTGTGCACAGGCAGCAGGGCTTCTATTGGACAGAGAGCACGGGAGATTTTCCTCTTTTTTTTCAGTCAGAGGAGGACCGGTCTCAAAAAGCGCTTCGTAGGCCTGGCTTTGCCGAAGGAGCAAGGAGTCTTTTAATTTGTCGAGCTCTTATCCGCGTGTCAGGTGGAACGCCTTTATCGGGACGCGATGTGAAACCCTCTGATTCACGGCACCAGAGAACGCCGCCAATGGTAATATTTACAGAAGCGGCTGGGCCTTCTCCTACAGACTCACACTCGCTATGAGAAACAGCACAGCAACAGGTGCCCCAATAAACAGCGATCAAGCACAGGTGAATTATGGGTTTTATAATGAGATGAGTTTGGATGTTTTCATATCTATTCTCTCTCTCTCTCCCTCTTCCCTTTTATCCCCTTCCTCGTACTCTCTCTGTCCATCTCTCTCTCTGTCTCCATCCTTCTCTCGCCCCATAGTGACAAAAACAGGGTTATCCAGGCACACGGATCCAACATGTGCGTTTGAGTTCGAACAGACACGCAGACAGAAGAACAGGAGACTCAGCCCTGCGTCAGTGCGCTGCTGAAATACTTTACTTGTGGTCTCAGGTTATTGGGGAAGATCGCAAGCCTGAAAGAACACAGCCTCAAATCACCCGCATTGCACACACACACACCACACACACTCTGCACTCTCTCTCTCTCTCACACACACACACACACGCACACGCACGCTCACGCACACACACACACACACACACACACTCCATACTCTCTCCCACACACACAGACTCTACACACACACACACACACACTCCATACTCTCTCACATGCACACACCACACAGATACACACTCTACACTCTCTCTCTCACACACGCACACGCACACGCACGCACACGCACGCTCACGCACACACACATAAACACACACAGACACACACACACACACACACTCCATACTCTCCCACACACAGACTCTACACACACACACACACACTCCAAACTCTCTCATATGCACACACCACACAGACACACACTCTACACTCTCTCTCTCTCACACACACACGCACGTGCACGCTCACGCACACACACATAAACACACACAGACACACACACACACGTCCCCTGCGATTTCCCCCTTCAGGAAGTGCAATGAACTGAGACAGGACCCAGAGCCGTTCCCCCCTGGGCATGCTGACTTTTCCCCTCTCCCTTTCCCCTAAGATCATACAACCTTAAAGAGTTTCCATTTGCAGGGGTTTAAGAGGGAAAAAATGTGTGTGAGGGAAGGGGAATTATGGGGGGGGGGGGGGGGGGGGGGGGGGGGGGGGGGGGGGGGGGTTTGGGGCATGTTTTCAAAGTGAGGTAATGGCCCTTGTGTCATTAGACCTGCGCACAGCCCCCACCAGGCTGAGGGGTCTGTTCCACTTACTGCCTTCTCCTCTCAATTCAAGCTCGAGGATGTGGTGACCGTTTGAAGTCAGGATGCCTGCAACCCCCCTCTGCACCCCCCCCCATCCCCCGCGCCCCCCCCCCCCCCCCCCCCCTGCACGTTTCTTTTATGTTCAAGAATTGCTAACGTATGGAGAAGCAGAATGAAAGGGAAAAAAAATCATAAAGGCGAAAAAAAAATACATATGATTATGTAAAGCCAGAGAATAGCTGCTATGCATTACTCTAGAGGGTATTGAGTGACCTTTTGTTTGCCTGTTAGTGATGTGCAGCTTGGTGGGGGGCGGGGAGGCGGGGGGGGGGGGGGGGCTACACATTTCCATACGGAAGACATTTTTTTTCTCTCTCTCTCAGTCTCTTTGTTTTCACAGGGACACAGCCAACCAACAGCTAACATTCTGACAACATTTCTGCAACGCTGCAGTGACACTCCTCGGGTCTTGTGCATCTCAGTTTAGCCCTCGGTTAACAGTTAGGCCTGGCAATATGGCTGGAAAGAGAGTCCAGTCAGCTGTCTAGCCTGTCAATCAGAAGGATTATAAATAAGCGCGTGAGTGATTGAGTAAATGATTGAGTGAGTGAGTGAGTGAGTGAATGAGACTACCATTTCTAGTGCTTCTTTCTCCAGAACTACAAGAACAACTAGCTAAGAACATGCTGTGCTAGCTGGGACTACAGCACTGAACTCCTCTGGAAGGTTAAATTAAATATCGGGCACTTACAGGGAAAGAGAAGCACCTCTGAGACAGCAGCCTGCCCTATTTCACTAAAAATAAGGAAGCTGACGCCAGGTTCAGTCTCTGGACAGCTGCCTTCATAATCGCACCGTCTTCTGACAGCCTGAGCCAGAACGTGAGGTCAAAGGTCAGCCTGAGGTCAGGGGGCGGGGCTTGAGCCGGGGGGAACGGTATCTGACCCCGGATGAGAGGGGGTCACGGATGATGTCACCGTCGAAGCGCAGAACAAAAGCAGGAGGTATCACGTTCTCGCCCGTGGTGGCCCACATTCAGTCATTCTCTCCTTCATTCATCGTTTCATTCATTATTCATTCATTCATTCTTCAGTCATGGGGGACACACTGAAGCCCCCCCCTCCCCTCCCCTGCCCCCCTGCAGGGCTCAATATTTTTCTCAGGTTCTTTTTGGTTCACTTCAGCTTTACTCCAAGAATAACTTTCCATGGATGTCTAGGGCTTGTGTTTACCAGTTCCAGTGAAAACTGAAACACACACACGCACACACAAGCACACACACACCGCCTATACACACACACACACCACCCATACACACACAACATACACCCACACACACAACATACACACACTTACACACACACACCACCTACACACACACAACATACACACACACTTACACACACACAGGCAATCTTTAAAAATGATCACTCAGAAGCTGTGTTCACGCCGTGCTTTGCTCTATGTCATGTGACTCTCTATGCACCCGTTTGGCTGCCTGTACCAGGGGAGCCACGTGTCACTCTCTGTGCCCCCTCAGACCGAAACGCCGCTCTTCACACGTTTACCAAACAAAAGGGTGAACCTCGTGAACGCGCGCGGAAACGAAACAGGTCACCAAGCTAAGGCGCTCGCTGCTTTGCGTCAGGAAACGAGCCTTTCGCAACGCAGAGAGAGAGAGAGAGAGGAAGACAGTGGAACAGCAAAAAACTAAAATGATGATGACAACTGAACTCGCAGTCCACAAGGTGGGAGATCTGTCAGTGAGGAAGTATTTTCCTCCTGTATGAACGGTCGTTGCACGGTTTCTCACGTCCCACGTCCCGACTCAAGTGGGCCCGTTAACGCATCAATAACACGCTAAAAATCAAGGACATGAGTCTTCTCAACCCAATAATGCCCCGCGAGGTCCTTCTGTAGAACGCTGAATGCTTCGCTCATCAAGGCGAAAAAAGGGAAAAGCTCACTCTGTCGGTCGGGTTATTTCTCCGATGCGCACGCACGCACGCTGGCGTAGCTAACGTCTATTATACAGTTAGGATGCTGTCGGCTCGACGGCTAGCAGGGGACGAGGTCGTATTTCAGAATAATCACGAGCTTTCAACGCGATCCTCACAGCGCTGGCAGAACGATCTGTT
>NC_049201.1:3134520-3136671 GCF_013347855.1 Anguilla anguilla
TCAGGTTTCATAACCAAGCGAGCGATGGACAAGACAACATTGCCACAACGTTGTGAAAACGTTACGCACACGCGTTTCCTTTTTCCTCTTCCTTATTTGGTACTCTCTCACAAGCGCACTGGCAGGTGCGTCTGAGGGAAACACACTCTGATTGGTCAGTTTCCCCCGCGCAGTACACGCGATTCGCAGTGGAGAGGATGCATCAGCAGGCTGCTGTTTGTATGGCATTAGGCCTACCAGGCTGCTGTTTGTATGGCATTAGGCCTACCAGGCTGCTGTTTGTATGGCATTAGGCCTACCAGGCTGCTGTTTGTATGGCATTAGGCCTGCCAGGCTGCTGTTTGTATGGCATTAGGCCTACCAGGCTGCTGTTTGTATGGCATTAGGCCTACCAGGCTGCTGTTTGTATGGCATTAGGCCTACCAGGCTGCTGTTTGTATGGCATTAGGCCTACCAGGCTGCTGTTTGTATGGCATTAGGCCTACCAGGCTGCTGTTTGTATGGCATTAGGCCTACCAGGCTGCTGTTTGTATGGCATTAGGCCTACCAGGCTGCTGTTTGTATGGCATTAGGCCTACCAGGCTGCTGTTTGTATGGCATTAGGCCTACCTGCCAGGCACACTTTACGGACTCCGCCGCGGGGTGAGGTTTTAATTAAAACCCGCTCATAAAACGCCTCAGTGCTCGTTTACAGGAACCGGGCTGCAGAACGGGGTCGGTCAAAACGACTCTGCGTCAACACAGTCACACACCGTAAACCCCATCCGCCAGGAAACGCATTAGATCATCACACACACACAGATACGCACACACACACAGATACACACACACACACAGATACGCACACACACACACACTCACGCACACACACTCACACACACACTCACTCACACACACCCACACTGACACACACACACATCCACACACACTCACACACACACACCCACACACACACACACACTCACACACACACAAACACCCACACACACAAAGACACATGCATACACAGAGACACACACACTCACATGCATGCACACACACAGACACACACACACTGACTAATATCCTCCTTTCTCGGCCCGAAAACACGTTCACACGAGCTTTCAAACTTCGCTGAGTTTCGCTCTGAGTCACTGAGTCGTGTTAACGAAGCGATCCCCGTTTTTGCTGAGTCAGCTGCCGTCCCATATCGGATATGCTTTCACAGTGCTGTCAATTTTCTCCCTTTTTTTTCCCCCCCTTCTGGCCAGCAGGCTTCCGAGCCGAGGCTGATTCAGTCAGGCGTTAATGGGATAAGCCCCGCCCACCCCCACCCCTCCCTCCCCCTCCTCCTCCCACCCAGAGTTTAATCAGCTCCCTACATTTGTTTTTATTTCGCGTTGGAACAACGTGAGAACCCCGGGACGGGACGGGACAGGATGGGGGGGGGGGGGGGGGGGGGGCACACAAGGAGAGCAGAGATCGGAGTTGGAGAGCGAAACCGATGACGGCACAACGTCCGCCGCGTCGAAGCTGCTGAGGGAAATCACACACCGCCGGCAACCAAAGGGTCAAGATTTCAACGGGCGCTGAACAAAATATTAACTCAACAAAACTCACCGTCCGTTATCGGTAATGACGTCCTTCAAATCTCACCTCACATCTGCTATCAACTTGGGAAGTGCTGCCCAAATTACTTCTATAGTCTGTCACACTGCTACACACGCTCCATAGTCTGTTTCTCTCTATAGTACTCGTTAGTGCTAGCAACACTGTGGCAGGTCTGAGCCCATGTTGCAGGCAAGCGGGCAGACTTTTCGAGCGCTTCGGTGTTTCGGCATGATCCCAGCTGTGCCCAGTCCCGTTAGGTCCGCTACAGAGCGGAGAGCATTCCGTTTTTACTTTCCCCCTGGATCGAGTGTCTGAGGACCCCCGCCACATTCGACCGCTATCTTTCTGCCTGTTCTCCTTTTTTCTTTTCTCATTCGCTGGACCTCGTAAAAAAACAGCGGCCTGACGGGCCCTCTCTCTCTCTCTCTCTCTCTCTCCCCCTCTCTGTCTCTCTCCCTGTCTCTCTCTCTCTCCCTCTCTCTCTCTCTCTCTGTCTCTCTCTCTCTCTCTCTCTCTCTCTCGTACGGAGGACGCCAGCGGGTTTACGATTTTGCGCGGACC
>NC_049201.1:3136771-3146771 GCF_013347855.1 Anguilla anguilla
AAAGACCCCCCCCCCCCCACTCCAGCCACCGCGGGATACATAAAAAAGATCATATTTAGACAAGTAAGAAAAACACAACTTATTATCTGTTACTGCTAACCAATCTCCTCGGCGAATGCAGGGCCCCATTACCCGGACCGAAGCGATTTCGGAGAGGCGAGGCCGCGGCTGGGGAACACGGTGGTCCAGGAGCGGGCAATACAGATCGCTCCTCTTCCTCGCTCCGCGTCTGGACTCGCTCCTCTTCCTCACTCCGCGTCTGGACTCGCTCCTCTTCCTCGCTCCGCGTCTGGACTCGCTCCTCTTCCTCGCTCCGCGTCTGGATTCGCTCCTCTTCCTCGCTCCGCGTCTGGACTCGCTCCTCTTCCTCGCTCCGCGTCTGGCCTCGCTCCTCTTCCTCGCTCCGCGTCTGGCCTCGCTCCTCTTCCTCGCTCCACGTCTGGCCTCGCTCCTCTTCCTCGCTCCGCGTCTGGACTCGTTGAGCTCTCTCCGGCGGACGGACGGCGAAGGGCCCGTGATGGATGTGACTGATTAAAAGCGCCCGTTAAATAAAGCCGGAGAGCGGCGGTGTGTGTTCTGAATCAGCCGAGCGAGGGGGGGGGGGGGACGAGGGGGACGAGGGGGGGGACGCTGGCCAGCTTTAGGCCGTCAGCAGGACACCGCGTGCCAAACCGAAACACGTTTCACTTAAAAAAAAAAATTTTAAAAGAAGGGCCTCAACTTCAAGAGGATGTCGGCCAGAAGTGGTTAGACAGTGTTTTAGTGTTGAAGGGGTTTTTGCGTCTGTTTATTGTTCCAGCCGGCCTGCTCGTAGGCTCCTTGGCACGAGGTGAAGGGAAATATCAGTAAAACACAAACACACAAAAGTATAGAGGGTGCTAAATTACAAGCCTGCCCTCAGCAAGTGTACAACCCAATAAGATTGGTTTTGAAAAAAATAATATTTTAATTCCCCTTGGGTAAATAAAAATACTGAAACCTATGTGAACCTTGTCTTAACCTCAGTGAAAACCACAATCGAATCTCAGCAGCAACCTCCTTTATGAACTATGGCTGTTGTTTGCGTTATATTAAGTTGCCTTGTTAAAAAGAAAAAGGTCAGGGCTTTCTGTCAGAGGAATGACTGTAGACATGTACATTATCTATGATAGGCTCCATTAAAGTAAATCTGCAGCACTGTATCAAATTGCACATTGTACAGGATTGGGGAGATTCATGCAGAGTAGAGCTATGAGGCTACAAACTCATGATAATGTCCATCCATCCATTGTCTATGCCAAATTTTCCTGGACAGGGTCGTGGGGTGCCAATCCCAGCATGCATTGGGCGAGAGGCAGGAATACAGCCTGGACAGGGTGCCAATCTGTTGCAGGGCACACACACACCATTCACTCACACACTCATACCTATGGGCAATTTAAAGCTTATAATTAGCCTAACATGTATGTCTTCGGACTGTGGGAGAAAACTGGAGTACCCAAAGGAAACCCACGCGGACAAGGGGAGAACATGCAAACTCCACACAGAAAGACGCAGTCCGGATTCGAACCCAGACCTTCGTGCAGTGAAGCAAAAGTGCAGCACAGTGCCAACCCTCTCTGTTGGGGGGCATGCGGTTTTGATCGTCACTAAAATGAAACTCAGGGATAGTATTTAGTTCAACATTCCAAGCTTTTGTGAATCAGCCTTTTAAACTAGGGGAGGATGAGCGTTCAAAGGATCCCAGATCCTCCATGGTTTCCCAGCAAGATTCTGTCATCACTGCTATGGTGTCAGAAAACAAGTACACAGCACTGTACATACAATGAAAACTGGAAAATGAGTTCTGGGATAGTAACTGTGCCTAATCACAAACAGAGCAAATCTTACACTCTCAGCCAAAGTTGTGGCAACCTTCACTTTCAAATGTTAAACAGCTCTATTAAGATTAGGATCAGCATGCAAATTTTCTACAGTCCGAATGCAGTGTGTTACATCGTTTGTAAACTGGCGCTACATTGCAATAAATTACATGCGACAGACGGATTGACTAGGACTCTGTATGATTTTGATAGAGGGATAAAATGTGTGATTGTACATTATTATTATTATTATTATTATTATTATTATTATTATTATTATCTCGTGCAACCCTGAGTCACACTGGGATACTATAATTATGAGTGAGCACAGTTGGCGTAGTCATCTGCGGTGAGATGGAAAAATATAAAATCTGGGGCTGGTGTTTGCCTTTGAAAATATCCTTTTATGTTTGACTCAGAGGACAGATGTAATGTAAAACAGAGAGGACATCGTATGAACAGGACCCCAGAAATGATACGCTTTCAGTGTGGGAAGGAAGAATTCTCAGATCAACCCAGAAGAGAGTAGAGTCACAAACTCACAAAGACCAGAACCCATCAGCGGTCACCCTGGCCACAGATACTCAAGTCAATTTTAGCTTCCTTTTAAAACTCTTAAACCTAAATTAGAGGCAGGCACGCTTGCAAAGTCACAAGCTGAGCCATCATTAATCACCTACGGTATAAACACAGAAGTAGTAGCTGTGTTTTTAAACATAAACATTTACATTATGTCATGTACAGGATAAGCCTGGACTTTCATTCAGTGACAAATTATCCTCCCCTAAATATAAGTAAACATTAGGGAATTAACAATCCTTTACAGTGAATTATACCAGGAGCTCCTACAAAATTTTAAATCAATGTTTCTGAGTAATTTGGAATTAAAAGAGTTATTTTGTGAAATTTGGGAGTTTTTCTATTAAAACTATTGTTAAAACAACAGGCAGGTTTACCAATAATCGTGTTTAAATCAACGTAAGCATTTCTGCAGACACATCATGACAGTAGATTGTCTTTTTTTTAAACTCCACGGAAAAAATATTTCGTAATACATCACTTAGAAATTACTTTTCAAAATACCTGAATCGAAAGATTCTGTAACAGGAACTTCATACTTAAAATATTTTAACGTCAACGACCGAGACTCATGGAGTCTATCAGGAAACAATGTATAGCCAGGTCCCTGGAAACATCTTAGGTAAGTTTTTAAGTATGCAATGTCGCCACCTGCTGTTTACCTGTTCCGTGCAGTCAATGTGCAGATAATCAAAATAAATATTTATTCTTTGCCACGTCACATTTTCATCTATTTTCCATGTACTGATCAAGAAATATTTGATTAATCTTTTCTAAAAAATAAAGATTTTTAACTGTATTCCTAGTCTTATATATTTTTGAGCGAAATAGCTGGTCGAGAACATGCAGCTTAAGTCGGTGATACAAAGTGTCGAAACTGCTGTTGCGAAACTACAGATAGCATTCGCAGTAGCGTCATCCACGTGTGTAGCAACTTAGCCACTTAGCTAACTAGTATCGCAGAAGTGGACGTTCCGGGAGGGGAGAGTTTGTGCTTTGGTTGTTTTTGTTCAGTTATCAAAAATGTCTTCTTTTAGAAAAGCTCTGAAATCGCAACAACGAAACCACCAGGAGCGATCTCAGGTAATAATATTGCATTAAATTCTAAAAGCAACCGGTCTTGTTTATTTTTATCAGATAGCCTCTGTCCTAGCTAGCAATTGGCTAGCAAACAGAGTGATGAGTAAAATATTTTGGTGATTTTAGCTACCTTTGCAACTAGCAGCTGTTCAGGGAAAAAAACGCATTTTGACATTAAGTTAAGTTATTTCGTGAGTATGTAGGATTTATTTATCTGTAGAATTGATAGTTAAACCAGGCTGTTTTATTATGATGATATGATGATAGGCTAATGTTAGTAAGTTATCGTAGTTCAGTTGTCACTTTTTTTTGAAGCTGCGGCTTTTTTTCCAGGTTTTTGATCGGGATATAAAGATAGAAATGCAGTTGCTGGACACTTTACTTGTCGTGCCATTTTGTTAGTAACTTACAGAACTTTCCATCGTAAATTCGGATTGATATTGCGTGTGTGAACAAGCTAACTGATGTATGTTTTTTAGCCTGGTTTCAGAAAACAGCTGGGATTTCTCGAAAAGAAAAAGGACTACAAGCTTCGAGCCGAGTGAGTAACCCTTGACTTTTTGTATTATGTTACCGGACGAGCAGTTTTTAATATTCAACGATTTGTTTTCACACATGGCCAAGCTGTTGCCAGTGACATTTGAGTTTCATCGGTGTGTCTCGTGAGTAAGTTTGACAATCTCAAGTCTTATGAGTGATAATGTGAACAAAACCTCACCAAATGTTGCTAGCGAGACATTGACCGACAAGAGCTTATTTCCTAGAGTATACGTTATGTACGAAATGTGCTTTTCGAAAAAGTCTCCAGTGGCCCCTAAAATGATCCACTGCCTGGCTACGCCATCCCACCACTGACACTGAAATGGTTCACCACTGACAACTTTATTCTGCACGCACTATAGGTAGCATTGGAGTGAGTATTTTGCTTGCATGGAGTGATTATGGCGTTATACAATGTTCTTGCATTGTACATCATAAAAGGACTGGTAAAATATTAGCTTGGATAAGCAAGTAATTTCTGAACAATAACATTTTTGTATATCAGGTTAATTTAACCTGGAAATTTGAGTGCAACTTCTGATATATGGACGTACAGACAAAATATTCTTTGAAGGGAAAGATTTTTTCTTGCGAGTTCCTTGGACTCCAGCTTGGAAACCAGATTTGTTTTGGTGACAAAATCTACCTGACAAAGGTAGAATGTGGATCCAAATCGATTCCCAGATTAGACAGAACATTTAAGCAACCTCAGCGATTCTGATTTTTAAAAAGTTAAATCAAAACACACCTTGAACGTTAAGAGTTTTGGTGTTGCTTGCCGTCGGTGAATCGGATTGGTTGAGGGACGTTGATTGACACGTGTCCCCTGGATGATACAGTAACTACCACAAGAAGCAGAACACCCTCAATGCCCTGCGCAAGAAGGCCGCGCTGAAGAATCCAGATGAGTTCTACTACAAGATGATCAGCACGCAGCTGAAGGTGAGCTTCCTCGCACCCGACCCCTGTCCGCATCACTGATGTGTGCAGCCATAGTTACTATGGAAACTAGTAATGGGAGGACAAAGTGAGTGGCAGGATCATAGTGAGTGGCTGGACCCTGTGCTGCCAATCGCTGAACTCGGTGTGTGGTTTCCTGCGGTTGTTGTGGTTGCGACCTTCGACCCTTGACCCCTGACCTCATGGCTTCTCTCCTCCTCTCTGACAGGATGGCGTGCACGTGAAGAAGGAGGAGCCGGAGGTGGTGACGGACGAGCAGAGGAAGATCATGAGGACCCAGGACATTAAATATGTGGAGATGAAGCGCGTGGCTGAGGCCAGGGTGAGGGCAGCGTCTCTGCTGGGTTTAGAGACCCGCGCCGTCCCCGTTTTCTTCTGTGTGAGGCACCGCTGTAAAACTATAGGCCTGGAGGGGGCGCTGTGTCTGCAGGTTTAACTCCAGTCCTGGAGGGGGCGCTGTGTCTGCAGGTTTAACTCCAGTCCTGGAGGGCCGCAGTGTCTGCAGGTTTAACTCTGGCCCTGGAGGGAGCACTGTTCCTGCAGGTTTAACTCCAGTCCTGGAGGGCCGCAGTGTCTGCAGGTTTAACTCCAGTCCTGGAGGGAGCGCTGTTCCTGCAGGTTTAACTCCAGGCCTGGAGGAAGCGCTGTGTCTGCTGCTCATGAGTTGAGGAAGATGAAAGTGTTTTTCCTTCTGCTCAGAAAATTGAACGAATGAAGTCGGAGCTCCACCTGCTGGACGCAGATGGGAAGCTGAAGAACAAGCACACCTTCTTCGTGGACACCAAGAAAGAAGGTGTGTGGAATACAGAGCTTGTGACCATGCTGTGAGGTATGGGCGTGGCCAGGGCCTGTTCTGTCACTCGTCCCTGGTCCTGCTGTGCGGGGTGCGAATTGAACGCTCGTGAACCACAGTAAAGCGTGACGGTTCCGGTGTTCTGCTCCGCAGTGAAACATTTTAACCTGGCCAAGCACCTGAACACCGCCCCGGAGCTGCTGGACCGGGTTTACAACCGCCCCACCCTGGAGACCCTGGAGGGCAAGAGTGTGCAGGGAGCCACCCGCCCGTTTGAGCTCCAGGTCAGTCTGACTGCCAGATAGTACTCTACTGCCCCACTGAGTACAGCACTGCTGCACTTAGTACACTACTGCCAGATAGTACACTACTGTCCCACTGAGTACAGTACTGCTGCATTTAGTACACTACTGCCAGATAGTACACTACTGTCCCACTAAGTACAGCACTGCTGCATTTAGTACACTACTGCCAGATAGTACACTACTGTCCCACTAAGTACAGCACTGCTGCATTTAGTACACTACTGCCAGATAGTACACTACTGTCCCACTGAGTACAGTACTGCTGCATTTAGTACACTACTGCCAGATAGTACACTACTGTCCCACTGAGTACAGCACTGCTGCACTTAGTACACTACTGCCAGATAGTACACTACTGTCCCACTGAGTACAGTACTGCTGCATTTAGTACACTACTGCCAGATAGTACACTACTGTCCCACTGAGTACAGTACTGCTGCATTTAGTACACTACTGCCAGATAGTACACTACTGTCCCACTGAGTACAGTACTGCTGCATTTAGTACACTACTGCCAGATAGTACACTACTGTCCCACTGAGTACAGCACTGCTGCATTTAGTACACTACTGTCAGACTGTACAGTATATCCACACTTAGTACACTACTGCCCCATTGAGTACAGTACAGCTGCAATTAGTACACTACTGCCAGACTGTACAGTACTACCACACTCAGTACAGTATGGCCAAACTCTGTACAGTACTACTACACTCAGTACACTACTGCCACACTCAGTACGGTACAGTCACACATTGTACACTACTGCCACACCCAGTACAGTACTGCCACACTTAGTACACTACTGCCAGACTACATTACTGCTACACTCAGTGCATCTACTACTGCCATCGTACAGTCACACTGAGTACAGTGCTCTGTTTAACTCAGTACAGTACTGCCACACTTGGTACACACCTGTCAGACTCTCAATACGCTATTGTCATACTCATTTATGAGTAAGTTATATCATAAAAAAAAAATTAGCTTTCAAATATTTCAGAACATGGGCCCAGAGGAATGTCCAAGCTGTACAATTCATCTGAGCATCACCAGGTGTCACTATAATTCAGTTTTTACAGTTTGTCAAAAATTGGGAAACTTGGGTGAGACGTGTGGTGTGGTCCCTCTTCCCCCTCTCCTCAGAAACTGGCCCGACTGAGGAAGCACCAGTATACGTTGCTGTCGCAGCGCGTGGAGAGGGAAAAGAAGATGTTCGTCGTCGGGCAGAAGATCCAGGCTCGCAAAGACCTACTGGTGAGTGCTGCTCAGTCCTGACCCAGCCCCTGCGCCTGCCCCCAATCAGATTATACTGCCCTGTGCCATCCTCCAATCAGATTATAATGCCCTGACTCCGCCCTGCCCCAGCCTCCAATCAGATTATAATGCCCTGACTCCACCCTACTTCTCCCGCCAATCAACCAATACTGCCCCATCCAATCAAAATATACTGCCCTGACCCCACCCTACCCCAACCTCCAATCAGATTGTACTGCCCTGACTCCACCCTCCTTCACCCGCTAACACAAGCGGTGAAGCTGCAGGGGAGCGGCGTAATCCAGCAGGCGCTGCGGCTCTCCCGGGCCGGATTTTAAGAGCCCCCTCTTCTGCGGGCTCCAGCCCCCCCCCTCCCGCGCTCGATGCTCAGAACCACATTTAATTAATTTATTTTTAGCGCACGTTTTCTTCTCTCCGCTGCTGGGTCTGCGGAGGCCGTGGTGCAGAGATCAGAGTGAGCACGAGCCGGGTTCCCACGGTCCCTGACAACCTCCTCCATTTTAATCCCCGCAAAGTCACGGAGGAGTCAAAGTAAAAGCAGCTCCTACTTTTTTTTTTCCTTTTCTTTTTTTTTTTTTTACTTTGAAAACTAATTAGAGGCCCAAGTTCGTCTGCCTTGCATTGTAGATAGCGTGTCTCTCCCCCTTTCATTTCTAAACGTGGTTTTGTTCCCAATTTTTGGTGGATTGAGATTCTATTACCCATTCACTGTGAATAGTGTCTGTTCCCCGTTCGCTGTGAACAGTGTCTGTTCCCCCCCAGTCACTGTGAATAGTGTCTGTTCCCCGTTCGCTGTGAACAGTGTCTGTTCCCCCCCAGTCACTGTGAATAGTGTCTGTTCCCCATTCACTGTGAATAGTGTCTGTTCCCCATTCACTGTGAATGGTGTCTGTTCCCCGTTCGTTGTGAATAGTGTCTGTTCCCCATTCTCTCTGGATTTGAACAGACTGTAGGTAATGTCTCTTTGTTCCTCAGGATAAAACTAAAAAGGTGAAGGTGAAGAAGGAGACCACCAATGCTCCCGCGATCTACAAGTTTAAGGCCCAGAGGAAGCGGTGAGAATGGCGGGAGGATGGCGGGAGGGGTTTTAACCCTGCCCTTGGGTACCTCCTGCTCCCCAGCAAACTGATTCAGGATCAGCCCTGGCCTAACCCCAGCCACAGCATGGTCAGTGATTTAACAGCCGTCACCTGATCCTGGGTCAGTTCTTGGTCAGAACGCGTCCACGGCGGCCATTTTCAGGCGCTAGGGGAAGCTTCACTGAAGGTGACTGAGGACCACTGAACTCTGATTGGCTTGGAAATTCCTTGCTCGGTTTCAAGATGCCTACTGAGTGTGTGTACTTCTCAGCCTATTAGTCCAGACTAATGAATTTATGATTTGCTGCTTGTTTATAAGAGCCCCTGTGAAAGGCTTTGTGTATAAAATAAAGATTTTCCTGTCATTTCTTACTTTTATTATGTTAGTGTTTTTACCTTGCATTTAACCAGATAAGTTTTGAGAAGACATATTTTTTTTTGTCAGTAATGATCTAACCAGGAGGCTTAAATATTAAGGCATATGACCTGCATGATGAAGTTTGTTCAGTCAAAAGAAGTAATGCTCAGATAAAAATGCAAAAACAACACAAAATTAAAAAGCAGGGGGGGAAAAAAACCTGACAGAACGGCTGCACGTTTCGTATAAAAAACGTTCGTTTTCCAAGATAGTCAAACGTGTATAGGAAGGAACTTTGGGTGATTTGTGAAAATAATTGTGTAGTTGTGGGTGAAGTCATACTAAATGATTTTCTATTTTTATAGTCAATATAATGCTCAAGAATGATCCAGTTAATTGATAAATATTTGGTCATTTTGAGTTTGCGAATGGTGATCATAAAGTCGACACACTCGCAGTGCTGTTATGGTGTCACTAGATGGCAGTAGTGCATCTCATCTGAAGTGTACACCACTACATTTGTTTCTGATGAATCTTCAAAAGGTTTTTTTTGGGGGGGGGGGTTTGGGGGTTGGTTTGACTCCCAAAGGAATGGGATGATTTGAGTTGGGGCGGGGGGGGGGGGTGTTAAACTTTCTACTTTTGTGTGCTCTTTTGATCAAACCCAGGGTCAATTGCATTTGTCAAGTTGGCTCTTGAAAATAATTGATATATTTCAGTCCAAATTACACCCACTTAACACTTCATAATTCAGAATTTGAGACCCTTATCAGTCAATTAAAGATCATTCACACATATAATGTTGACCATTACAATATTCATACTGGCATTTCTTATTCATGCCGCCCATTAAGCTACAATGTGTGATTAATTGCATGTGACTAATTGCTGTTGGGCGTGATATAATTGCCTCACAGTCACAACTGTGCGCTGAAATTGAGCCCAGCCCTGTGTCTGGTCTCATGCTCAGCGGACCCAGTCCCGCCAAAATTGTCCTTCGGTTCAGATGCACCCGAGAACCCTAAAGATTTAGGTTATTGTTGGCAGAACGTGCCTGTTAAAATCCCACTTCCACTCTTGTCAGGAAAATGGGGTACTGGGGGGCTTCCTGTAAAATTAGCCAATAGTATTCCCTGCTGCCTCTTCAAATTATGCCCACTCTAAACGCCAGGTTCGTGCTGATTGGT
>NC_049201.1:3149271-3151771 GCF_013347855.1 Anguilla anguilla
AATATGAGATGAATACAGTGGCCTCCTGGCAGGAAGTAACCATTGTCGTCGCTTTACGGAGTTCTCGCCGTAAAATCTGGCCTGCGATTTTGGGTCGCGGCCCCCGCTCCGCCCCCTCTGGGTGCGGAACGTTCCGGACTCACGGACCCGCCCTGTGTAGTAACGCGTCCTTCGCTGCACCCGCACTGGTCAGGGGTCGGAATTCAAGTGAAAGACAAAAAGAAAATGAAGAAGTGAAAGTGCACCGGGTGACGCAGGCGATGGTCTGCTGCCTGCGTCGCCTGGGAGGGACTGGGTCTGACCCCCCCCCTCCCGCCTCCTCCTGCCCCCCCCCCCTCCGCTCCTGTGTCCCCTCGGTTTCTCCCTAGCGACAGCGTGAAGGGCTTTCTCCTCTCTCTCTCTTTCTCTCCCTGTCTTGTCATTCTCTCTCTCTCTCTCTCTCTCTCTCCTCTCCTCTCCTCTCCTCTCCTCTCTCCCTCCCTCCCTCCCTCCCTCTCTCTCTCTCCCTCCCTCCCTCTCTCTCTCTCTCTCTCTCTCTCTCCCCCTCTCCCCCCCGCCCCCCCTCTCTCCCTCTCTCTCTCTCTCTCCCTCTCTCCCTCTCTCTCTCTCTCTCCCTCTCTCCCTCTCTCTCTCCCTCCCTCCCTCTCCCTCCCTCTCTCTCTCTCTCTCCCTCTGTCTGCGTCAGCCCGGTTCGGGGGCCCCGCTGTGCGTCAAACGCCGGGGTCCTCTCCCGGCCCCCGGGGTCAGGGCGCTCTGCGGAGAGTTCCGGACTCCGCGGGCGGGACGGAGGGGGTGGGGGGCGCAGACAGACGGCCCACTGTTTCGGGGTGAAGACCGCCTTTCATCCGCCTGACAATGCCCAGTGTGACCACCCTCAGATTTTAAAGATATAAACACACATTCTGCCATATTGTCTCTGCATTTTTTCCTTTAACAATAAAAAAAAAAAAAAAAAAATGTACCGGCTTTCCAGCTCGACCTTTGACCCCTGAGATTTGTTAAGGGGGTTTTGGTGTCACTCTCAGGGATTTGGGTTTGTGGGTGTGGAGGCGTGCAGGGCGATGGGGGTTGCGGTTGGTGGTGGGGGGGTCGGGGGGGGGGGGGGGATACCCCCTCCTATTGACACAGCTGGCGGGCTCTTTGGATGAATCCCAGGCTGTGTCCTCGCCTGCGTAGAGAGAACGCGCGCCAACGTGCGCCAACGCAGGCTCGGGGGCGACGCGGGCGCCGCGCTGACGTTGACGGGGAGTTGGCGTTTGAGTGGCTGCCAGCGCGGAGACGTCAGCAGCGGAGCGGAGGAATCCGAGCCTCGATCGCCCGTGTGAGGTAAGAACCGAGGAGAGAGAGAGAGAGAGAGAGGAGTCCCGCTCTGAGAAAGAAAATGACTTTCCAAGACGAAACCGGTTTAAGGTTCTTCACTTTTCATCGTTGAGTGTTCCTTACACGCTTTTTTACTGTTTTATGTTCTTTATCAGGACCCTTCCGCTGGGACGAGGCCAGTGTGTCGGTGGTAAAGCCGCTGTCGGGGTTTCTGGTCTGTGAGCGCCATCTTTCTGTTTCCAGCACTGGAGATTTTTAACTCCTGATAACAGGTTGTTGTTCGGCCTTTCAGAATGCAAACCTGTGTGTGTGTGAAACCCGGTCTACAAGGACGTTCTAGTTGAAATATAAAGGTGGTGTGGAAAAGCTGCTCAACTGAAAGATACAGTTGAAGTGAAAACAGGAGAAGCTGATAAATACATTGTTTATAGACATGCTGCCCCGCCAAGGTGTGACTTGGCGGGATGGCATACCTCCCATCCCACTAGATTATTTCCAAGTAATGACACAATGTTTAAAACTCGCAACAAAGGAGCTTGCTCCACGTTTTTTGCATTACCGGTCTTCCCAGGGAGGGGCTTGCTCATTCAGCTCCTGCACCTGCCCCTCCCTGCCCCTAGGGGGCGTGTGACCTCAGAAGTTCCAAAGTGTTCTGAGCCCGGGACCAAATGGCAGATGCAGTGGGGCATTTGTGAGGAGCCCTGCTGGATTTGATAGGTAAATATTTCCGAACGCATAAATCTTGCCACTCGCAATCATCATTACGATAGAGCCAGCAGACAGACTGGCCAATCACATTCTGGCATTGGAGTGGTTGTTCCAGACAGGAACTGCAGGGTGGTATGTTAAACTGTACCACTGGCTCTGGGTGTGATGATGTGTCACAAGGTCCGACCAATGAAACGAGACCGTCAGGGTCCTACCAATGAAACGACTGCAGGAACCGGCTGTGGCTGGGACTCCAGACACGATTGGCCGTACGATTTCCCAGGGAGGGAGGAGGGTTTAGGGTCAGGCGGGTTCTTCCGGTCTTATTCCGTGATAGCGCCCCCTTCGGGCCACACGGCTCCGCAGGCAGACTGCAGAGAGATTCCTAAATTAGCGGAGCTGGCCCTCGCAGCAGTGGGCGGAGTTTGGAATCGGGGCCGGCCATTCCGAATTGGGATCGAAGTTGAGACAG
>NC_049201.1:3156771-3161771 GCF_013347855.1 Anguilla anguilla
GCCGACATCCGGCACGGGCCTCTCCGACGTGTTTATTGCCGTTTAACGAGCAGGACTGTCCTTGCCTGCCGGGCCTCCCCCCCCCCCCACCCTCGCCTGCCCCCCCTCCCCCCGCCAGCCCCTTCCGCCTCCCCCCGCCAGCCCCCCTACCCCTCGCCCCCCAGCCCCCTCCCCTCCCCCCGTAGATCACCTCTCAGCATGCCTGTTTTAATTACCTCTATATTCTCCACATTTGGAATCGCCAGTTTTGTGTGTGTTTGTTCACCGCTGCTGCAGTCTCCTTTTGAGACCCCTTCTCTAACCAGCGGGGTTAGAGCTGGGGCGTCCAGTCTTGTCCAAAAAAGGGACGGCGTGGGTACAGGATTTTTTTTTTTGCACTAAGACACCCGATTCAACTAATTAACTAATCATGGACTTCAATCAAGACCTTGATAAGTCAAATCAGGTTTTCACTCTCATGGATAGTTTATAGGACAGGCGAGTCACATTTACGCACGTTTTCACTTTGATGGGGGGGGGGGCGGGTTTAGGGGGCCCTGTGCCTCGGCCTCTGTGGATTTGGGAGGGTACAGACAAGCCAAGCGCTCTCGTCTGAAACGCCACGGCGGCCTTCCGCTTCGTTTTCCTGCCACAGGCCGCCGGCTGAACGCGCGCAGACGTTGAGGCGGAGTTGAGGAGACGTTGAGGCGGAGTTGAGGAGATGTTGAGGCGGAGTTGAGGAGATGTTGAGGCGGAGTTGAAGAGACGTTGAGGAGACGTTGAGGAGATTTTGAGGCGGAGTTGAGGAGACGTTGAGGAGATGTTGAGGCGGAGTTGAGGAGATGTCGAGGCGGAGTTGAGGAGACGTTGAGGCGGAGTTGAGGAGATGTTGAGGCGGAGTTGAAGAGACGTTGAGGAGACGTTGAGGAGATGTTGAGGCGGAGTTGAGGAGACGTTGAGGAGATGTTGAGGCGGAGTTGAGGAGACGTTGAGGAGGCGTTGAGGCGGAGTTGAGGAGACGTTGAGGCAGAGTTGAGGAGACGTTGAGGAGGCGTTGAGGTGACGTTGAGGTGACGTTGAGGCGGAGTTGAGGAGACGTTGAGGCGGAGTTGAGGAGACGTTGAGGCGGAGTTGAGGAGACGTTGAGGCGGATTTGAGGAGACGTTGAGGAGACGTTGAGGAGACGTTGAGGAGACGTTGAGGTGACGTTGAGGCGGAGTTGAGGAGACGTTGAGGTGGAGTTGAGGCGACGTTGAGGTGGAGTTGGACTCTGCAGACAGGCCACGGGCGCTCTGTCGATCACAGTGACTGGGCAGGTCCTCCAGCCAACTGAACATCGCCTCCCTGGGGTAGGATACAGCCAATTACACCCGCCCTCGCACCGAGGAAACGCCTTTTCAAAAAAAATATTCCTCTGTCTCACGTATCTGTCTTTTTCTTTCATGAAGTAGAGCGGCATTGCTTAGCTCGTTAGCTCGTTAGCTCATGGATTGTCATGCCAACACATTACTCAGAGCTCGGCTTGATTGGCCAGTTTACCGAAACCTGCAATTATCACATTCCACTGCCACCCTCAAATTGTCATGTACCGAAAATAAGTTTAAACAGTAAAATCGCACCCAATCGTTTTCCAGAAGCGACTCCAAACGGGTTTTCCACTCAGGTTGGAAAGCAGCAAGGTGGAAACTGGGCTGAGCAGGGCTGGCGTACAAGACACCATTGAGTACAACGCGGCGCGATTTTTAAAATTATTTTTGTATATTTATTTACTTTTTTTTTTTACCCGTCCTCGCCGCCATGTGGGAAGCAGAGGGCTTGTGCGGCGGGCTCCGGATCACACAAACGAGAGGAATTAGGAAAGACGGGAGGATTTTTGCGGCGGTTTTTGTCGTCGTCGTCGTCGACGACGGACGGGCTGATTGCCGTAATCAGATCGCTGGCGCTAATCAGCTCGCGCGGAGCCCTGATGAGGGACCGCTGATTGTAACGCGATGTCTGCTTTCCCATCATGCTCTGGGGGAGAGAGAGAGAGAGAGAGAGAGAGAGAGAGAGACACTATTTGTGATGGCTTCTGACACGCCCTCTTTCACCAGCTCCATTTTGGGGTCATCCAGGTTCTCGCCCCTCGCCTGGAACACCGCCCCGCCCCGCCCCACCTCGGTCCGTCCCGTAGGGGCGCAGATGGACGTCGCTGGGCCAGGAGGCCCGCGGTTTGGAAAGGCTGGTGTGTTTTAGCGCGATCCGCTGAAAATTAAAAAAAGAGATCCCTCCCTCCTCCCCCTGAACGCACCCCCACCCCCAGACTCCCTCCCCCACCCCCACCCTCTACCCCCCAAGGGGCTCGTATAATCCCCTCTAAACCACCTCCTCCCTCCGCACCCCCACCCCCTTAAGGAATACGGGCTGGTTACCGGGGAGCAGGGGGGTGGCGGGTTGGGTGGTTGGGGGGGTGAGGGGGGTTTGGGGGGGCGGGGGTGTGCGAGATCGGCCCTGTGGTTTACGACCCTGTCTTCTCTCTGCTGGGTTCTGAGAGAGAGATGGAGAGAGAGAGAGAATGAGAGAGAGAGATGTGGTGGTGGCGGCGGAGGCGGTGGTGGTGGGGTGGGCCTGTTTTTTTTTTTGTTTTTTTTGGTTGTAAGGAGTCCAAGTGCCGTGCTGTTATGCCTGCCTCATCAACCGTCCCTACGAGGGCTGATACAAATTAATTAACCTAATTAAAGGCTCTGATTGCAGGCGTGATTGGGAGACGAGCTGGCAGCCAGAGACCGAGCTCAGCCGAGCCTGGAGGTGTGGGAGAGCCTCAGAGCACTGTGCGTGTGTAATGAGAGAGGGAGATCTCTCTCTCTCTCTCTCTCTCTATCTCACTCTCTGCCCCTCTCTCTCTCTCGCTCGCTCTGTCTCTCTCTCACTCTCTGCCCCTCTCTCTCTCTCTGCCTCTTTCTCTATATATATCTCACTCTCTGCCCCTCTCTCTCTCTCTCTACATCTGTCTCTCTATCTCACTCTCTGCCCCTCTCTCTCTCTCTCTCCCTCCCTTTTTCTTTCCCTCTCTCTCTCTGCCTCTCTCACTTGCTCTTCCTCAATCACCCCCTTTCCTCACTTATTCCCCCCTCTTTCTTAATCACTCTCCCTTCTTTCATTCCCTCATGCTCTTTCTTCATCTGCCTTTTTATCCGTCCTCTCTTCTCCTCTCCTCATTCCATCCTCCTCTCATTCCTCCCGCATGCCTCATCTCCGCCTTCTCCTTGCTCACCTCTCACGTTCTTCTCTTTCTTTATATCTCCTTGTCTTTATACATCTCCTCTTTTCCTGCTTCTTCTCATCTTTTTCTTATCTTCCAGCTTGCATTTCCTCCCCCCCACTCTGATATTCTTCAATCATAATTTCTGTTCTCTCTTTCTCTCTCTCTCTCTCTCATCTATTGCTTATGCTTTTCTCTCTCACACGTTGTATTCATTCACTCTGTTCCCTTCATGTTTTTATTAACCTCCATCTTTGTCTTTCTCCTGTCCTCCTCCTTTACTTCTTTCTTTTTACCCTTTTACCTTCACTTTCTTTTTCTCTCTTCTCTTCTTGTCTTTACAATTTCACTCATTTTCTTCCCTCTCACAACTTGGCTCAGTTTAACCGCTTAACCATTTTTGGCATGAAGTAAAAACAAACAAACAAAAAAACAAAAACAAACATCAACACATCAAAAATATATTAAATCAATGTGTACTGCTTTATATATAAAAAGATTAGTTAATACAATTGAGTGATAACATGAACTGAATGAACTGAGAACTAGTTATGCTACCTGTGAGTTTGTACCTGTTTCTCTAACATTATTAATAATTAATTATTAGTGTTGAATCTGTCCCTGTCAAATATAGTTTTATATGTCAGACAGATTAGGTTTCTGATTGGCTGGAGGGTTTGCTTTAAAAAGGTGGAAAAGCAGAGGGAAGGCTTGTACAATGACACATTAATATTGTAGATATTAAAATACATACACACACACACACAAACACACCCGTGCACATGCGCAGGTGCATGCGGATGAAGCAGTATTAAAATTCCGGTCTAATTGTATTGGAAGGAGAACAAAGATATTCTTGAGAATGAAGCTTATAAATGCTTTTTTTATTATTATTATTTTTTTTTTAGATTTTTTGCCTGTCAGCAATTCTAATGTTTCTAATGAGTAAGAAAAAAATTCTGGGACCATTCTGTAAAGAAAGAACAAGTATAAAGTTCTTCAGAACTGGTGTTTTATTTATTACATTTCCACACATAAAACCATTTGTCAGTAGTATACAAAACAAAAAAACACTTAAAAAACAGGCCGTCGTTGTATGCTGTCATTCGTTTTGAAACACGATACTGCGTGAATCGTGTCATTTCAAGTTGAAAGGCTGTTTTCCTTCCTGGTTTCATGGATAATAGGCTACGGCCCGTAACGCAAAAACAGATTGGCATAATGCCGCGTTGAATTGCGGTTTAATGTTAAATTTGATATGAAACTAAACTGGATGCGTAACGGAACAAAATGACGTGCGGTCTACTGCTTCTAAGCGTATTTATTATCGGTGAATTGAGCGTGAATTAACAAGGGGCTGATCCTTCGCGTTCCAGCACATTGTGTCTGTCATATTACCCGGTGTCTTGCTTCAGTTGATCAAGTCCTCACCGTTGTGTGAATTATTGAGAATGACACGAGCATGATGGCACCGTTATTAATCAATTCATTTCAATTACAACGTACGCGACAGCGGCCGACCCTCGCCGTGACACGCTTTGTGGAGAAGCCGCACGCGCCCGGGCACGTCAGCGCAGTGTCCGCGCCAGACAAAGCGTCTTACGTTGCAGCAGTTTGAGCGATCTGCGCGAGGGGAGGGGGAGAGAAAGAAAAAAACCTAATTAAAATGAGGCGGAGGAGCCGTTTACCCTCCGTGGCCGAGCCGTAAACACAAAGAGGAAGAGGGACGCGTGCCTGTGAGATTACAGCACCTTTAAAAAACGCCGCCGCTCCTCCCTCG
>NC_049201.1:3166771-3176771 GCF_013347855.1 Anguilla anguilla
TGGCTGTGTGTGTGTGTGTATGTGTGAAGCTGTGTGTGTGTGTGTGTGTGTGTGTGTATGTGTGAAGTTGTGTGTGTGTGTGTGTGTGTGTGTGCTTGTGTGTGTGGCTGTGTGCATGTGTGTGTGTGTGTATGTGTGGGGCTGTGTGTGTGTGGCTGTGTGTTCTTTGAATGTCCTGATGAAGATCCACTTAGAAAATTAGGAAAACTTCACAGACAGGGTAAGGCTGGAAAAAAATATTTAATTTATTAATTAGAACTTGCTGTGCAGAAATAATAAAAAGTTCTCGGTGTCTACGGTGCAAAAAATAAAAGCAGGGGGCTAAGGGTGGGTTTGAGCTAAAAGACTCGTGGGCGGTGTGTGAGGGTGCGTGTGTGTGTGTGTGTGTGTGTGAGAGCGTGCATGCGTGCGTGTGTGTGTGTGTGTGTGTGTGTGTGTGTGCGCGCGTGTGTGTGTGTGTTTACATGGGCCGAGCAACCTGAAGCGTTCTGGTAATCAGACAGACGCGCTTGATTCTCATTAATTACACTGAAGTGCAGTGTCATTATTACTGCTGGGCAGTAGTCTTGTATTTTAAGCCTTTTTCGTGATGTTATTTATTTGACACTGAAAACTTTTCAGGGCGCCTGATGGGTTTAGAGAGACGCGAAACTCCAGTATGGAAAATATGCTGTATCTGCTTTATTGGGTAGATGTGTGATGTTTTTGGTCTACGAAACCTTCATCAAATGAACAACTATGAGTAGGAGACACGAGCATACACACCCAGAAGAGAGGGCAGACATTTAAGCGTCATCATCATCTTCTTCTTTGTCATCATCATCATCTTCTTCAGCATCTTCATCTTCTTCGTCATCATCTTCTTCATCTTTTTCTTCTTCACCACCATCATCATCGTCATCATCATTCATCATCTTCATCATCATCATCTTCTACTACTACTACAACTTCTTTTACCCCCTAATTTTTGGAGGCTATCCCTGTAAACGTGGGTTCTAATTGTTGCCAGTGTGAATCGAGGTTAGAATAAACAATGATCGTAATATGTCGGAATATTTCTGCGGTCCAATCACAGCGCTTCACCAGGACGTCACCACAAATAGAGCAGGAGCCCGAGTGTAACGTGTTTCGGGTGTAACCGTCTCTCTCTCTCTCTCCTGTGCTTTAACACCGTTTTAAAAACGGGGCTGAAAAGGCGCCATCTGTTGCTTTGTAAGACTGGCGCGCGCGAGCGAACGCGCTTCCTTACAGAATGTAAATATTGATTACGCGCATCAACCGACATTTAACCCAGGGCTAACCAGACGCCGTGTGAATCATTAACCCTGGGTTAGGGTTTAGCCATGGGTTAACGGTGTGAAAAAGGGGTTAGGGTAACCTCGGGTTAACTTTAACCCAGGGTAACCAAGATAACCCTGGGTTAACTACGTATAGTGTGCAAAGCATAATACAGTATTTCTGGCACCAACTGAGTACAAATAGCCCCTATTGGACTTGTATTTACTCTGTTTGAGCTTATTTAACGCTGAGCGTTTTGGTGTTAAATCTTTTTTGTGAATAAAAAAAACCCTCTACGTGGTTCTCTTTGTAGCTGACAGGCCTTTTGGAAATAAGCTTCTGGACTTTTTTGAGTCGAGCTTGGCCTGACTTTGTTCTCCTGACTCAGTGTGATTCCTCCGGCCTTGTGCGTGAGCTTGCTGTCTGTTTATCCGTCGATGGTCAGTGTGGGTGACGTCGAGCCTTTCAGCTCTTTTAATCGGTCTTACTGGTTTTTGCCGTCTGTTTTTTCTGGCTTTTTTTTTTTCTTCCCTCACCAGGTGAGTCTCCCTGATTTTTACCTGCAAGTTTAATCAACGCACCGTGTGAAGGGAACCCAGTGCGTGAGATAATTGTCCTCAGAGGTCAGGCAATAATGTTAGGACTTTTCTGCGGTGTTGTTTTTTAATCAATATGTATGATGAATGTTTCTTTTTCTTTTTTTTTTAAATCACCGCACTCCGAGATTAAACGAGAATCTTTTTTTTTTTTTTTTTGTGATTTCCACTGATAAATGGAATTATTGCCCTAAATCATTTCTGACATGTTTCTTCCAGTATACAATGGTGTAGTCTGCTCTGTAGAGTTTTTATCTGCGTGTGAGCAGATTGTATGTTATCACTGGCACGGCCATATCTGATGCTTCTGAGAGATTATCCCTACAAAAAATATATATATCTGAAATAATCATCATATAATTTATGACAACATTAGTATAAGATGTACGCGATGATGAATTAGACGTATGACAACTGTTCCATGAACAGGACGGAAGATATTATACAGAATGATATATATACTGTATAATAAGATTGTGCTCCAAAATATGCACGTTTTGCAAATTGCCTGGGCATTTGATCAACAGTTTTCTGGCTGTCTAACCAGTAAAGTTTCAAGTTAAGACAAGGAATGCGTATTTTAAAAAGAACAGAAAATAATTTCATAAGTTTTCACAAACAAAAATCATGATCATTAATGGAAATAGCTTGTAAGCCACACCATGAGGACTTGTGGTTTTCCCATAATGCAGCTGTGACTCTTACCTCTTACACTCACCTGCTGTTCTGGTGAGCCAGCAGTGATGGATTCTTTCAGCGCTGTAGATGTACAGTAATGCATTATGAGCATGTGTGCAAAGACAAGATGCCATGAACCATGTTTTAAGTGCATTATGCTGGAAGACAGGAAAAAATTTTTTTTTTTCTTTGTAAAAAAAAAAATAGCAGGGTAGTCCTGAGCATTGTAGCTGTGTTGACTGAATAACAATAATTTTCCTACTCCAAAAAGGGAAAAAAGTAAATATATAAATAAATCTCATTCCGACTGCGTGGAAAGCGAAGTTCTAGTCTAAAAGCCATCCCCCTCCCCCCCTCCCCCCTTAAAAATGAACATATAGCTCAAATAATTATCTTACAACTTCCCAAAAAAAAAAAAAAAAAACAACTGGTGCTTAAATTTACTAATTCTACGACTTGGTTGACTTAAGCGATTAGTATCAAATGGCTTGACAGGCCTCGAGTGCCTTCTGAAAGAGTCTTGACTGGAAAATTACTCTTTAAATGACTTTTGAAAATCACTCAAGTGACGCTGGAATGAGCGGGAGGTGACAAACGGCGGGTTTTTTTTTTTAAGCGAAGCCTCCGAAAATTGTCGCGCATTGTTCCCCCCCGTTCGCCCGTTTGCGGGAGAGAGAGAGAGAGAGAAATCTGCATAAGAATGGAGGCGCTGTCAAAGCATTCCGCCGTTATTTATTTACCGAGCGGAGGGCCCGTTTAGCGGGCGACGCGCCGGGGTTGCCGCTCGAGTCCCCGCGCCGCTCGCCTTCAGTCCGTGCCAAAGCAAATCGTGGCAAAGCGTTTTTTTTTTTTTTTTTGGGCTGTCAGGTGCGACGGCGGGAGGCTGGACCTGCGGTACGCGGGGCCAGGGTGAGCGTGCAGTTTCCGTTTGGGCTGCGGCAGTGTAGTGTAATGGGTAAGGAGCTGGTCTTGTAACCTGAAGGGTTGCAGGTTCGATTCCCGGGCAGGGCACTGTCGTTGTAGCCTTGAGTGAAGTACTTAACCTGCAATGCTTCAGTATATATCCAGATGTATAAAGGGATGCAGTGTAAATGCTATGTAAAATAAGTTGTTTAAGGATAAGAGCGTCTGCTAAATGCCTGTAATGTAATGTAAGACGTCGGAGTGCTGTCGGTTTGGGTGCTGCGATGGGCTGGGTGGCTTGCTCTTGTCATCCCGTGTTCTTATGTTCTGATGAACTGGAGGCTGGTGTTCAGTTAAGAACATTCTAATCACATATTTGTGACCCCACGCCGACCGTTTCCCATGACGTGGCATTTTAAATGCACTTCTACACAAGCTCACGAATAACAGCTGAAGGTTGTTCTGTAGCTTCCTATCTGAAGTGGTCTGCTGTGGTCTACACCGTGGCTAAACTAGCGCTGGTATATGCAGTGTAATTTCCTAATTGAGTTATGGGTCATTTCTGTCCACAAAGACCTACCTGCACAATTTAACGCACTGCCAACCCCTGATGTTGATGATGATGATGATGATGATGATGATGATGAGGAAGATGATGATGATGATTCTGCCATTAATTCTCTGTTCTGTGTTCTCTAGCTTTCAACCTGTAGGTGACAGGCCTCAGGTACACACCCCCGCCCCCCGCCCCCCTCCCCCCGGGTGTCGCGGGGTGGCGGGGGGGGGTTGGTGGGGGTTGGTGAGGAACGGCTTACGCTCCGCCCCGGGGATCACCGCTCGGCGTTCCGGGATCGGATTTGGGAATGCCGGGGCTGGAATTACGGATCCGGGGAGGAGGGGAAGCGGAGCGGGATCTCCTGGCGCCCGAACAGGTGCAATTACCGCCGCGCCGGGGGGAGCCGGGGGACCTGCGGCGGGGCGGGGAGGCGCGCGGGGGGACGGCGGTATGGATCGCGGGTCCGCTCCAGCATTATCCCACCATGGCTAATGAGCGCCGGCGTGCCCGGCTGGGTGATTTGTGTGGGACTGGATGAATATCAGCCCCGGATGCGCAGCTTTTATGGGAATCACCTTGAAACGCTTATTAAAGAAAGAGCTGCTCATTCGCACGTGACCCTGTGGTGTGTGTGTGCACTTACGAGGAGCGGGGGTGTGTGTGTGTGTCTGTGTGTGAGACAGAGAGAGTGTGCATATGTGTGTGTGTGTGCGTGTGTGTATGTGTGTAAATATGTGTGCATGAAAGAGTGTGTGTGTATGTGTATGCGTGCATGTGTACTTGTGTGTGTGTGTGTGTGTGTTTTTGTGCGTATGTGTGTGTGTGTGTTTTCGTGTGTGTGAGAGTGTGTGAGAGTGTATCTGTGTGCGTGTGTCTGTGTGTGTGTATGTGCGCATGTGTATATGTGTTTTTCTGTGTGTATATATGTGTACGTATGTGCTAGTGTGTGAGCGCGTGCTCGTGTGTCTGTGTGTGTGTGTGTGTGTGTGTGTGTGTGTGTGTGTGTGTGTGTGGTGTGTGTGCGTGTGTGCGTGTGTGCGTGTGTGCGTGTGTGCGTGTGTGCGTGTGTGTGTGTGTGTGTGTGTGGTGTGTGTGTGCGTGTGTAGGTGTCTGTGTGTGTGTGTGTGTGCATGTGTATATGTGTGTGTGTGTGTGTGCGTGCGTGCGTACGTGCGTGTCTGTGTGTGCGTGCGTGTGTGTGTATGTGTATATATATATGTGTGTGCGTGCGTACGTGTGTGTGTGTGTGTGTGTGTGTGTGTGTGGTGTGTGTGTGCGTGTGTAGGTGTGTGTGTCTGTGTGTGTGTGTGTGTGTGTGTGTAGCGGTGCGTCTCCAGCACTCTCCTGTGTAACACCCCTCTGCTGGGCCCATATGTCTTGTCTTAACAGAGAGCAGCGGAGCGTCGGACGGCTGATCAATGGATCAATCATAAAATTATCGCCCTTGATCAATGACCGCCCGCCTGTGGCCTCGGGTTCGTTTTCTCTTCTTCTTCCTCTTTTCCCTGAACGGGACCCCAGAGCGTTTTACGCCACCGCCGTCAATTGGCCTGTTTCTAAAACAATTTCAAATTGTTATTATTTTGTTTTTTTAAACAAAATTTGAAATAAAAGATCCTTGCATGAGGCCTTTGAGCGCAGGAGGGGAGTCTCATTACGGAGGGATTTGCACACAGCGGGGGAAACGCGCGACGCACGAGGACAGCCTCTCGCTCGCTCACGTCCCTCTCTCCTTACGCCACCGACGGCTTTCAGAACGCCGTGATTTATAACGCATCTGTGAAAGGCCCTTTTCAAAAAGTCAGGAGCCCCCCCCCCCTCCCCTCTCAGCTCTTCCTGAGGACAGGAGGGGGGGGGTGGCCTGGGGGGGGGGGGGGGAAAACGCGCGTGATAACCGCGGTGCACATTTTAGACCCGCTGACTCCAGCACGCGGGATTAGGGCCCGATAACAATGAAAATGCCAGAGAGGAGGCGGAGAAAAGAGAGAGGGAGAAAGGAGGGGTGAGCTGGGCAGGGAAGAAAAGGAGAAAGATAGAGAAAGAGAGGGAGGGAGAGGTTGAGAGAGGGAGAGAGAGAGGGGCCAGTGAATAGAGAGGTCATTGTTTCGGTCTCGCACGCTCGTCTCCTCCAACCGCGTGAATGGCGGGATTCAGCGGCCCGTGCGTAGGCCCGCCCGCCCGCCAGCCGACGCGTTCCCCCCCACCCCGAACCCCCCCCCCCTCCCGAACCGTCCCGCCGCGGCTGAAGGGCCGCCATTCATCCCCCCCCCCCAGCCCCAGCCCCAGCGACATCTGTGCCCCGTCCGCTCCCCGCATGCCTGCCCCCCCCACCCCCCAAACCCCCCCACACTGGGGTCCCTTTGTCCCCTGCACAGATGCCAGAGTCCCACAGCCGGGGAGGGAGGGAGGGAGCGAGGGAGAAGGAGAGGGAAAGAGACGGGAGGGACGGAGCGAGGGAGAGGGAGAGGGAGAGGGAGAGTGGGTAGATGGAGAGAGACAGGAGAAAGAACGAGGGAGAGAGGTAAGGAGAGACCAGGAGATAGAGATGGGGGGAATGAGCCTGAGGGGGAGGAGGGAAGGTGAGAAAGAGGGAAAGAGAGAGAAAGAAGGGAGGAGAGACAATTGGAGCGAGAGACAGAAAGTTAGAGGAGGGCAGAGAAAGAGAGGAAGAGAGTGGAGGAGAGAGATAGAGGGAGAGATTAACAGGGCCTGTGTAAGCCCTCACTGACAGACTCAGTGTGTGAAAGGGAGGGGAGTGCTGGGGATGTTGGGTGGGGGTCGGCGGGGTGGGGGGGGTGGGGGGGCCTCACAGGGGCCTCACGGGGGCCTGCATATGGGACCCCACCCTGCTGACCCCCGACATTCTCACTCTTATTTCTGATGTGGGGGAGGGGGGTGGGGGGGGGGGGGGGCTCTGAACCCTGGGAAGGCCATTCTAGTGCCCCCACTGAGCTGGAGGTGCTCTATCTAATCTGAGATCTGAGTGTGCACCACACTATACATTCTGCTCTTTCCCACAGAAGGGTGCACACACACACACACATACTCACATACACACACACACACACACACACTCACCCACGCACACACACACACACACACACACACGAGCAGTGGCTCATGGGTGAGCAGGGATGTTCGGTGAGCGTTTCCGGTGAAAGAATGGCGATCGCTCAGCATGGCGAGGTTTCGCGGTTAGATAGTTACCTTCGATGAGCATTCCTCTCGAAAGAGTCTTGTTCAGGGAGTGTTCCCGATGAAGGAATCGAATTTGGTGTGCGTTCCTGGTGAATGAGTCCCGTTTGTGGAGTGTTCCCGGTGAAAGAGTCTCCTTTGGCGAACGTTCCTGGTGAAAGGGTCGCGTTCGGAGAGCGTTCCCAGTGAGAGTTGTGTTCCCTGAGCGTTCCCGGTGAGAGTCGTGTTCCGGGAGCGTTCCCGGTGTCGGCTCTTGGACGGGACGCAGGGGTCTGCCGACGCTCCGCCCGCGCGGCGTAGGACCGGCGATCAATGTTATTGTTGGTGGCGGTGCCGCGCGCCTTCGTTTGTTTGTGTTGTTTTCCCGCCATCGACACATACATATGTAATTAAGCAGAGGACGGCACAATGGCGCCGTTGTCTCCGCCGAGCTGCCGTTGTTCTACGCCGAAAGAAGAAAAAACAAAACAAAACAAAAACCCGATATTTTACTCTGTGGGAGTGCAATTGAGAACAATTCCGATGGGATTCCCGGTGCTTCCGACAGGATTCCCGGTGCTTCCGACAGGATTCCCGGTGCTTCCGACGAGATTCCTGGGTGCTTCCGACAGGATTCCGGGTGCTTCCGACGAGATTCCTGGGTTCTTCCGAATGTTCATTTTGGCTACGGTCGTGCGCCAAGCGCCACTCGATTATTCTGCTTCTTGCCTGTAGCTCGCGGACGTTACATTTCGGCTTTTAACGCGCCTGTTACAGGCGAGGAAGTCGGTGTCAGTTTTACCTGCCTCTGTGTGAGGGGGGTGTAAAGACAGAAAGCCGAGCTGTTGGCTTGTTTGGTACAATGGGAGGGGGACCCCGCTCTGTGTGTGGGGGGGGGGGGGGGGGGGGGGTGGCGTGCGTGACGGGCTCGTTAAAGGTCCGCGGTCTGCGGTCTGTTCGCGGGTTTTAAGGCCCCTCTGAAAGGACGCCCATCTGTTGAGCGCGGGGGCCCCCGTTTGACGGATGGGAACGCGGCACGTAATCGCCGGGGGCGACAGGGGCCCGCCTCCGCCCGGCCTCGCTCGACCCCCGGCGACTGTTGCCGGGGACGATCGGGGGCATCGACGGCCGTGTCAGGGGTGAGTGATGGAGACGCCGTCTCAGAAAAGGAGGGGGCAGGGCCTGACACGGGATGATAAATGAAGCACCTCTGCTCTGGCCCAAAGTCTGGAGAGGTGAAGGCTCGCCCTCTCCCTCACTCTCACTCCCACTCTCACTCTCACTCTCACTCTCACATTCACATTCACTCTCACTCTCACTCTCTCTCACTCACTCTCACTCTCTCTCTCTCTCTCTCCCACTCTCACTCTCACTCTCACTCTCACTCTCACTCTCACTCTGTCTCTCTCTCTCTCTCTCTCCTCTTCTCGGTTCAATAATTCTTTATTGATATAACTGTTAATTACTATTGCTGAAAACTGGCCGAATTACAATAAAAACAAATTTATTATTATTATTAATAATAATAATAATAATAATAATAATAATAATAATAATAATAATAATAATAATAATGGTGATGAGGATGAAGCTGTGATCACACCAGGCTCCATACCAGACCAGGAGGTCTTTCTCAGTGTGAAAGATAACATCTGGTCAGCTGAGTGACAGGCTGCGGGAGGCGGGGCTTGGTGTGGACAGCCAATTGGGGATTCCCAGTCCGAGGGAGGGACCAATCACGCTGCAGCGAGTAACAATGACGTGACCGTGGTTATGAGGGGTCTGTATTGTGCCGGCACTCGGTGTGAGCTCACCCACACGGAGGAGTGACAGGCCTTTTTACGTCCGTGGCTCGGGAGCGAGGGTTCACCATGGAAACCGGCGGTAAAGGGCAGATCCCCTGCATGGCTGTAGTCGGCGACACACCTGTGGCCCTGCTGCATTCGAGTCGGCTCCAAACCGGGGCTCTCGGCCGCAGTAGCTGTGCGAGCTTTCCGTCATGTTTACAGGCTAAAGTGATCACTTCCGCTGTACCAGAGCTCTGCAGTCTGCTGCAAAGTGTATTTGGGTTGGATGATTTTTAGGGGGTTTTGATTTTTATAAACACAGTTCTTTTTTTTTCTTCTTCTTCTCGTTCTTGTTCTTGTTCTCGTCTGTTCTTCTTCTTACTATTTTTATTATTACATGCCTGCAAATGATGAAGGAAATTAAATAGGGTTTTAAAAGTTTAAAATGTCACTAATCTCCCCCTCTTTCTCGCTTTTTTCAATTTTGTGCAAGAAAGGAGACTTCTCCCCCCCTCCCTCCCTTTCTCTGTCTGTCCCTCCCATTCTCTCTCAACATTTCTCTCATCCCTGCACTCTTTTCCTCTCTCTGTTTTACTCTTTCCCATTCTCTCTATCTCCCTGTCTCTCTCTCTCTCTCTCTCTCTCTGCTCTGCATGTAGAGGGGTAGACCCTCAGGTTCTGGCTGCTCAACCCCAGGTTGGTCTGAATGGCCAGTGCTCCTGCCCTCCCCATTGGCCAGTGCTCCTGCCCTCCCCATTGGCCAGGTCTCCGGCTCTCCCCATTGGCCTCTTCCCCATTAGCACTCACCCTGTTGTTATGAGGGACCTTGATTATAATGACGAACACAAAGCCCTTCCTGTCAAATGTGATGTCGCAGGAGAGCCGCCCTGGGTCGCATTTCAAATACAGGAGGAGAAAAAAAAAGAAACTTTCACGAGAAGAAAGAATAGGAGGAACGCCACCAGAATCACTTTCATTCAGAATCTTTAATTACTTTGAGATTTTTTTTTGTATCTATTATAACTTGG
>NC_049201.1:3184271-3209271 GCF_013347855.1 Anguilla anguilla
TCTCTCTGTCTCTCTCTCTCTCTCTCTCTCCCGCGCGTTTTATTCCACCGGCGAGGGGGGGGGGGCGTTCGGCGTCGAGCTTCCCGCTCGCGGGTTTGCCCGGGCGCAGAAAGCGACGACGCCAGCAGCGATGGCGGTGGTGGCGGCGGCGTGAAGGCGCCTAATTCACATCCCATTATTTCCCTAATTGCCGCCCGTTGTCTCGTTGTTTTTTTGCATTGTAGCGTTATTAATAACGACAATGGGAGATAATGCGCTTGATGTTATTTATCTGCCGGGCGGACGGATGTTTGCTAATCCCCGTTTAGCCGCCGCGGATCAATGCAAATCCGCCGGCGCGCGCGGGATCCCCCGAGCCGCCGATCGCTAATGTATTTTCCCGCCATTAACCAGCCGCGATCCGCCCGCTAATCGCCGCTAATCCACACCTCCTGTGTTTGACGACACTTTTTTTTTTCTTTTTTTCCCCCTTCCTTCCTGCGAAGGGCGGTATCTGTGCGCTCCGCGCAAAAAAGCCGCAATCCGCCATCCGCCATCCGCGGTACCCTGCCCCGCCCGCCGCGGAGCGAACGGAAAGGGGGGGGGGGGCTGGCACGGCCGTGGGGAAAAAGAACGCGGGCGGCTCCCTAAATTCCCGCCGTGACGCGTAAAAGCCGCCCGCCGCCGTTAGCGCCTTCGATCTGCGCTAACGTCGTCTTCCTGGCGTAAGAATATCCACGGATATTCGGGGGGTTTTTTTGGAGAAATGGCAGGTGCGTGGGGTGTCGCACGTGTAGGGTGTGCTGTCTGACCGGAGGGGTGTGGGCGGAGGGGTCTAAAATCCAGGTCCGAAAAGTAAAAAGTTCTCCCCGGTATTTTGTTCCAATCACCTGGATTTGCTCATTAGCACAGGCAGTTCTTCAGCCGGGAACTAGAACTGATCCGCTGGCTGAGTTTGTGGGTGGAGCAAACACATGGCTGGACTTTTACTTTCTGACCCCTGGACAATGGGGTAATCTTTCTCTCTGGTTCCACCCGCAGATTTCTCCACTACACCAGCGATTGTCCTGTGGTGGCTGAATTCAGCAAACCTACCCACAGCTTGTTTGCGCCGGCTCCACGTGCAACAATGGACATGAAGTAACAATGTGTGAACCTTCTCAGTTTAAACTGGCTCTGACCCTCGAGTTCCCTTGCAGCATGAACGTAATGTGGCTTTACAGATTCAGCGGAAGGATAACAAGCACTGTAAACCAACCCCAGTGTGGCCTATGCATGCAGAGCGCGTGGTGCTAGAGTTTGTGTTTTTATTATGTGGCTGTTATGTACTGTGTGAAGCACGCGATTGCTCTGATAGGCTGTTCTATCCTCATTATCTCTCTCACACACACACACACACACACACACACACACACTCACACACACAGGCTTGCACGCAAACACGTACACACACACTCACACACACACACACACACACATATAGGCACACAGGCATGCACACATGCAAACACATACTCTCTCTCTCTCTCCCTCTCTCTCTCTCACCCACTCACTCTGTTCTGTTGTGCATTACAGCACTGCTGGGATACTGGGGAAGGCCTTGAGTTACACTACATGGCCGAAGGTATGTGGACACCTGACTTCCATCTAATTGGCATTAATATGGAGTTGGTCCACCCTTGGCTGCTATAACAACCTCCACTCTTCTGGGAAGGCTTTATACTAGATGTTGGAGCATTGCTGCAGGTATTTGCTTCCATTCAGTTGTAATAGTTTTGTGCCACAGGAGAAAGGCTTGAATATGAAGAAGGGCTTTTCACATGCACACTGTACTGCTGCTTCTAGCTTGTATAGCTTGTACAGAGAGAACAGGATAACAGAACACAGCTGCTACTGCTACTGCTACTGTTGTAGCTACTACTGATGCTACTGCTACTGCTAATGTTGCAGCTACTACTGATGCTACAGCTAATGCTACTGCTGCTTCTACTGATGCTACTACTGATGCCAGTACTAATGCTACTGCTGCTACTACTGATGCCAATGCTAATGCTACTGCTGCTGCTAATGTGACAACCGCTACTACTGACGCGAGTGCTAATGCTATTGCTGATGCTAATGCTACTGCTGCCGTTACTTCTGATGCTCATATTTTTGATATGATCCGCCCTCTAACCTTTCCCGACTGAATATTCTAATGCCGATGTAGCAATCACTACCTGCTAACTGAAAGCAATGGAGTTCTAGAATGCTGACATAGAATTTTCAACAACAACAACAACAAAAAAAAAAAAAAAACGTTCCAAAAAACCTGCTCTTCAAAGTTTTAAGAGAGTAAGTGCAAATTGATGTTTATTTTAAGGCTTCGGTTTCAGTTCCAGCCGGAGGTACAGAGACCCACTCTTTCCCAGCCCAGCTGTGATAGAACAACTGCTTTTCATTTTTTAACACAGCTCAGACGCGGGGGGGAGCCGCTTTGTGTCCGAAATTCGGTAACATCGAGCGTGAAGATGTGAGGAGGCGGCTCCTGGATCGTCACATCGTTACAAACCTGCAGCACACTGGGAACCCGGGCATGAAGCCGAGGAGCTGCAGGTTCGATTCCCAGGTGAGGCAGTGCCGCAGTGCCCCTGAGCTAAGCACACTGTCTTCAGTAAATATCCAGCTGTGGAAATGGATTTTATGGGGGGAAAAAAATTAATCTGCGTTAGTTAGTCTTGATGAGAAATTCTCTTAATTGCATGAATCTAGTGTCATGTAAGCAATGTGCACGAGGGGAACTTATGCACACATGTCCTCTTATGGTTGGATAAGAAGCATGCAGGCTTTAGAGCTGGGTGTACATCCTCAGAATAGAGATAATTTATTGAAAGCTGAGATGCCTTACAGATCTACTGAACACTTAAAACCAAGTTTCTTGTTGGGAGCTTAAATGATCTCTGCTTTTTTTGGCAACCTTTACTGATGAAATTGCGCATTTTTTTCTTATCTTTATATCTTCATTTTTGGTTAAAATATTTGTCAGGACTTTTATGTGTATTTGAGTAAAATCATTTTCAGGGGGAATGCTTGCAAACATTTCTGTTGTCAGCCATGGCTGCCCAACCCTGTTCCTGGAGATCTACCATCCTGTAGGTTTTACCCTCTAACCCTAAGAAAGCACATTGAGTTGCTAATTAGTATAATCAGGTGTGCCAAATTAGGGGTTGGAGTGAAAACCTACAGGATGGTAGATCTCCAGGAACAGGGTTGGGCAGCTCTGCTGTAGGCTATCCTATTTCATTTGTGCAGTACTGTTTAAATTTACACAATATTGCTTTATTTCTATAAAGCATTTTGTGTTACATACACGTGGAAGGTGCTATACAAATGAACTAAATTAAAATTTTAAACTTTAAAATATGACTAAAATGGCCTTGATGGCCTGCTTTTAATTTTTCCATGCTCAGGAATTAAAAGACCTGTTCACACACAGGTGTATAAAATACATGCAAACAGTAAATGGTATTACTGGAAGCCATCAAATTTATATTAAATGTTTCTACACAAGTGAACTGGTATGGTTTTACTTAATTACTTTACTATGATTTTATTTATATTTTGTGTCTGTGTGCATCTTTTGAAAATAATTCAAAATTTGAGAGGATATTTTGTCTCTCAATGGCAATTCTCAATTGAGCTGACTTAATTTATTTGACCAACCATCCCACAGATGGGAAATACAAGTGCGCGAGTTCTGAAAACATTTTTAAATCATTAGTCTAATATAAACTTATAAGTTTAAGTATAAGTCTTAAATATAATCATATCTAACAAGTGCACTGACTGATTGCACGCGGCAGGGGGCGCTTGAGAATCACCATCCAAATAAATAAATATTCACGTCTCCGCGCGCTACAGCAATAACCATTACTAGCCGGTTTACTAGATGATGCTACTCGAATGTTTGCGGATGTGTTATATTAAATTATGAGTTATGGAACTTAACACCTTACGCAATGTGCAATACAGCAGCGATGGCACTTGAGAGTGATTTAAAACAAACAGCAAAAATAAACACAGACTGAATGAAAGCAAGGCATTCAGTGGTTTGCGACTCTGAAGTGTCTCACAAGCGTATAATTTGATTTTAAGAGCCATATTCAGACAGTGAGAAAAATCGTATGGATCGCATGGTTTGATTCAGTATATACGGGAAATTGTTAGCAAGATGTCAAATTGTCGATTATGTGTTAGGTTATGATATTATGATACTTGGTACGTAAGAGTGCGATTTGGCAATAAAGCATAACTTTGTTTTGACCACATTTACTTTATTTCACAGTTAGGACAACTTGCAGTGTTACACAATTACAGGACATAGATAATTATCGAAACGAAATGCAAAGAAAATCGCAATTTAAAAGATCCCAAATTAAGAAATCTTCAGGCCCCTTATAGGCCGCATTCACGGTGAACTACGCGCGTTCAAAAAGGAAACACTAATCCTGAGCAACGGATGAAGACATGGTTTTGAAATAACTCTGATGCCCATGAACTTAAAATACTAATTATTTTGTGTTGGGAACCGCATTCCGTTTGTGGCATCTAAATGTAACGCGAGACTGAAATGTAATGTGTCGTAGTTCCAATGACTTTCGGCATGCACTTATTGTACGCCGCTTAGCCTCAACCAAATAAATGTAATATAATGCATCGGGGGTATATGGAGAACCGAAATAAACCAGGAAATCAGCAGGATATATTGGAACATATCACAAGGTCAATATCAGGCAGTTTATTAAATGTATTGCGTGGTTCTGTACGTTTTGGTCATGTAACAAAAAGGTAATTTATTCAATGAAATTAAACACTGAAGCGTTGTCTAAATTCCAACTTGTTTCGTTTAGTATCGATTCTTGTTTTGTTGCTTATTTTTCCACTGATTTAACTTTCAACATACTCAAAACAACCAGACTAGAGCGTTTTCATAATTTTCCAATGTAGACTTGATAACAAATATAGGCCTAAGGAAAAATATTAGTAATTATTAGCCTGGCTAAGATTTAACTGTATGATGTCATCACATATTTCCAACTGGTTAATTTCCTATCGCCTGTGTAACACTGTTATTCGCGAATTTAGTTAAAACATTCCAAACAGCATTTACAAAATAGTTGAACAATGCGTATTTCCTTTTTTATAATCAGAATTAAATAACGATATCTTTTCCGGAAGTCCTCTTAAGTAACTGACTTTGTTTTAGTAGATACAGTTAGATTTTCTGAGACGACTAATGAAACGGTTATATTCGTCAGTTAGTGTGAACGTCCTCCCAATATAAAGTCGAGGAAGTAACAATAAAAACACTCGAATAATTCTCACAAAATGCATACAACTTCTACGATAAACAATGTAACACTGAAGCAAAATCAGGTAAGGATGTAGGCTATGTGTGCCGACGTTTAAGACGTTTCAAGTGTGTTCATAAAACCGTAAATTAACCTACAGCGATTAGCCTAAAACTGTCAGTTATCCTCCGGTGGTTTTTTTTTTTTTTTCAAGAGCGGGCATTAAACGCCACGTAATGCTGCATTACCAGTTCTCAGAAATATCTTCCACAATTCGCTGACTGACATAAACCCTTTATGGGCGTGATAAAAATCTCAACAGTGACAAAGAAAACACATTTCTTTGAAGCGAGGAGATAGCCTACTCTTCAAGTTCTCGAACATCTTGCGGTCACGCCGGGGTATCACTCCGTATCTAAATGATTTATTTGTGCCTTAAAGCTCTTACAGGCGATCACTGAGTTCTGAAAGAAATATAGGCATATACCTGTCATACGGGTACGTACAACAGACCAATTTAAGGTGTGCGGCTGCGCGCACATTTATGTGTGAGTTGCCAACGTTTTCAGGATCCAGCACAGGTAACGAAGGGGAGGGAATTTTTGGCGACAAATAACCAATCAAATGATTTCTGAGTATGTTTCTATGCTGTGTAGTGCGAGAACTGCGTTTGACTTTATGAGAGAACACTTTCAGGAGCGTAACTTCAGCAAGCAACTAGGTAAAGATAACCGAAGCGTTCCTCCCGACTCTTTGGCTTGTCTAAGTAATGTGCTTTTGTTCACACTGGTATTTGGGATGCGAACGCGTGACACCATTTTATAAATAGATGAACACCGTGACGACAACAACAGGGAATGGAACGTGGCGTCGGCAAAATGACAAGACAGTGTAAACATTTTCGTATTAATATTGCACAATTTAATACTGCGATTACACACGGAAGTGAACAACTTTTGGGGGTTGTGGTGAACTTGATGTGGTTTGCCCGAGCTAAGTTTTTAAGCAGAACATCAACACATCGTTTGGTTATAAAAAAAATAAAAAAAAGAAAGAAAAAGAAAAGAAAAAAAAGGTTGAATTTCATTTACATGACGTCTTACGAGTTTTAACTGAACACACTTCCGGTTCTGACACTTTATAATGGGGGTAAATCAGGGATGTCCAAATAACAACACACTGTCCGAATCTGAGTGCTTTGAATTTCTGTAACATACATTTTCTTTTCACCTGGCGGTTTCACAATAATATTTCAGCAACAAAAGAAGATGAGTGAGTCTGGTACTAAAAAAGACAGAAGACCTTTTCTTGTATATACGTTTTATGTAAGTAATAAAATATTACTATAACATAAATATAAATGTGACTTTGCAGTCTACATTTTGCAATCAACAAACAACCAATGTAGTAAACAAAACATTTCTTATCCACTGCAACATAATCATTAAAAGAGCTAAACAAAAAGCTCCAAACACATTTAGGAAATAAATATATATATATTTATATATAAATGGTCAAATTCATAAACGAAATCATATTAAAATATCTTCTTGGAATTAGTAAGTGTACAAAACTGCCCGGAAAGAAACAAAAACAAAACAATAAACTCAAAACAAATACATATGTTTACATATTCGACATATTTACATATTGGGAATAATCCTGGCAACTTTATCTTTTAAAATCAGTTTTGTAGAAAGTAGTAGTTCCGCGTTGGATTGAATAACCTTTGCAGAATTTACCTGCACGCACTGTCCATTATAATCTGCCAGACCATGAACAAGATAACACACAATGTACTGGTTTATCCTTTTACCTTTCTTTTGTTCTGAGCAAAATAATAAATATATCTAAAACAGGTCCCTTCATTACATTTAGTTATAGCGTTTTCCACGTTTCCTCAGGATATACTGGGTACGATACAATGGTGCAGTTAAATAAGCTAAGTGGGAGAGCCTACTAACTGAAAATAAATTTAAAAGGTAGGTATTTAAAATAAAAGAGTAACAGTAAGACTTCGACCTGGGCATTTAAGTTACCTGAGATATTTCTTTCCGCTTCCTTTTCGTGTTTCACCAATCATGTTTAAAGGTTTGGTTGGGATGGCCTGACAGTCAGCGATTTAGATTGACAGCGTCAAATACTTTTCGAAACTGTAAACATGATAATAAGCTATTTTACACAAATGAGAAGAGTTACGTCCACAACTGTATGAACAAACAGAATCATAATTGTAACAGTACAATAACGTTAAAGAATAAGTGCTCCATGCAAAAAAGCAAAACAAAAACCGACAAAATTATACAAGTTTCAAACTGAGTAGTCCGTGTATTGTCCTATTTAGTTCTCGCTTCTATTTGCACCTGTCCACGTTGTTAAATGCAAAGCTTTTGATTTCTGTTTGGTTTCCAAAAGGCCGTGATATTCTTTGAGCATTTTCGCGTTAGTGAATGGACAAAAAAATGTGAACGTTTCGTCAGCACTGATATTATTTCCGTCAAGTTGCACCCAACTCGTGGGGTCACCGCGAAGGCAAAGGTAGGCTCGTGTTTTGATGTGTGAAATTACATAATTAATATAAAGCAAAACAAAGTAAATGGCATACGTTTAATTTGCAGAAGAGGAAAGCCGTTGGGTTATTTTTTTCCGAAACGAAGCAAACAACACAATCAATATATTAAAGAAATAATAATGAATCTGATTAACGACTTTAAGAATACAAACGCCACTCTGCTCGCAGCATATGCCTCATTATTGATATTTTCTTTAGGCAAACACCGAGACTTAAGTGCGATCTACCAGTTTTTTTTAAAGACATAGCAAGAAACAAATTTGCCCCGCTCGAGATACTCGCATCCTTTTGAATTAAAAGGTCGAATTGACTATAACATTTTTTTTTCGTTTGTTTTTCCTCCATAGAATTTTGGTAAATAAAAATCTTTGTCTCACTTAAAACTCGCGTGATTTTTTAAATCAGTTATTATCATTGTATTTTTAAACCCATTTCCAGCGCACATCTACAGTTATCGTACCACAATCTCCGGCTACCGGCGACACCTTGCCAGCCCCCCCCCCCCCTTTCTCTTGCCTAAGGAAAACGAAAAAGAAACGAACAAAAAAAAATACTGTAAATTCCATAGTCCTTTCATTATTTTCTCTCTCTCTTTTTTTAAATAACAGGCTAGTTCATGAAAACAGTCACTGGACCGGACTCTGTAGCGAGTGGTGTAGAGGCGGCGTCTCCGCTTGTGAATATACATCCTCCATGCTCGGGTGAGGGACCCCGACGGGAGTCATTCGCTTTTCTTTCTGTCTTCTGTTGCAAAACCACACGCGCACCACTTCTTTTTCCAACTGTAGGGTGCCCGCCAAACTGGTGATCTCGTGGGCAGACGGTTTGGGGCATTTTAAGAAATGGTTCTCCAGCGCCCCTTTGACTCCGACCTCGATAGAGGTCCTCTTCTTTCGTTTCCGGCCCTGAGCGGCGATCTTGTCCAAATTGGTCGGGCTGCCGGTGTTGGAGTCCGTCTCCTCCAGCCACTTGTTCAACAGGGGCTTAAGTTTGCACATGTTCTTGAAACTCAGCTGCAGCGCCTCAAACCTGCAGATGGTGGTCTGGGAAAACACGTTGCCGTAGAGGGTGCCCAGAGCCAAGCCCACATCCGCCTGCGTGAAGCCCAATTTGATCCGCCTCTGTTTGAACTGTTTGGCGAACTGCTCCAGGTCGTCGGAACTGGGCGCGTCTTCGTCCGAGTGGTCCTGGTGGTGGCTGAACGGCTGCTGCGGCGACTCCATCTGGTTGTCATGACTACCCGCGTCTTCGTGCAGCGAGTCCCTCATGCCGTGGTGGAGCGAGGACGGCTGCGGGCTCAGCATGGCGTTGAGATTCGTGTAGCCCGGCTGGGAATAGACCAGCGACTGGTGGCCATTGGAGGCGGGAGACAGCGGGGACAAGTGGTGGGTCGTGGCGGGCGCCCAGGACCCGTGGTGGCCGCCCTGCGTCTGCTGGTGCACCAGGTGCGATCTGTGATGAAAGCCGCTGCTCAGGTCCTCTCGGGTGGCCTGCACCGCGGATTTGTTGTGCTCGGGTTGTCCAATGTGGGTTCCGCTGGTCCAGTCGGTGTTGGAGGTGGGCAGCCACTGGTGGTGCGTCAGAGTCATCGGATGTCCCGTGTTGGTCGCCGCAAGTCCTTGCAAATATTCGTGGTGCATCATTTTCTGCACCTCTCTGTAAGTCGTCCCCTGATGCATCCTATCCGAATCCGGATGCATGAGCGGGTTGGAAGGCAAAGAGTTATTCCGAGGAATATACTGAGCTGTTGTAGCCATGGCTCCTACTTCGAAAACTGACGGCTCCTCTGCGATCTCAGCGCTTTAGAGCCAAAAACGCAACAACCTGCCCGGGGAGGTCTCGAGGAAGGAAAGACACGCCTCTCCTTCGCTTGCATTGGCTCCTCGTCGACTCACGCGCCCCAATATTCTGTATTCCCTCGCGCCTCCCGCTTGGTTGGCTGCCGGCGCGCTGATCCCGACCACTCGCAATTGGCCACTCTTGTGTTTTTTTCTCCCCCCTTCCCAGTCAAGACAGCGAGGGCTGGAAAAACAGCAGGAAATTATTGGGTTTCGCTCGTTTTATTCGGGTTGTTTTGCAAATAACCACGTGGGGGAGTACAGAGATCTTTTTGAAGGAGTGTAAAATATATATATCCACCTTCATCCTCTTTAGTCCGCGTTGGCTAGCCCGAGCTCTCCTTATTAAACTAGATTAGTATTCTTGTATTCTCCCAGGATAGCGACCTCCCACAAACGTAAATAAATACGGTGTGGCGTTACTGTGAGCTTATCGTTATGAGGGTTTCGCCAACTTGTAAAATGTAGCCGAAGCCTACTTCTTATAAATATTAGGGAAGTCATATTTATAGTAATTGGTCTGTAAATTTAGACTTCTGTTTATTTCGTAAGAAGTATAGGGAGCTGGTACTGTTCATTTGTATGCATAATTGTCTTGCATGAAAGGGAAACCCATCTATGCCTGTGTCTGATATCATCGGCATCTATTACCATTGTGGCACGACATTAGTTGAACAACCACACAAAATAATACATTTTAAAAAGCAAGGTTTTGATACTACATATGAAAAAATAAATGTCATTATTACAGAAATGACAAAAAAATATGTTACATTCGTCGGTTCTAAATTACAATATTCTGGGTAGTTTGGGGAATAATTTTATGCACGCATGTTATGCGCGTTATTAGCATTTCAAGTAGTTTAACTTCGTGGAACTTAATGTTTGGGATATATGTGGCACTTACATTATATTTAATTTTATGCCACACACACACACACACACACACACACACACAAGAACACACACCACACCTTATTGAAAATTATGTTGCGCAATCGGAAAAGAAAGACAACTTGAGCCAAAAAAAGAAGGGCAAAAAACTATGTAAGTACTCGTGCTATTCACCAAAAGAGAGACAGATTACTCCATCAGTTTTATTGCACAGATAAAGGACAAAGATATGCGTCCGAGTCAACAACAAATTATTATGTGCTATATTAACATTCTTCAAATGTCTTAAAGCGCTTTGCATCTACACCTTGACACCCACAAACGTCGCAGGTTGGTTATTTCAAGACCATATCTACGTACACATTTTTTTGCAAACAGTTAATATTTAAACCCCAACAGGCAAAAACCTAGAAAAACGGTGATATTGAACTGCACAATTTTCTCTGCATTTTTCGGAACTTAAAAGAAATCCTGTGTTTTCCTGCTTCTGGCTCCTTCTCCGCTCCTTTCCCAGTTTATCTGATTATTTTTCCCTTCACGTTTTGTCCCAATAGCAAATTACCAATTCTATGAATTGCAAAGCAGCTGCAGCGAGCTGAGGGGTAGAGTGGGGGGGGAGATGCGAAGATTGAAAGGGATCTTTGCAAACACAATCACGTTCTTAAATGGAAATTCGGGGCTTTAAACAAATCTTACATCTCTCCCTTTCCAGTCGTCTAAAACTCCGCAATCAGGCACACGGTCCATCCGTTATAAAAACGGCATCATTTCTGGTAGATTTTTTTTAGAAAATCAGTCTTATGTTGATTATAATCTGTGTGATTTGTTAAAAGTATAGGTTTTATATGTCTGTCTTTATGGTGTTTTCCTTTTTTTTTTACTTAAGAGGTCGTTACACAGATATATATTTTTATAAGCGAAGCAGAGAGGTTGCTTAAAAACCTTACAGGATCTGAAAACAACTGAACGGTAAGTTCATTCTTCGATAATCTGCGTCCTTGGTTAACTCGTGCACGAGACGGCGAGAAATCCTGCGAGTGTATAAGGAGTCAGCGGACTAGGGTCGTAGGTGCTCGTCACGGTCTCGACAAAGGCGTGGTTTTGTTGAACCTCAATTAATTATTTATTTAAAGACTAACGTGGCTCAAACTAGGCTATCGATATCTTGCGGTGGTTTATGAAATTTTATTTGCGTTTTAAACTACCTTTATGGCGATTGGTGCAGAGTTAAAACGCGTCGTGGTCTCAGTTTGAACCACGTTATAAACCTGGTTTAAAACAAAGGATTATTGCAAATAACGTTTTAAGCACTTAGGCAAGCTGCATTTTAAACGTTACACCTAAAAACTGCAATTATGGCAATATTTCCGCGACCTACTTTTCCTGTTATCATTGCGTAATACAAAATTAATGTCATAGGCTACTCTTCTATCTTAAATCAAGGTTCTTTTTTTAGAGGTTGTGGCTAGGACAGTGCTTTTTAAAATAAATCACATCAAAATCAAAATCGACCAAGTAGGTTAATAAACATACACGCACGTGTTACCACGGAAAAAAAATATCTGCATCAGTATGGAAATTAACAGTCGCAACTGTGTTTAGTTTAAATACTAAAACATGAAATATCTGATCTGTTTTCTAATCTAATCATCCGTGACGGAGTCGGAGGGCCAATGAAAACAGATTTCTTTTTAGTTCTTTAGACTTTCTCACAGTGCGAATATAAAGAATGACTAGCAGAGACCTCTCTCTCTCTCTCTCTCTCTCTCTCTCACACACACACACACACAGTCACACGCACGTGCACGCGCACACGCGGGCACACACACGGTCGGACCAGCTCCCATATTGTATACCTATCTTAATGAACTTGAAGCAAAACAAATAAATAACAACGAAAAGAAACGGATGCATTTTAAATACAAAAACAGCGAAAAGAAACAGAGTGGTTGCCAACGGCGAGTCGTGAGAATTGTTCGGCCTCAGAGGTATATATGTCGGGCAGCATCGCAATATTTAGGTGGACTTCTCGGGAAGTACATTCTTGCGCGAGTTTAGGAAGATCCGGGCCAGAATATTGCAGTTCCTCGCCTGTGCGGTTTGCCTGGTCTGTGTTCGTAATCGTACGCGTGTCCAGTGAAATTTAAGCACAAGATAATATTTACTATCAGCAACAAATGAAATCAGGGGTTAACGCTAGCCTACTTTAATCCTCAGCACGAACAGTTCGTGCGTTGTACAACTGCCAACACACGATTGTTGGCTGCAGGCCTAAAACTAAGTTACTTAATTTGCCTTGAAAACAGTTAACATACTTTTCGGGGACGCAAGATAAGCAAATCAAATATCTGTTGACCAAACCAACAACACCATGCGATGACATAAGATTCCCTAACTATGCAAAACGTGTAGTTTGCTTGTGGCGTTTAATAGACAGGAATTGAATGTCGTAGGCAAACACATTTGTAGACTTTTCTTCTCAGACTACTGTTGTGCATTCAAGCGTACAAAGTTTCTTGCTTGGTGCATGGGGCAGGAAAGACTTAAAGCACCAAGTCAGGTTTCTCATCTGTGACAGACCCGGAGGACCGTTTCCGAGACGCAGTTAATGAAAATGCGTAACAGCTTAGTAATTCTTATTTTACAGTCTATAAAAAGACTGACCACTGCCGCTCTGGGAAGCCGACCCGGCGCTGCAAAACAGACTAACTGTTGTACTGTCGTACAGCCAGTGCGGACTGCTGGTGAAGAAAACGGCCAGATGCTCGCTTTTCTTTCCGCGAAGACTGCGGCCTTGTCTGAACGAGGTGAATTTTTGCTTGGATGCAAGAGGTTGCTATGGAGAACGGGTTGAAAGGGATCACAGATCTTACGGCTGAATGATAGACCATCCACGAAAAGACAAATAAAAGGCCGGGTTTTTTAAGATTTTAAGAAGAAGAAGAAGAAGAAGAAGAAGAAGAAGAAAAGACAACAGCATACAATCAAAGTGTTTCATAGACAACCGATCTCGAGAAAAGGAGGTACGACGCACTATGAATCAAAATGATCTTTTATTTATTTTTATTTTTTTACATTTTTAAGCTATGCAGTGCTTGAAAACCATACGCTTGCAATTTCACTGCTAATTCCTACCGTTAAACCACTGGCGTCAGCGTTTGTCCTCATCAAATTTCGAATATGAATAGGCCTACTACGTGTGTCTTATGGTTTTGCAAATAATATTTTGTTGTTCTGAAAACCGCGACAAACAAACAAAACAAAACATCAGGATGTCAGATCAGATGTGGGCCAAATTAGAACTCCATAGGCTACATGTGTTACTAGGTCATATTAAGATAACCATAGCGAATGTGTGCCAAATAGGAATACGGTTAGGCAGCATAAACTAAAAAAGGCTTAATTGTTTCATGTTTTCCGTTCACATGCTTTCGTTAAGAACAACAATTTACTCTGCACATCGAACTTGTGCGTGGGTGTCCTTGCGTGTTTGTTTTCAAACCTTTGCTCGTCATGTGATTCGGGGGCCCAGACATCTCGGAGGCCTTTTCTCCTTCTCGCGACTAATGCCTCACGGTCCGCATCAGTCACGTGTTAATTCATCACCAGGGACTCCGGACTGTCAACACCCTTGAATACAATTAGTGGCCACACGTTCAACTGTTCAGTTCACCACACAGTTACCGCTCTTTCCATCAGCATAGCAATATGAACAAATGAACAAAGTTTAAAACTGCAACCGCAAAGCACACATTTCTTATCTGAAATCTAAATGGCCATTGATATTGTATTGAATATTATCAATTAGGCCTATATCCCACACGGGGAAATACTCAATTAATGTCTTTTAAAATATAATTTAACGCTAAAATGTTTAAAAAAAAAAAAAAAAAAATCTTTATAATCTACGTAAAATTTCCGCATATTAGCCTACATTTCCAGAATACTGAAGTCTGGAGAACTAACATTCTGCAAAGAACAAATTCCGTTCACCAGAGGCAGGCATCCTCTTTATTAGTGATCTATAATACTAGAACAGCAGCTAAAAAAACATTAGTGTTTTTTTTACATAATAAAAGTTAAAAAATAAGTTTGTTCGCGAACAATGTATTAATTTGGGGGAAGTTTTTTCCACAAACTTCCGTTAGTGTACAGAGTAAGGACAACAGTTGTATGTTATATGTTTTATTTTGATTAATGCATTTCATTTATTAACCAAGGGGCACGATACGTGTGTATAGCATATCCTCTTGTTATCTTGCCGGTGTTTAAATCTGTTTGGTAGGCACGGATACGCAATGTAGACTTTTTATTTTTATATATTTATTGAAGCACTTTTAAAAAGTACCCATCTCTCTCAGTAATGGCGCACAGCAGCAGTATCACTTATGGAGTTCCAACCGTTAATCGTCTGATCACGAGCCCGAATTAAATCCTTAAAATCTGATTAAAAAACTGATTTGCGCTTTGTTATTCATTTTGAACTTCATAAATCAAACGCGTTGGCTATTACTTTTCCCACGTGTTTCTGGAACGGTGAAACTAACAAAACATATATTAAAACAACCAAACGCGAAGCACTCGCTTAATGTCGTTACTGAAGTCTAAGGAGAAGGCGCACTGCTGTTAGACAGGGGTGCCTTAACCCTCATCACTATGAGTTTCACTAATAGAATTTAAAATATATATAATATTTGCCTCAAACAAAAAAAATGTTTATGTTTGACTGCACACTTACAGTCATGTTCTTTTATTTGCGGAATGTGACGCAAGAAAGACATCACCTGAGTTAATTCTCATTTTGTTTTAAATTGATTAAATGCTATCATATTATGTGTGAACAGAAAAGGACGGACGACTCAAGAAGGATAGAATTCGAGGCTTAATCACTGAGGTTAATTTACCAGAACCGTGTTTGCAGAGAGAGAGAGAGAGAGAGAGAGAAAGATAGAGCGAGAGAGAGAGAGCGCGCGCACTTCAGTGCCAGTCAGATTTATACTCACAATTATATTTGTTAAAACCCCCCTTATGGTGATTATAAGAGGAGTTTTAACGAAGGAAACCCATTTAAACGAAGTGGAGTCTAAACCCCAAACTTAACCAAATAAGAACATCGCAATCCCCCGGAGAGCAGGGTGCGCAGTTCAACAGCGACTTTTTTATGCTACGAAACGCAGCTCATCCAAAACTTGGCCATTGAACAGGTCTCTTTTTTTGTGTGAAGAACTCGTTCCAAACAATTCCAGTTTTATTTCCTTTTGAGTATTTCTTGACTGACATGTATAATAGCCACTTAGTATGTGAGTGTAATAACCATTTGTGCAAAGCTTCAACACCGGCACTCTGATGCACTTTTCAGGTGACGGTTTTTTTTTTTTTCTTTTTTTTTTCCTTTCCTCCTTTCCATTTTTTGGCTAATGAACTCGGGCGATTCCGCCAGTATCCCCCTGGGGAAAGCAGGAGGAAAGTGTCTCTGGTAAGAGGTGCGCGATTCCTCCCTCTATATCTCGACTAATTAGGCGGGGCTCTGAAGACGCGCGCATGAATATTCATGCGGAGCACCGGCGCGCAATTAGCCGAAGAGCGCGCTAACTTCAATCCCCGGCCAGCACCGCGCGCTTCGAGGCGGAGGTTCCGTTCCCTCGCGGCGGATTGTGTCTGTGGTGTGGAGCCAGCCCGCTTTTGAACACGCCGCGTGTGAACTCCTCCAAGAACGGTTGAAAAAGAAACGCGTAACGCACTCGCGAAGTTAATCTCGTTACCCCCCAGAACGAGCGAAGAAAATAAATAAATAAATAAAAATTATTAATAAAACACCAACTCTGGCATAAAATAATCGTGCATGAGAATTTACATTGCAAATATCTCTAAGCAAATATCTACCTGGTGGTCATATTTTAAAGTTTCGGGAAGGAAGTTGTGCATTTTCCAGCCAGGTGACACACAATTATTATCCCAAAGACGTTATAGTGTAAAGTTTAAAAAGACATAGTTGATGGATAGTATATAAACATAGAACACACAAAACAAAAGAAACAAATACCCAGAAATAATCTCGCCAACTATTTAGCGGCCCTCGCGCACCCATGAATAAAGCGCCAAGACGAAGGGTGTCAAGCCTCCGCGGATCGCCTGGCTCAGATAAACCTGCTCACAGAAGGATGCACTACGCATTGTGAAAAGTGAGCGCACAGACCCCCTGCTTTACAGCCAAATCGCAGCAGGAAAAAAATTCCAATAAACCCCCCTCTCTGGATAAAGCATTCCCTGAACTGGCTTCAGCTGGAAACGGCACAGAAACGACTGAACAAATTCTATAAACAAATGCACGCCCTAACACGCACACACAAGGCACACACACACACGCACACACACCATCCAAGCCCCAGCCTATCCTATCTCTGGGTGTTTGAATCCCACCTGCATCTCTGCAGGTTGGCCCGGTCCAAATCCTCTACTTGGGATTCAAGGTGATTCTTATCCCCCCCCCCCATGCCGGATGGCTGCTTACCGCTTGCTTACATAAAGATGTGTTTTTATATGTATGTATGTATGTATGAATGTATGTATGTGTGTGTGTGTGTGTGTGTGGATGTGTGTGTGTGTGTGTGTGTGTGTGGATGTGTGCGGAGGGAACACCGGGATGTTTGAGAGGGTTTGGGGAGATAAGCGGTGGAATTTGCGCGGTGTGAATATGGATGGGCGGCTCTTGCAAGTCGACCGGCGGGCTGGGAAACGGCCTCCGTGAGCCGAAGGGAGAGAACATGCCTGTGAATACATTTGGGCTTTTTCTCGTTCTTCCTTCACACTTATATATATATATATGGAGAGGTTTATCATATGATATTTGCTTGTTCGTCTGATATTGTAGGCTTATTGAACAACCCCCCCCCCCCACCCATTACTACTACTACTACTACTACTACACACACACACACACACACACACACACACACGCAATGCTTCAGAGAAAAGAGTTTTATTGCACTTAGCATGGAACCCACATCGGTTTCTCCGGGGACGGCCTGCTGACTGTCGAGCAGCGCTGCAGCTCATCAGCGCGGGGGTAGCGTCGTTCTCGCGCTGCGCATTTATCTCATTATTAAGACCTCGTCTCACTTCGAGCGGCCGCAGTCTCGAAGCGCAGCGACGGTGGCGAGTGTGTTTCAGTCGGTCGTGTTTGTTCTGAATCTGGTTTTCGGATCGCCACGCCTAAAACACACACCTCGCGAGCAATCCAGCGAGGTGCCCTTCGGTTGTTTAGTTTTCTCTCCGTTCTCGCACGTCGTAAATCTTTATTCATCCTGATTACTTTTCCTCGTCTTCGTCCCGTAGTTCTGTCTTGCTCTGCTTCTCGTTTTCTTCCTTTTCTCTTTTTAAAATGCCAGTGCTCTTCCTCCCTCTCTCTCTCCCTCTCTCTGGCCTCTCTCTTCCCCTCTTGGCTCTGTAATTACCCTGGTGTTGTCGCCCTCGCCCCCCCCCCTCTCGGGGCTGTGAGGGGGAGCTAGCCCTTCATGCCGAGGTCGCGACCTGGACAGGACACACACTCCGGTCGGTTGTCATGTTCTACATTCCCGGCCATGTTGTGAGTGCCATGCCTCGGTGGCCCGGGGGCCTTCCGGCGTCGATGTGCTACGTGGGGAACGGAGAGCGCTGCGGTCCTAAAGGGGGGACGGAACGGAGGGCATCTGGGGCCTATAGAGTGGGCAGAATGCAGGGCGGGCGGAATTTAGGGTGTTAGGGTCTGCAAGAGTAGGCTGAACAGAGGACGTTAGGGGCCTGAACAGTAGGATGTAATGGAGAGTGTTAGGGACCTGTAGAGTGGATGGAATGCAGGATGTTCAAGGCCTAAAGAGTGGCCGGAATGCAGGGTGGGTGAAATGGAGGGTGTTAGGGTCCTCAAAATTAGGACGGAACGAAGGACTTTAGGGGTCTCAAGAGTGGAACAGATTGGAGGGTGTTAGGGGTTCCAAGACTAGGATGGAATTGAGGACATTGGGGTCCTCAGGACTAGGATGGAGGGATGGTGTTAGGGGCTTGATGAGTGGATGGATTGCAGGGTGTTGGGGTCTCCTAATGCGTGGGCCTGATGGATGCTGTCTATTCCGACAGAAGAGCAGCTTGTGCTGGAGCCAGATTTATCATAATATCACCTCTGAGAGTCAGAATGCTCGCTGGGCGCGTCATTTAAGCCTGAAGTGCAAACAGAAGTGAAGATGGGGAAAAAAAAAAAACCTTCAGCACCTGGGCTGGAATCCAAAACCAATATGCAGTGTGGGCAATGTGACAGTGAGACTAGAGAGAGAGAGAGAGAGAGAGAGATCAGATCAGATCAGATCAGAGATCTCACTCAGAAGTCCTGGTGGGTGTCTGCTAGTTTTTTTGGTGTGTTTCGACAATTCGTTAATTTAAGTCTCTGATTTGGCTAAGGAGTCCACGCTTTTTTTTTTTTTTTTTTCTTAATTAGGTGTTGATTGAAAGGAAACCACAAAAATCCCTGCAAAAGCCTGCAGCCATCCAGGGCTATTGTCTCAGTCCCCTCCTTGCAGATCTGGAGAACTCTGCTGTAACCCACGCTCCACACTCCTATAACCTCTGTGCTTCTCGGGGAGGAGTTGGTCCCGTGTTATTATTAAATTTGTTTTGTTTTCAGATGAGGTGTGTCTGATCCGTGCCCCACAGCCGATGGCTGAAACCTTCAGCCGCTAACGCTTTTGATCGCACGCGCGGTACCTTGTCGCTAAGTTGGCCCGCACCTGCGTTCCGGGTGGGGCTGGCCCTCGAGCGACTAGCACACAGCAACAACCGCTCCGCCTAAAATTCCGTCACCGTGATTCATCTGTGCCGCACCGTGCCGCACCTGAGCTCACCTGTAAAAATACAAAAACAAAAAAAAACGAAACAAAACTGTGACGTAAACACAGCAACAGTAGCATTAGCAGTAGCAGCGGTAGGATTAGCAGTGTCATTCACAGCAGCAGCAGTAGCAGCAGCGTTTGCACTAGCGATAACAGTAGCATTTGCATTAGCATTAATGGTAGCAGAAGAAGTTCCATTAGCAACAGCGGTAGCAGTAGCATTTGCAATTGCAATAGCGGTTGCATTAGCAGTAGCGGTAGCAGTAGCATTTGCAATCGCAATAACAGTAGCAGTTGCATTAGCGGTAGCATTAACATTAGCAGTTCCATTAGCAGTAGCAGTTGCAGTAGCAGTTGCATTAGCAGCAGCAGTTGCATTAGCAGTTGCATTAGCAGTAGCATTAACATTAGCAGTTCCATTAGCAGTAGCAGTTGCATTAGCATTAGCAGCAGCAGTTGCATTAGCATTAGCATTAGCAGTAGCAGTTGCATTAGCAGTAGCACTAGCATTAGCAGCAGCAGTTGCATTAGCAATAGCAGTAGCAGGAGTAGTATCAGCTAACACTATGGTGCGCTACCCTGCTCATTAATGCACGCCTGCCCAACAACTTACAGCGGCTCTTCCACAAAGTTATTAATGAGCTGTTTAATTTTAATTCGATAGTAATTCATTTTAATGCATGCCTAATGGTGCAAAAATCATCCCCCTCAGTCAACTGTGTTTCTTTATACCGTGTTGAGGGTCCTGTCTGTTATCTTCTCTCTCTTTATCTCTATCTATTTTCAGTCCTCTGCTTTCAGCCCTGGAGGTGTCGCGTTTCTGTCCGTCCGTCCGTCCGTCCGTCCGTCCGTCCGTCCGTCTGTCCATCTGATAGCTTGTACATCTGGCCATTCATTCATACCCATGAATCTCTCAGTGCACCTTTATATCTTTTATATCCGTCTGTCTGTCCAGCAGTCTGTACGGACTGCGGATGAAAGAGTATCTAAATTATTTAAATTAAAGAACAAGCGAACAAACATGTCTGACTAATCAGAAACCTGACCCAGGGTAGTGAAGTCGTTTATTTTATTTTATTTATTTCTTTGAAACGTGAGCGATCAGGAATGGCCGAAGCCAGTGTGTCGACACAAAAGGGTTCCTGGCTACAGAACGTGCACTTTTGGCCCAGGGGGTCATCCGGCGGTTTCCGCGAGCCCCCCCCAGCCCCCGGGGGGGGGGGGAGGGGGATCTGAATCGAGTTAGCGGCCGCGACCGTTTTAATTGCTGATTGACCCGTCTGCCTGCGGGCCGCGCCCGGGCCACTTAGCGGGGCGGCGCTAAGGGGTCTCCCGGTCCCCTCTGTAATCTCAGCCTGTCTGGGGTCTGGGGGACGCCGCGCCGCAGCGCTGCTGGGGGGGGGGGGGGGAACGCTTCAGGGGCAGGGGTGGTGGGTGAGGGGGGGCTTCAGGGAGATGCGGCGGCAATGTTAAAACGGAGGAGTTTACGGGAGGTTTAAAGTGCGGGGGGAGGGAGGGAAAAAAAACGCCAAGGTAAATATCAAAGATGGGGCCCTGCAGTTGACATGCACGTTACATTTTCCTCCGATGATGCAGAAAAAGAGGAAGAGGAGGAGGAGGAGGAGTGCTGGCAGCCTGTCGAGTGCCCCTGATGCTCCTTCGGCTCGATCGATCTGATCTGAAGCGGTGCACTGACCGGTCCGTTGGTAGTTAGTGGTGCGATTAGCAGCGCGGGAAACACTGAGGGAGGGGCTACGCGGCCGTCGCCCGTTAGCTTGGCGCGGCAAAAAAACCGTTCTCCAACACCACCCGCCATGGCACCCCTCCCCCAAAGTGGGTCAGAACTCTGCGCTGACTTTTATTATCTGAACCCCCCCCACCCCCCCATCCCCATGTTCCACATAAAAGCACAACACGGTAAAGTCCGACTGGGTCAAAGCCTCTCTTTCCTTCTACAACATGGCTTTTTAAAAATTCTTTTAGTGGGGGTGGGGGAGGGTGGGCTCTGGCGGGGGGGGGGGGGGGGGGGGGGGTTTGGGTTGCGTGAGACGCATCTTTGATTATTTAATGGTTATCTTGGACCGCTTATAAATCATGGACCTCCATGACCACAAAAAAAAAAAAAAAAAAACCCAGAAGAATGAGGAGTGTGTTCCCGCCCCCTCTCCCCGGCGCTGCCGCGCTGGTCGGGTCTTACCACCGTTCCCCGGTAATTAAGAGCAGCGCTGCCGCGGGTTTCTCTGCCTTCTTCGCCTGCAGTGCCGCGCAGCGCCGCTGATGAATTATTTCTTTACCTCCCAACGCTTCGGCTGCCCTCCCTTTTAAGTCTGCTTTGTTGATTTGTCATTAAAGCTGGTTCTGCAAGTGCCGTGGAGGTGTGTGTGTGCGTGTGTGTGCTGTGTGTGTGTGTGTGTGTGTGGTGTGTGCGCGTGTGTGTGTGTGTGTGTGTGTGTGTGTGTGAGCATGAGTGTGCGTGTGTGAGTGAGAGAGTGTATATGTGTGTGTGTCAGTGCGTGTGTGTGAGTGTGTCTGTGTGTGTGTGCGTGTGTGTGTGCCTGTTTCAATACAGTATCACACTTGTCCATGAGCAAGCAGAAGTCTCTCTGTATGTGTGTATCTGTTTCTGTACAGTATCACACATATAAAAGCAAGTAGAAGTCTGTGTGTGTGTGTGTGTGTGCCTGTTTTTGTACAGGATCACACTCATGTGAAAGCAGTAGATGTGTGTGTGTGTGTGTGTGTGTGTGTGTGTGTGTGTGTGTGTGTGCGTATGTGTGTGTGTGCCTGTTTCTGTACAGGATCACACTCATATAAAAGCAGTAGAAGGTGCATTAGGTCTAAGCTGGCCGTTACACCCCGTTACTGTGCAGAAAGTCTGATTCTGATAAGTGATAAACACACTGAAATGTGAAATATGCACACACACATACTCATACGTATATACATACATATATACGTAAACATGCACACACACATGCACTCACGCGCACACACAGGCACACACAAGCACATACGCTCTCGCTCTCTCACACACACGTGTGCACAGGTTCACATGCTCAGAGGAAAACAGACAGACAGACAGACAGACAGACAGAGAGACAGAGAGACGTATGGAGCGTGGCACAGTGGAGGCTGTAGGCAGACATACAGACAGGCAGACAGACAGACAGACGGAGCAGGGCAGACGGATAGACAGACGGATAGACAGATGGAACAGACAGGCAGACAGACAGACAGACAGACGGATGGCGCAGGGCAGACAGACAGACAGACAGACGGATGGAGCAGGGCACGGAGGTGGCTGTAGGCGGTGGCAGACACACAGACAGACAGACAGTCGGATGGCACAGGGCAGACAGATAGACAGACAGACAGACAGACAGACAGACGGATGGCGCAGGGCACAGAGGTGGCTGTAGGCGGTGGCAGACAGACAGACGGATGGCACAGGCAGACAGACGGGCGGACGGACGGACGGACGGACGGACGGACAGACAGACAGACAGACAGACGGATGGCGCAGGGCAGGGCAGACAGACAGACAGACAGACAGACAGACAGACAGTCGGATGGAGCAGGGCAGACAGACAGACAGACAGACAGACGGACGGCGCAGGGCAGACAGACAGACAGACAGACAGACGGATGGCGCAGGGCAGACAGACAGACAGACAGACGGACGGCGCAGGGCACGGAGGTGGCTGTAGGCGGTGGAAGCGTTTAGTACCCAGCCGCTCAGTCTCGCTCCGGGGCAAAATGGACTCCAGTCCTCACTGCCTGTTAGCGCTGATCACCGTCACCTCTCACTCCCCCGGCCACACGCTCTGACAGCTCCTTCACTGACACAGACAGCTGCTGTCATAGGGCATCAGAAACCCCCCTATCAATACTTATAAACAGCTTATTATTTACTGTAATAATAATAATAATAATGATAACATCAAAACCAACAACAGCAGTAAGAATAATAATAAATATATACCACTACTACTGCTACTACTACTACTACTACTAATAATAATCTATATTGCAACTTTTTCTATAATGTACTCTTGTAGCCAAAAGTGCATTGTAAACGAAATAAACCAAGTGAGTAATCCAAAATTAACCTTTATTGTAAACATTAATAGTCGACGCTAATGTTGAATTGGCAATATTGTGACTTATATTTATATTTACAAACAAAATAGTGCAAGTTATAATAACACTGAATTTTCAATCACACTGAATCCTCATGTTTTCTACTATTAATCGTTAAATTTCTATGAGTTATGAGTTCCTATTTCTGCATATGCATGACAACATAACTATTGCTACAAATTAGCAGACACTCTTATTCCATAGCGGCTTTCATTTTTTAAAAAATATACCAACCATTTGTACAGTTGGATATATACAATTGAAGTACCTTTTTCAAGGCTACTAGGGCAGTGTCCTAGTTCGGATTTGAACCTGCAACCTTTCGGTTACAAGCCCAATTCCCTCACTGTTATACTACACTGCCTCCCCCAGTCTAGGCGTCACGTTCCTGTGTGTGCTCTGTGGTTTAGAGGGCTGGTGAATCAGGCTTTCTGTGAGTCTCATAAAGCCCCTTAAACCGGCCTGTCTGTGACGCTGGATCTGCTCAACATCCCGGCACAGAGCTGCCTGGGACGATAAAGCCAGTCAGGGCTGAGACACAGCCACCCGACTGCGTCAGAACACTGGGTAAAGCTACCTGGAATCACCTGCGCTGTGTGTGTGTGTGTGAGTGTGTGTGTGAGAGTGTGTGAGTGTGTGAGTGTGTGTGTGTGTGTGTGTGTGTGTGAGTGTGTAGGTGTGTGAGCGTGTCTGTGTGTGTGAGTGTGTGTGTGTGTGTGTGTGTCTGCATGTGTAAGTGTGTGCATGTGTGTGTATTTGTATGTGTGCCCATCCTCAATCTGATTACCCAGCGTGCTGCACGGGTCCAACTGGGTCAAGATAACAAGGCTCATTTTGGGCCCCTTCTTGCATCATTTGAACATGACATGGCCGGTGGATTACCCCCCCCCCCCCTCCCCATCCCGCTCCATCAATCCCACCCTCCACACACGCCCCCCCCACCCCCCCCCACACACAAAATCCCGGTTCTTTCCGGCGATGAATAACCCCACGCACGTTTTCCCGCCAGGGTAGGGTGGCGCGTTTAGGATTCCGATCTCCAGGCGCGCATTTCCCGGAAGCAGAGATTGAGTCGGGGTGCATCACACGGGACGAATATTACCGGGACCGGCAAAATCCAGGGCCCGTCACCAGGGAAACCAGAGCCGGGACCAGCCCGGCTGGGGGGGAGGCGACGGAAACCAAATTCAGACTTCAAAGAAACTGCTGCCACAACAAATGGAGAGGTGGGGGACGCTCTGTGAACAGACAATCAAGCTAAGCGAGAACAGAACTGGTTTCCGTAAGTCTGCAACAGATCGTCAGGTAGCCCGTGTCCCTCATTTTGAGCTCAACGTCATCGCCCAAGACCCAATACTGACAAAAAAAAAACACCAAGTCCCAAAACAC
>NC_049201.1:3216771-3218987 GCF_013347855.1 Anguilla anguilla
CCAGAAATGGGTATGGGAAAATTGGGGTTCGGTAGCGGGTGGGGGTGGCGGGGAGGAGGCTGGTGGGGAGGGGGGGGGGGGGCTGTGGGATGGGGGGCTCTTCGGCGACCAAGAATTAGCCCCCCCACTTCATTTGCATCTCTCTCTGAGGTGTCAATCCCGCAATGCTATCTACCCCACCCCACCCCACAGCCCCCCCTCCCCACATCCCACCACAAATCAACCCCCCCTCCTCCTTCCTCCTCCCTCCCTCCCTCCCCCCTTCCACTGTGACAAATCGACTTTAATAAAATTTGATTGATAAACAAAATTAAAAGTACATCTGTGTTTCCCTATTGCTCCCGCCGCCTGATGCATATTTAAAGCCGGATTTTTTAGGGCAGCTGTTATATCACAGTTATTACCGTGATTAATGTTATTCATACGATTATTATTAGTATTGTTATGATTATCACCGTTATTACAGACACGCCAGCTAGGCCAGTTTCACATAAAAGCTTCGCCAATAATTACAATTGTTATAACGCTAAAATAAATATAAAATAATAAAATATGTACGCTATATATAACATTTTTTTTTAAACAAAAAAAATATTTAAATTATTTATATTTTTACACTCTTGACTGTTTTAAAGGCTGCGCTGGTTTGCGTGTTGCTGGTTCACAGGAAGATGAGAAGGGAAGAGCGTAGCGGGGAAAGGACAGAGACTCCGAGTGCTTTTCGGAGGGAAAGGCTCGGTCCGGAGTAGCGGCGGGATCAGGGAGCGTTGTTGGGCGGATTACGGGCCCTAATCTCCCCTAATTCCCGCCGGATTCTGGGATTCCCACCCTGCAGGGACCGGGCCTGGAATCTTATTAGCGCATTTGAGAGGGAGCGGCACCGTAGGGAGGAATACTGAGGAGTCCGCTACGGACTCACACACACACACACACACACACACAGAGTATACACACACACACACCTACAGTTACACACACTCACACACACACACACACACACATACACACACACCTACAGTTACACTCACACACACACACACACACACACCTACAGTTACATACACACACACACACACACACACACACACACCTACAGTTACACACACACCCCCACACACACACACCTACAGTTACACACACACAGAGTATACACACACACACACACACACACACACACACACCTACAGTTACACACATACACACTCTCACACACACACACACACACACACACACACACACACCTACAGTTACACACACACACACACACACACACACACACATACACACCTACAGTTACACACACACACACACACACATACACCTACAGTTACACACACACACACACACACACACACACACACACCTACAGTTACATACACACACACACACACACACATACAGTTACACACACACACACACACACACACATACAGTTACACACACACACACACACACACACACACACCTACAGTTACATACAGACACACACACACACACACACACACACACACCTACAGTTACACACACACACTCACACACACACACTCTCACACACATAGTATACACACACATTCACCACAGTCTCACACACACACACACACACACACACACACACACAGAGTATACACACACACTCACACTCACACACACACACTCTCACACACATAGTATACACACACACACACACCTACAGTTACACACACACACACACACACACAGAGTATACACACACACTCACACTCACACACACACACTCTCACACACATAGTATACACACACACTCACCACAGTCTCTCACATACACACACACACACACACACAGAGTATACACACACACACATACCTACAGTTACACACACACACACTCACACACACACACACCTACAGTTACATACACACACACACACACACACACACACATACACACCTACAGTTACATACAGACACACACACACACACACACAAAGTATACACACACAATCACACTCACACACACACACACTCTCACACACATAGTATACACACACACTCACCACAGTCACACACACACACACACACACTCACACACGCACAAACACTCACACACAGTCACACACCTCCCGTCACCTCGTCACCTTCCCTCCCCCCAGTGCCATATCCCTGTGTTATAAAACATCCCATCTTCTTCGACTTACCTATAAACACAGCGTCTGCAGTTGAGGATACGACCCCCCTGG
>NC_049201.1:3365070-3510070 GCF_013347855.1 Anguilla anguilla
AGTTTTCATTCCATTTCCTCTGTATCTGTGTGTAAACCCACTGGCCCCTCTGTCATCCGAAACCCGGTAATGAAGCAGCTGACTCTGTCCTGTTAAACTTCACCCCCCAGCCCACCCTCGTGAGTTTGGGCTGCTCCCTGCCTCCTTCCTCATGCTCCTCACTCCTTCATTCCATAAACTGAACCCCCGCTCCCCCCCCCCCCCCCCCCCCCCCCCCCTCCCGCCACCCTCCCCCCAGATTAATATTAATATTCGGGACAGAACCAGTTCTCCTCTAATGAGGTGCAGAAGTCCAGCCAGCTGGTTCGCTGGCCTACCCAGGACTCCGCGTCTTCTCCCCATCACCCACATTACCATACCTATACCCCCCCAACCCCCGTTTGACTCTGCCTTCTACCCCCCCCCCCCACCACCTTCCCCCCCCACCCCTCTGCTTCTCTCCATAATCCCCTTTCCTCTCTCCCGCTCTCTCCCCCCTCTCTTTCTTTCCCTCCTTCCATCTCCTCTCTTCCTGTCCTCCCTCTCTCTCACATCCTTTCTTTCCCCCGTCCCTCCTTCTTCTCCCTCTCCTTCTCTCTCTTCCTTCCTCTCTCTCCCTCTCCCTCCATCTCTCTCTCTGTCACATTAGGCATGGAGCATTTTTATCAGTCCTTCTCTCCCATCTTCTTCCCCCACAGCTTGTGTGAGGAATGAACAGAGGATGCTTCCTGACACCTTGTTCAGAAAAGAGAGAGACGCACCTCTTTCATTAGCCTGCAGAAAGGCAGGGGCGGGACGCGGCTGTTCGGATTAAAAGTCAGTAAAGGAAGTACCATCAACGACAACTTCCTGTGAAACAGGACGACACAGACAGAGGGAACCCAGTCACCACAGGTCACAGGTGAAGTGCACATAAACTAAAATATACTTTTCCACGAGGTGAACTGGAGAGTGGGGCCAACTGCACTTTTTTTTTCCTTCAAAATATTAACCATTTAGAAGCAGGGTGAAACCTTTAAACAATACTGCAGATATCCTGAGAAATTTTCGAGAGATGTGTCACTCAACTTCCACAATAATATTCCGTTTTGAAAATTAGTTAAAATTAGATCTTTGTCAGCAATCTGCGTCACCATGAAGCTGTTCAGAGAGTTACAAAACTGTGCACCTGTGTGCGCTCAGACCCAACGTCAGGCTTACTACATCTTTTAAATATTCAGTACAGTTAAACCCTTGCATGAGGTACACAACGTGATTTTTGGCACGTTCTTAAAATCGCAATCTATGGTCTACATACAGTCTAGCGAACCTCAGGTTTGCCACAGAGAGGACAAACGCCCAAAGTCCCGTCCCCTGAGACCTGGGCATTATGACGCTGTAGATGGGCGACCATTATCTAACCGCAAAGCTTTAGCACACAAACACTAGTGCAAACCAAAGTGGAGGTCTACAAGGGGCTGTCGTTCGCCGCAAATAAAAATAAATAAACAAGCTGCCAAAAGCACTGATGCCAGCGAAGTTCGCCGCACACGTCACTCAGACGCACCTCAGGGAGGGGGCCGCCGCTGAAGACATTTTAAAAGTTCTCGCGCAGATTCTAAATTCGCAAGTTTTTAAATCAGTTATCCAGGCAATGAATTTGACTGTTTTATTTTTTATTTTTTTATTTTTTTGGTAGCGGGGAGGGCAGAGGGGGGGGTTTTGAAAATAAACATTTTCCCACCTAAACTGCATTAGAATCGAGGGGTTAGGTGTATTCATCTTCTTCATAAAGTCTACTCAGGCCGACTGAGTATGTTCATAAAGGGCCCAAAGGGGAGGGGGGGGGGGGCAGGGTATTGGGGGGCTAATTGAGTCTTCTGTCTGCAAGAAAACACATATCTATAGACTCCCCCGCCCCCCCACCAAACCCATCACTCCCCACTCTACAAACGCTGGGCGGTTGGTAAGCCAAAAAAAATCCTCTACAGATGTGATAAAGGCAGTAAAAATCGAATGCCCTTAACAGGCTCTGCAACTTATTGCCACGTTTAAGCAATGCAATAAAGGGTCCTTCCAAAATCGCATAACTGCCGCCGCCCCCCCTCCTCCACACCCCCATCCCCCCCCCACCCCACCCCACCCCCCCCTTCCCAGTGGATCAATCCCACCGTCGCGCACGGCCACAGAAGATTAAAAATGAAGAGCAGGAGGAGAGAAACTGGATTTATTTGCGGGAGACGGGACTTCATTGCGTTTAAAGCTGTTTGTATCGCTGATTCTGTTCCCCAGACAAAAAATAAATAAATAAACAAAAACAAACAAAAAAACGGGAGAAAAATATATTAAATTAAAAGGCAATTGCCAGGGGTTATTGTCCTGTCCAGAATCATTAGGATTTCAGGTTGTTTGTACGTCGTTAAAAAAAAAGAAAAAAGAATCCCACCCATCACAGGTGTTTCATTCACGCATCGCCTTGATTTCACTTGACTTTCACAGGGCAAAAAAAAAAAAAAAAAGAAACAAAGAATAAAAAGAATCAGACATTATGAAGAACCAAAGTACCTAGACAGGGACAGAACAGATCCTGACAGATCAGACAAAGCTTCTTTCACCCTTTGAAAACTAGGTTTTTTTTTTGAAGTTTTTCTTTTTTTTTTCTTCAAAATTATAAGACAAAGAGTTCTGTAACTCCATTGCTTTCTATTACAAGACAAGTGATTGTTACATCGGCATTAGAATGTTCCCATTATGAACATTCTAATCACATGATCATCCACCTTAATAGGGTTAGTCACATGACTCCATCCACTTCTTCGCACATCAGTGTTAAATTCACGCCACACCTGTAATTTACGGTAATGTACTGTAAAACACTGTAATTTACCGTAATGTACTGTAGAATACTGTAATTTATGGTACTGTACTGTAAAATACTGTTAATTTACGGTTATGTACTGTAAAATACTGTTAATTTATGGTAATGTACTGTAAAATACTGTTAATTTATGGTAATGTACTGTAAAATACTGTTAATTTACAGTAATGGCACTCCGGGTCAGTGTTACGTGGTTAGATCCGTAACAAACTTCTGAAACGGGCACCCCGAACTTAACTTTGGACTTTGAATAGCTGACCTGATGGTTCGTAACAGAACACAAGGAAGCTGAAGTAGCACAGCTAGCCCACAGAACACAAGCATGTTGTGTACGTAGCAATCAACACACACAAATTGCAGGTCTCTTTCACACAGTACATTACATCACCTTAGACTTCAGATTTATACATCATGGCTTGGTTTTCAAAGACGCATGCACGCACGCGCACGCACACACACCCACACACACAAATGCACCCACGCACACACACACCTACGCACACACACACACACACATGCACACACACACACACACACGCACACACACACACACACGCACACACACACATACACAGTTGAGAGACGGGGACTCTAATTGGTGCAGCCTGCAGGGACCTCTGTAAGACTCAGAAACACTCTGAAGCCCAGCTATGATACAATGAGTTTGCGTGACACGTGCCCTGGCTAGTCTACACAGCCCCTATGAAGACACATTACAAATCCAAAGAGTCTAATTACCTTCCACATCCTCATTTTTATGAATCAAGCAACATTTTAGTAAACCAGCTAGCCAGAACAAGCCTAAACATGTTTTTTTTTTCCTCCCTTACACACTGAAAGCAACACCACTGCTGAAGTCTCCTGCCCAGCCTGTTAACAGCAAGTATGGAAATATAGTCTTAAAATACTAAGCAAATAACTATTTCAGAGCTAAATCAATTCTGTTTAAATAAAAAGGATTTAAATTACTCCAACAGAGAGAAAACGTACCGTATTACCGCTCTTTATAAGCTTATCTTACACTGAAAATTTTGCTATGACGTGTTGCTTAAACACAGGACTTAGTGCATGGACACTTCTATTATTATCATTATTACTATTATTACTATTCATCCTTTGTCAGATGCTTTGCATCTCCTCTCTGAAAGGTCCCGGCCTCAACCTGTTCCTAGAAGGCCGTGACCCTTGACCTTCGACCCTTCCTCCCCACCACTAATGAACGGAAGCCGAAGCGGGGGCCCTCTCTCCCTCTCTCTCTGTCGACCTCCTCCTGGGGCCTGCCGTCTCCCCACCCCCCGTCCCCCCCCCCCCCCCCCCCCCCCCCGCGCGAAGTCGTCTATTTTTCTGCATGACAACGAGAGGCAGTCAAGGTTAAAGCTGTGCTTTATGTGGAAGCGAGCAGAAACGGATGCCAAAATAAAAGATGGAGATTTTAAATGAGGGTGAAACGGGGCCACTTCCTTCCCCCTCTGCCGAGACGCTTTGTTACCCATGATGCAGTTTTGCTGACCGGAGGGGTAACTTGGGCACCTCAACCTCTTTCTTTTTTTTTTTAAACTTATAAAAACTAATAAATTTAAATAATGCAATACTTTTTTTAAATGAGGCATCAGGGTTTGCTGAACTCCTGATGCTCAGGCCAATCACGTCCACTCATTTCGCCCGAGTCTGAACTTGTGTTTGTTTTGTCATTTATCTTTTTCTCCCCAACATTACTCCACTTTTTTTTTTTTCAATTTATGGTGTGTGTGCACTATATGCTTTCATGGGGTAGACAATGAGTCCAACCAAACTGAGGCCACTCTGTGCAGACAAACTCCATCATGGTCTTTCTGTGAGTTCAGAGGCATCCAGAGGAACGTCTCAGATCTATCAAATGAACACATTTAGAGGACAGACATATCTGTGACTCAATCTGATTAAATAAGCCACCTGCAGTACTGCGTATGAACTGTTGGGAGGGCAATAGTCACTGGTTCTCCTGTAGTACTATATGGCCCGTGTTTAAATTAGTCACTGGCCCTCTTGTCCGTACGGTGTGTGTACTACAGAGAGCAGAACAGTCGCTGGCTCTCCTGTAAGAGCAAAAAATTCAAAACGCTCTCTCAAACTTGCCGACTAGACGTTTATTCCAAAGTAAATAGGATTTTTCGGATTCCAGCCAAGCCCCGTATTTCGTGTCTGGCGCCATGATGCGATTACTAAAAGTGTGTTATCGCATAACCTAATTCCTTAAGCATGAACCTTAAACACTGCACCTCAGACACCGCGGCGTGAAGGTTTCCAACGCGAGCTCCTGCAGGCCCCGGAGTGGCTGCTATTTAATATTAAACTTATGAAAGACATTCAGATAGATCTCATCAATCTACCCCGAGCGTGCAGGTGCAGCGCAAAAGTACTACGAATGATTTAGTAAATAATAAAAGTTGTGCTCCAGTCACTGGCTGCCAAATCAAAAGTATATTGCAAATTGAGTTTTTTTTTTTTTTTTTCTTCTGCTTGTTTGTTTGTTTAATATAATTCCTGCCAGCTAAAATGTTTATAGCACAAGTTTGGTACTTGGGGGACTGTTTAACGGTATTGATTTGTCCGGATAAGAGTGGAATTTTAAGCCCCGCGATGGCTGAAAAGGAAACCCATAATTCTCTCTAAATTAGTAATAAAAGGAACTCAAAATGTTCCGTTTTGAAACGGCTGACAGAGTCTTCAGCCGTGAACTGCGCACGGAGAGCCATCGCAACCGGCCTTTGTTTTTTAAAAGAATAACACAAAAAGACGGCAGTCAATACGCTGAAGGAAAGAAGAGACGTTTTATCATATAGTTCCGAAAAAAAAAAAAGCCTCTCCTACAGTACTGCCTGCTGAAATGCCACAGAGAAGGAACTCTGCTAGAAAAGCGCTAAACCATGTAAGATCTGAATAGAAAAAAATATACTTTCACTTATTGTAACTGGAGGTGAAACAATACAAGGGTGCAGAAATCCCTCACGCAACCTCAACACAAAAACGGCTTTTTCGGGCACAGGGCTGTGATTTGATTGGCCACACAGGACTGTGATTTGATTGGCAGCACGGGACCTGCAGGGTGCGGTTTTTCAAACATTTAAAGAGTTGAGGCACCTCAGATACCCGTGTGACCCAGGTCGGGGGCGTGCGGCAGGGCTTTTCGGAAACACACCTGCGCAGGTGAAGTGGCGAAGGCCGTCGAGCGTTTCAGGGGGCCGCGCACCTCCGGCAAACGGGGCGTGCTCGTCGCCACGGTGACGGGGGGCTGAGAGAGAGAGAGACTCTGGGCGCTGGTTGTCTCACGGCGGCGTTCGATTTTGGAATGCGGCGCCGCCGTCGCTGCCGTGGCGACCATGTTTTTCCCGCGCGCGCGCGAGTGTGTGTGTGTGTGTGAGTGTGTGTGTGTCTGTGTGTGTGTGAGTGTGTGTGAGTGTGTGTGTGTGCGTGTGTGTGTGTGAGTGAGAAATTAACGGGGGCCTCCGCTGGGCTCCCATGCTGCTCTGCGCTTCCTGAGAAAGCGCTCGATCTGATTTGGGTCCTTTTCATTTTCATTACCGGCCCGCCTCCTCGCCCCACGCTGCTCAGCTAGCGACGGCGGGAACACCGCTACCTCTCCTCCCCCCGCCGAACCCGGCTGTGCCCCACCCCCCCCCCAAAACCCCTCCGCCCCCCCCCCCCCCCATTAATTAACACCGATACCCATTTTAGAAATGGGGAAGCTCTGTACGCTCCTCTCTCTCTCTCTCTCTCCCTCTCCCTCTCTCTCTCTCTCTCTCTACACGCCGGCATGCTGGTTGCCAGATTCAGGGAGTCTATCCCCTTAATAGGCCCAATACCGGCACGTCCTGCAGTTTCCATGCAGATTATGTCCTGTCTGGCTGGCTTTTGCCTTTGGGCTGTGTTTGTTTGTTGCCTATGCAGTGGCATTTTTAGTATTCAGAATTTGTAGATGTGCAAGAGTGTGCGTGTGCGTGTGTGTGTGTGTGTGTGTGTGTCTGAGTGTGTGTGTGCAAGTGTGTCTGAGTGTCTGAGCGTGTGTGCTTTTTGAGTGTTTTTAATCAAGTGGCATGCTAGGTATATTCCCATGCTACCCACTGAACCCACAAACACTTTAAACCCGAATCGTCGCCCCGCCCCCCCAGCAGCGGCCTTGCGTGCGGCGCTCGGGATTGTGGGACGGGGGCGAGCGCAGGACGGCTTTTGATGTTCCGCATTTTTCCGCTCCCTGATGAGACAGACAGACACGGGGGGGGGGGGGGGGGGGCGGGGGGGGGGGAGAGGGGGGGTCTGTGTCACCCTGATTAGTCTCACAGCGGCAGAGCTGGAGCTATCAGCTGCTCAGCGGGGGGGCCGTGGAGGGGGGGGCAGCAGGCGAAGGGGGGGGCGGGGAGGCAGGTTGGGGCGGGGGGGGGGGTAGCGTCGGAAGGCTCCGGAATAATGAGTCCGAAGGCAGGTTGGCATGGCGATGGCAGGGTGGGTAACGGGGGGGGAGAACGGGGGGTCGGGGTCCCACAGGAGGCGCGTGGGCAGAACACTTCCCTTAAAAACATGACCAGACTCCGCAGAACGTCCGGTTCAGACCACAGGGCCCGGTACAGACCACAGGGCCCGGTTCAGACCACAGGGCCCGGTACAGACCACAGGACACGGTTCAGACCACAGGGCCCGGTACAGACCCGGTTCAGACCACAGGGTCCGGTTCAGACCACAGGGTCCGGTTCAGACCCGGTACAGACCACAGGGCCGGTTTATTCACATGGCCAGGCTCGTGAGCGCCCCCTACAGGGAGCAGATCCGCGTGCTGGTATGGGGTGGAGGGGGTGCCCTGGTGCTGGGGTTATAAGGGGTCAGGGGGAGCCCCAGGCCCCAGGCCCCAGGCCCCAGAGGCCCTCAAGAGAAGGAAAGAGAGGAAAACAGGAAAGAGGAAAACAAACAAAGAGGAGAGAAGGAGGAGAAGGAGAGACGGGAAGAGAGAGGAGAGTGGACCAGGAACAAAACAAGCTTCACTCCCGAGATGAGGTACATTTCCATTCAGGCCCGCAGCAAACATGCACGGCCAGGACAGACGCGACAAGAGCACGCAAAGGTCACACAAAGGTCACGGAAAGGTCACGCGAGTCACAGCCGACAGCGGGAGTCACTGTCAGAGCCCAGCGAACGGACCGCAGAGCAGCGTGGCAGCAGCATGAAACCTGGTCCAGTGACTGTCCAGTCTCACCACACTTTCATAAGCTTTATAAAGCCTCAACGCCTCCCCTGAGCCCAAATCTCACACCTTATACCCCCCCCCACAGCTTCCACACCCCACACCATAAGCAGCCCTGCCCCCCCCCCCCCCCCCCCCCCCATACGCAGTCCTGTGATTGGCAGGCCTCCATCCTGCAGCTGTGTGTGAATGTGTGTGTGTGTGTGTGTGTGTGTGTGTGTGTGTGTATGGCGGTATGGAGATCATGCAGCTCTGTGTGAGTGTGTGTGTGTGTGTGCGTGTGTGTGTATGGCTGTATGGAGATCATGCAGCTCTGTGTGTGTGTGTGTGTGTATGTGTGTGTGTATGGCTGTATGGAGATCATGCAGCTCTGTGTGTGTGTGTGTGTGTGTGTGTGTGCGTGTGTGTGTATGGCTGTATGGAGATCATGCAGCTCTGTGTGTGTGTGTGTGTGTATGTGTGTGTGTATGGCTGTATGGAGATCATGCAGCTCTGTGTGTGTGTGTGTGTGTGTGTGTGCGTGCATGGCGGTATGGAGATCATGCAGCTCTGTGTGTGTGTGTGTGTGTGTGTGTGTATGGCGGTATGGAGATCATGCAGCTCTGTGTGTGTGTGTGTGTGTGTGTATGGCTGTATAGAGATCATGCAGCTCTGTGCGTGTGTGCATGTGTGTGTGTGTATGGCGGTATGGCGGTATGGAGATCATGCAGCTCTGTGTGTGTGTGTGTGTGTATGGCGGTATGGAGATCATGCAGCTCTGTGTGTGTGTGTGTGTGTATGGCGGTATGGAGATCATGCAGCTCTGTGTGAGTGTGAGTGTGTGTGTGTGTGTGTGTGTGTGTGTGTGTGTGTGTGTATGGCGGTATGGAGATCATGCAGCTCTGTGTGTGTGTGTGTGTGTGTGTGTGTATGGCGGTATGGAGATCATGCAGCTCTGTGAGTGTGTGTGTGTGTGTGTATGGCGGTATGGAGATCATGCAGCTCTGTGTGAGTGTGTGTGTGTGTGTGTGCATGTGTGTGTGTGTGTGTGTGTGTGTGTATGGCGGTATGGCGGTATGGAGATCATGCAGCTCTGTGTGAGTGTGTGTGTGTGAGTGTGTGTGTGTGTATGGCGGTATGGAGATCATGCAGCTCTGTGTGAGTGTGTGTGTGTGAGTGTGTGTGTGTGTATCATGCAGCTGCTGTAGCTTCCTGTGTCGGTCGCTGTGCTCCCATTAGCCAGCGTTCGGCCGGCTGACTCCGCTCTACATGGCCTGCAGCCGGACCGCCAAACACACTCTTCTGTCTGCCCCCCCCACACCCCTCTTTTCTCACCCCCTCCCATCCCACTGCGGTCTTCTTCCTAAAACACCCCTCTCTGCCCCAGCCAGCACACACACTCCAGCACACACCCAAACACACACATACACACTTGGGACGCATGTTGATTTTTAGCCCTGATCTGAGATTTTGAGTTTTGTTAATTTAGAGACACAGGAACGGGGACAGGCCCAGGATACAGCCCCCCGCACCGCGATACCCCGGCGGGGGGGGGGGGGAGTGGAGGAGTGTGTGGTACCCAGCCCCAGGAAAGGAAGCCCAAAAACCAGCCATGGGACAGGGACAGGGACAGGGACAGGGACAGGGACAGGGACAGGGACAGGGACAGGGACAGGGACAGGGACCCCTCCACCCCCCCCCCCCCCCCCCCCCCCCCCCCCCCCCCCCCCCCCCCCCCCCCCCCCCCCCCCCCCTTCACCGTTAGTACCCATCGCTATTCGCTACCGTCCATAACAAACAAGCCAGACGGCTCCCTAATCTTGACACAGAGGACAAGTGTTATTTGCAACAACAACAACAACAACAGAAACTGTCTAAAATTAATTCTGATCAAGGGGTAGGCTAATGATGTAATGATGTAATGACGGAATAATAACCGTGACATTAATTTGTAGGCCTGACTCAGGACTGAGACGGCAGGACGGTCACGCAGTGGACAGCGCAGAGGGTCACACATTAGCGGCCATCTTAGGGAGGTGGCAGCACCAAACAGTGACATCACTGCCAATGAATAAGCGCGCCGCAAAAATGAGCAAGTGGATTTATTTAATTCTTCGCAGGCGCTACGGAGTTTCGTCATTAAAGAGATGTGTGTGTGTGTGTGTGTGTGTGAGCGTGTGTGTGAGCGTGTGTGTGAGCGTGTGTGTGTGTGGTGGGGGGTTCTAGCGTGGGTTTGATAAAGCAAGGCAATTTCAGAAGCCGCTATACTGCAAAATTACAGTTGTACATCATGCTGATCTCTCTCTCATCGCGCAACTGTGTGATGTTAACATTTGATTTGCATGATCCCCACCACTGTGTGACAGAGTGTGTGTGAGGAAACAGCGTGCCGACGCAATTAAACATGGAAAAGGAGAACACTGGCGCCACCTGGGGGACATGCGCGGATTGCAGCACGTCCGGGTTTAGGAATAAAACGCAAGCCTTCAAACCTGACATAAAAGACACCGTATTATTAAAGTTTAACCCGAGGCGAACGACGCAGTTTCGGTGACTGCAAATGGTAAATATATATTCACATATTCAAACGAACGACTTTTAACTCTCAGGGACAATTGGTTCATGTGGATGAACAGGATTGTTTGGGGTGAGTGCAGTTTTCATTTCCTTCTCGGAATTAACGTTTCAACTGCGTTACGCGCGTCAAACGCTGTAAAACACTCAACATGCATGAAACACTAGCGCTACCCGATTTATTAATATTCTGAATTGATATTTTTAATTCTGACTGTCTATGAAAAAAAAATGCTAACGAATGACTTACCCAACGCTGGATGAACTGATTCCACCATACCCCCGAAGCTGGGGGTTTTAATAATTAATGTCCGCGGCAATTCCATAAAAGACCATCGCTCTAAGCCAAAGTAAGCTTGACACAAAACATCTCTTTAGCTACTGTCGAGAGTGAGGGGTGAGTCGAACAGAACGCCAAGTGACTTGACCTTAACTTTTCAATTTGCGATTTTACACTGGCCCTACTACATTCACTTGCTAATGGTCACATTTTATTAAACACATTTTTTGCTTTATTTCTGCTTGAATCGCCACCACGGATCCGTACGATTACAGCCTAAGTGGTTCTCTGTGAATCCCTTGCCTTAGGCCGGTAATTCAGAGCCTCACTATTAAAACACAACGCGTATTGATGTCTGAAAGAGATGTAAAAACGGCTAGCAAGCGAGACAAAGGTCACTGACAGTGGCTGCGCCCAAAACGAACACGTGCATCCAGCGGCAAATTATCAACTTGTTTTGTTTGTATTCTGTAATTTTATCTAACGGTATTTTTTTATTATTATTATTATTCCATAATCATATAGGCCTATACATTTCTTGGGCCGACCTTTTAGCAAGTATTAGTTGACTTTGAGCTCTTTAAAAAAAAAAAAAAAAACCAAGTCAGCACATTTATAATCATTTTTCTCGTACGTCTGTTTATGACGATTTCATTAAATTAGCTCCCATTCCATTCGAGTAACCATAGCAATTCGATATGATGCGGGTCCCTCAAATTCGTTCGAGGGCTGAAAATACGCGGAACCGCAGGGAAGCCATGGAGAGGATTAATGCGGGATTTTTACAAGAAATTAGTAGCCTAATGAAGTGGATAGAAATGCCGTGACAGTTTTATTGCATCTAAATTGCGTGGAAGTGGAGTTTAACTGCTTCGCGTATTCTCGCATAATGAGTCGTGACAGAGGCTGCGAGGCTTATTTGCCTTAACTGGCTGACAACTTGCATGGCGGTACTTACAGAATTGGGGTTGAACATCCCCGTCCCGCCCCCAGCTCGGCTCCGCCATACACTCTGTTTACGTCTCTTCCTTCTGTCCGTATGTACCGCTTGGGCGCTTACACAGCTGCATTATTATTTGAATAGTTTACGACCATTATTATTATTATTATTATTATTATTATCTTCACCCCACCACTGGAAAAATTCGCAGGCCTACATGACTTTAAAGTCTACAGCACGTGCCGTTGAGCTGTAACAAAGGATCACAATACAAAGTTGAAGTGATGTAGCCAAATGATCACTTCGATTCTTTGATGGGGGCGACATAGCTCGGGAGGTAAGAGCGGTTGTTTGGCAGTCGGAGTGTTGCCGGTTCGATCCCCCGCCCTGGGCGTGTCAAAGTGTCCCTGAGCAAGACACCTAACTCCTAACTGCTTTGGTGAATGCGAGGCATCAATTGTAAAGCGCTATACAAATGCAGTCCATTTACCATGTTTTAAATATCATAGTATAGCCGAAGACCAATGTTTATCTGATTTATTTAGTTTGTTAAGAGTTTTTTATTGATTTATATACCACTGTGTATTTTCAGGGAAGTGATTTTGACGGCAAAATTACAGAATTTGATTATACGAGGTTATTTGAGTGGGGGGAACGTCGTTTAAATAAACGTTCATATGAAGGCTAAATGTGGAATAATTTTAGCCAGTCGGTCGCCTTCACTCCGAGCGGTACGTGGATACTATGTGAAATGATTTGGCGCCATCAAGCGACCGTTTTTTTTTCCATTGTAGACTTAGCAGGTCTACTTGTTTTTAATAGGGCTATAGACCTTAGATATGACCGCAAACAGTTATAGAATCGGCGATGCGACTGTATCAGAACAGGGTCGTAACCGTTTTCAAAAAGGGAGAAAGTTTTATTTGGTGGTCTTTTATAAAGGTTCGTTATTGAAAATACGGATGAATAGCTTACCTTTGGCGTGGTTTTAATATCGGGTGGAGAAAATGGGAGTGACCGGACAAGAGAGGACTCACCTTATTTTGATGCGTCCCGGCTCCTCGTCACATGTGAAAATCATACCATTGCAAAAAAAAAAAAAAAACTTAACGCTAATAATCAACGAACAATTTACGCTAGTATTCCCGTGTAGATGTTAATTTAAAATGTCTATACTGGAAAACAATCCAAATTTTAAAATCCCGAATCTGAAATTATTTTCCTTTCTAATATAGCGGATTCAAACATAAACAAATAAGTAAAAACCACATTAAGAAAAGAGATCTAGCCTGTTTTGAAGTCACAGAGGTTCCTACCTTGAAAGTGCCATGTCATGTGTAAATACGCACTCACAGATCCTTGTGGCCCTTCTTCATTTTCCCGATGGAAACCAGAAACTTGGCTCCTCTCCCGAACCCCCTGTCCAGCTCCGAGCCTACAAGACGAAACAATCCATTAATCGAGTCACCAAAAGGTCATCATCGTGGCAATAAATCACTGCACTGTTAAAATTCAAATGCCCCGTGGTGGCCGTGCTACCTTAATGTATTTGTGAAACTAGGCAACGTTTGGATCGGTTTGGAAAGTGCAGGTAGGACTACATAAGTTGTTGCTGATGCTGCGAGCGGGTGTCATGATGGCTGGGCTTCTGGCTGGAGGTGTGGGCAAAACACCAATCATGTTTCTAACAGTGTCAACATTCAAGGGGGACAAAACGCTAAAGATACAAATACATCTACGCAGCCGAATACAAAGTTGACAGACACCAACAAGGTCGCCCACCACAGAGCTCTCAAACGGGCCAGTGTACTGTGACATTCACTGCAGCGCGGACTGAGCCTTATAGAGCAGACGCGCGTGACCGAGTCTGGCTTTGTGACGAAATTTGTACTTTTATTTATTGTAACGTTTATATATATAGGCTACTTTCATATTATTGAGGGTCTAATTGGCCAGTGGTCTATTTGGCAATAGGTGAGTAACCACGCCCATTATCCTGGCGTCTACAGGTTACAAGCTGCGGTCGACAAGTGCGGCTGTCCTGCAATCGGCGCTGCCTATCGTACTGAAGGTTTCTGGCGTGCAGAAAAAAACATTGCCACGGTCGAGTAAATAAATTACATTTAGCATAACTGAATTATCTACACTTAATTAGCTCGACTTTAAAAAAAATGTATTTACAGTAGGTCATGGTCTTATCCAGGTTGTCAGCTTAACAAACTTCTATTTTCATGTTTTTGGCAATTGTGTTCAGTTAACTGAGTAATTATTGAAGCCATTTCTGTATCAATTTAATGACTGTCTATTCTATAGATACACAAGAACTACTAATTGATAGCCGACTGCAGTTGTTGGCTGTATTTGGGCGCACAACCGTGGTCCTAGAGTACGAAAGGGAGTTTCTTGGTTTTTATTTTATCTTTATTTTCAGAGCAACCTGCCGCCCACAGAGTTGCGAGCTGAGATTCAACTTCCCTCCAATGGGCGCAAGTTACGCTCGCAGCGACGAAGTCAATTACCTTAAGTAGGCCTACGTCGAATTTTCTAAAAATGAGCTAGCCTTTTTACTTACAGTAGGTGGTGGTCTTATACCAGGTGTCAACTTAATTAAACGCCGCTATTTTTATGGTTTTGTTAAGGCACTGCAGCTACTTATGTGGGCTCAATTCTATAGCTACATGAGCTAAGAATTTATAGGGTTTGGCTTATCTCTGTAGACAGCATAGCTTTGAGACAATCGTGGTTTATGTAAAGTGCCAATCGGTTTAAACGTCGTGTTTTGGTTCATTGGTTGATTTGTAAGCATAGCATAGCCAAAGCATTGTTAGAGCCCTAAATTTAAAGTAGGCCCGCATGCCGCGTTGTTTCTATAATGCAAGTCTATATTCCATGTTGATGTGGAAGATGCGCTTCCGCTAGTGTCATGATGCAGCCACAAGAGAAAAGGTCAAACAAAGATCAACCGGTTACCTGTTAAGTCCGCCTTGTGGACGAAATTTCCCAGAAACGTGCCTATAGCCGTCGTGGTCAGTCCTGGGCTACGCGGTGTAAACAATGCGAAAATAACGCTTTGCGAGTGTTTAAAATAATAATTTCAGCTCCTGTGACGTCAAACACGGATAGCGATTATGACCGCATAGTGTTGTTGCCATGGTAGCCACAAATGAGATCAAGATGTTTTCATATTAGAATTTTCGCATCCACTAATGGTCCATCTCCAACGGGATTGAGCAAATGCTCCATTTTAAGATATTATAGCCAACTATTGTCGCTTCGTTTTCACCAGTGCATGAATGGTTCAAGAGCAACAACTTGTACTGAGAGATGCAGAGTCATATCTTGGAAAAGCATAATCCACCCAACTAATTACGTGGTATAAACGATAATACACAAGCAGAGACACCTGTTCCCTAATGTACAGTGTAGCCTATGGTGGAGACGCGCGTGCCTAGCCCTGAGGAGCTACAGGGTCTGCTAACATTCAATTCACTTTAAAATCGGCAACCAACTCAGACCAAATAAATCAACTCAGTGGAGTTAACGGTGTAATCACCTGCATCAATTAATTAATCAATTAATCATTAACAAGCAGAACCAGCGAGCCCAGGACCATGTGTTGCAGACCACTGTATTACTGTAAGTGGTATAATTTACCTATTTAGCCTATTTTCATTTCAATCACAAGATAATTGCGAGCCTATAATATATAATTGGTTCAAATGCCTGGTTTTTAGTTTTGTCTGTGCAGAGTTGCTACATATACATTACATTTACATTATAGGCATTTTAGCAGAAGCTCTTATCCAGAGTGACTTAGACACATTTTTGCATAGCATTTGCACAGCATCCAGTTATACAGCTGGATGTATACAGGTGAAGTACCTTGTACAGCAGCAGTGTCCTACCTGGGAATCGAACCCGTGACCTTCGGGTTACAAGACCAGCTCCTTACACTGCCGCCCATAAAATGTCACTCACAAGATTTTCTGTAAGCAGTCACATTCAGAGTAAATAAAATTGGGTTCACAGCAGAATCAATGTTAGTGGACATGTAACACATTGTGCACAACAAAAAAAACTTATCTTTTTTAAACAAACACAGCTTAGACAGTTTGGCAAGTTAATTTAGGTAAATTTCACCTAAATTAACTTGTCAAACTGTGCCTGTAAAAAAAAAAAAAAAAAAAAAAAAAACTCAGACTTGCCTTTATATGCAAGCCAAAGTTAAGGTCAAATGTAAGTTAAAACTCTTGTCAGTTAAGAGGAAACCTGAAAAGGAGGTAATTTCCTGTCCAAAATTTCAGTGACCCGGTCACATAATGGAAAAAAAAAAAACTACCCTATAAAATAATTTCTCTGGAGTTCCCACTTCCAGAAGAGCGATGATCATTGTGACTGTGAACACAGCTCTTAAACACTTTGACCTTCGGTGTGACAAAGACCCGGTTTAAATTTAGAAAGCGAGTGGGCAGGGAAAAGAAGCAGGAGGGGGAATAAAGTAATCGAATGCAAAAATAATTTTAATACGTCACACAATCCACACACACACACACAAAAAAAGCTGTGACAGAGGGCAGCTGCTTTGCCATTACTGAGATCCAGTTTCCATTTCTTTTTTTTTTTTCCCATTTGTTTTGTAGGTGGGTGGGGTGCAACACCTGCTTCTGCCACTTGAGGGCAGCATACTCTCACCCTGTGCCAATTAGCCATTATGGCTCTACGAAATCAGAGGCACCATTATGGCTCGATGAAATCACAGATAAATATGAAAAAAACCTGTAAACTGCTCATTATGTTTCATTATGCCTCCAAGTAATCCAAGCTGCTATGGGGGGGGGGGATAAAAAACATACGCTGCAATGGATGCCATTATGGCTCCAAGTAATCCCGGCTGCTATGGAAAAACATAGGCTGACATGGGTGCCATTACGGCTCCAAGCAATCCCTGCTGCTACAGAACAACTTACAGGCCACAGAGGTGCCATTATGGCTCCAAGCCAACTTAGCTGCTATGGAAAAATGTACGCTGCAATGGATGCCATTATGGCATCCAAGCAATGCCATTATGCCATTATGGCTCCAAGCAATCTTAGCTGGTATGCAATCTTAGCTGGTATGGAAAAATATGTGTGCTGCAATGGACGCCATTATGGCTCAGAGTAATCTCAGCTTTGCAAAAAAATGTAAGCAGCTTGAGTGGGCGGGGTCAGAGTGGATCACGGTTTAACAGACAGGAGGAACCAGTCACAGTGTCCTTCACCCTATCAGTCCCTGGATTGGCCAATGGGCAGCATGCCAAATTCCAGAGAATTATTAGCTCGTAATCAGCAGGTCAAAGAACATCTGATGATACCTGGTTAGGAGTGGAATCACAGGTGAACTGATAAAAGACCAAAAGGAGGAGGAGATCAAAATTCAGGGGGAATCAGTGTAAAATTTAAACATTCCGGGATTTCTCCAGACGGAACAGGGAAGCCGTGAAGTTCGCCCCCGCTAGATGTTTCCTTTCCTTCGGCCATCTTAGAACGCAGCCCTCGAGGTGAACCGCAGCAGAACGACCGGCATTTCCATCACACCCCTGGTTCAGACCCCTGCAAGAGGCACTGGTCAGCCCCTCGGCGAGCACACACCTGGCTGTGCATTGTATGTGGATTAAAAACTGAAAAATAAAAAAGCAGCTGTTACCCCTGTTCCTACTGCAACCGCGGGTTTCTGTGGTTCCCCACCAATCAGCAGGTGTGGGCATACGCCAGCCAATCAGTGGCTCTCTGTGGACAGACACCAGCCAATCAGTGGCTCTCTGTGGACAGACACCAGCCAATCAGTGGCTCTCTGTGGACAGACACCAGCCAATCAGTGGCTCTCTGTGGACAGACGCCAGCCAATCGGTGGCTGTCAACCGGTGGGAACACTCGAGCGCTGAAACGCTCCTGAAGACCGGCAGGCAGTGCGGCCCTCCAGGAAACGTTGGCGCGACGCACCCCAGCCATACAGCACGTTAGCGCTTTCCACCACCTCCATTAAACTCCACGTACCTCCGCGGCGGACGACTCCGCAAACAGCCGCCAAACGGACACCCGCACGCAGCGTCGGGCTCTGTGTGTCAGAGCAGGCCAACCCAGGTCCTGGACCTCCACACGGCCTGCTGGTCTCTGGTCTCTCTCTGCACTCAACTGATCAATGAAAGCATTTACATGGTTTACTCACCTCAACTTGTTTCTTGGGTCTTGTTGTGGTTTTTGTATTTAAAGGGGAAAACAGAAACAAGCAGACCATGAGGCTCTCCAGGACCTTGGAAGGCCACCTCACCTCTATATCAACAGACCACACACACACACACACACACACACACACACAAGGGATGTCCAGTGGTTCAACTTCATGTGATTACGCCTGCAAATTTCCGATTTTAATCACAGGGTAAACCAAGAGAGAAATTCTTATTATTCAGCAATTAAAACCAACACACAGCACACACAGACGCGCATACACACACAAAAAAATATATAATTATATTATTTGGACCCAAATATACTGAGACATTCCATTCGTAACTTTTACAAGCTCACAAGCATACGGCATCACTGTCCCATAAAAAGTTCTGTCCACGATGAATAAAGCAGGTTTTTTTTCTGAGATATTGTTTAGTAGATGTGCAAGTGTTTTTCTTTTTTTTTTCTTCCATTTATTATTATTTGTTTGTTTTCCCCTGCAGGGAAAATCCTTCGGCAGAACCGAGTCACGCGTGAACAAAAGAGTCTTGCTTTCGCCGGAGATGCAGGAGACACAGTGAACGTTCTAGAATGCTCCGGGAAACTACGCAGGCGACTGAAACTTTAAAAGCTCATGGTGGCTACGGCAGCAGTGTTTGGGCGTCTGTGTTTCTCGCTTTTTTACTCCATTATGCTCACTCACCACCCACCCACCCCCCCCCCCAATAGAATTACGTGCACTGGGCCGTGTTACTCCAAAACAACTATAAGAAACCTTATTCACACACACACATGCATGGAATGAGTTTTTGATCATCTCTGATTGGCTGTACCCTAACCCTAATGATTTACCGGTGATTAAACGCTGTCGTTCGTCACAGCTCCTCATTTGGCCAAAATGACATCACACATTAATTGGGGGTGGGGAGGTGAAAGGTCAACACATTGATCAAAAAAGTTAACGTTCGATTATCCAACCTTCAGCACTCTACTGACCCCCCCCCCTTTCCTGACACAGGTAAATAGGTAAGAAGCAGAGAGATTTCCGTTATTTTTTGTTTGTTTTTTTTTTTTTTGGGTGGAGGGGTGGGGTATACATTTTTAAAAGGCAGGTGTGCGTGTATACGTGAGTTTGAGTGACAGCTGGCATTAGGCAGGATACTACTACATTTCCTAGAGGTGCATGAGATCCAGTGTGCAGGAGGTCACACACTTTACATATCCCCATTAGACACAGTGTGTGTGTGTGCGTCCCCCCCCCCCCCCATCTTCAATGAGGAGTAAATCAGTCGCACGTTTCTAAGGTGAACAGCCCATTGACCGCTGAGCTCTATCAGGCATTGGGCTGGGGGTGGGTGGGGGGGGTTGCTGTACTTTGGGTTTCTCTTCCCCTGCCCCCCTTTTAGTGGTGTGTCTGTGCCTCGCGCCAGTTTCGCAGTCTCCGAATCCCGCCACTTCCTCCCGCTCCCCGCCACCGTTTCCCTTCCGTTCGAAGCTCACTCCAAACCCCCCCTCCTTCCAACACATCTGTACATCAGTTTCAGGCCACAACATGGTCTGTGATACAATTTTTTTTCCCCCAGTTTCCTTTTTTTTTTTTCTTTTTCCTTTTTTTTTCTTTTTTTCCTTCTTTTTTTTTTGTAGCTTGCAGCTTTTCTCTGCAGCCCAAGGCTGTGAGGCCGAGGAGTTAAGTCAGCACGATGGCACGAAGGTGCCCGCGTCCTTCTGTCTCTGTCCGTTTGTCTGTCCGTCTCTCCCCCTCTCTCTCTCTCTCTCTCTCTCGCTCGCTCGTGGAGGCCTCTACACGGTGCTCCGGGGGGTGCCGTTGTGCGTGACCGCCTTCAGGCTGGGCGTGCTGGGCTGCAGGGTGCCCAACCGCTGCGTGGACACGCCCACCTCAAACACCTCGTGGATGGCCTTGCGGAAACAGTGGAAATTGTAGTCTATTAAACCTGGAGGACGAGAAGAAGGGAGAGGGGGTGCGGGGTTAAAGGAGGGGGGCAGTTATTCATTTGCACCAGATCGTTCTACTGCCCCACAAAGAACTCTACTCCAGGCTCCTAACATCGACAGCTCAGGCGCACTGCTGCCAACATTCCAAATTCTTTAAGGGGCGTCGCCAAGAACAATGCACAGTTCCCATTGGATGTTTTGGAAACCACCTAAAACTTCGGTCCCGAAACAGGAACCTCCTGCAGTTGAGACGCAGGTAAGACCAGCGTCGTAGGACCTCCCCATCCCATCACACCGCTAACCAGGCTGCACAGAGTTTGCACCCGATGCAGTTAGGCTTCAGGGTGTAATCTTTCCACTTCAACCAGCACTAAATTAGCACAGAGTGCAAGAAAACTTTACCCTGCTTTCACAGACATCGCAAACCCACATTAAAAATACTTCCTGTGTGGTAACATTTTTCAGCATCATCGAGCCATCTATGAAAACAGGATATCAAACAGGCTGTACATATTACTTATGAATCCACACACTCTCTTAAAAACACACCGTATAAAACTCACACGGGCCACACAAGCACTCCAGCCAAGGTACAACGTGCCCCAATCTCCTCATGGGCCCCACGAAAAGAAAGCTTACATTTTACATTAATTCAATGATGTCTTAAGGATAATGTATAAGCTGTAAGTGCTATTTATGGTTCTAAAATGTTCAAATCCCCATGGAATCTGACTAGATTGGCTTTCATTTTACTATATTCACTTTCAGAACAGTAAGGATGGGGGGGGGGGGGGGGGGCATAAAATGCGATTAAGCAGCTCGGGATTGGACTGCGAGCATCACGAAGGCATGACTTCAGGGAAGTGTGTCCTGCGTGGCGATGGGAGTTTTACCGTTGCTACACCTTCCTAACGGCGAAAAGGCTGAAACCGTATTTTGTTTGTGCAGATGCTCTCTACAGTATATAATAATCAGCAATGGCCTGCATGAGCCACATCATAACAGCAAATGGCATTATGGGACAGAGTACGAACATATTGATTGCTTTAAATGTGAAATTTTTTTTTTTTTTTTTTTTAAATCTTTTCCAAGGACACTAATTTTTTACACCTATATTTAAACCAGATCAGTCAATTGAGAATTAAGTTTTATAGTGACGAAATAAAGTGGAACGCAAGGCGTAGTGGAGCCAGTCTTATGTAAGGAGACGAGTGTGGAGTCAGTTTTGTGGAAGCATTCAACCATGTTCCACAAGCATGTTCTACAAGAAGGTTCTCCAAGCAGGTTCCCCAGACGGGTTCCACAGCAGGGGGCGCCGCTGACTCACCTTTCCGCTCAAAGCTCTCTTCTCTGAGAATGCAGACCAGCGCCAGGAACTTGGTGACCTCCTTCAGGTACAGGACAGTGGTGTTGTTCAGTTTGATGATGGCCATGGACTCCTTATCGTAGGCGCTGCCGCTGCCGTCTTCCTTCAGCCTGCCGTAAACCGCGACACGCGGACATCCATTATCACACCGGCGGCCATTACCGCTCTCAACAAGCAAATCCATTATCACACGGGTGGCCATTACCGCGCTCAACAGGCAAATCATACACAGCATTATCATACAACCATCCATCATCAACCAAATCACAAATCCATTATCACACAGGCAGCCAATACTGCGCTCAACACACAAATCAGTTATCATACACCCATCCATTATCACCCAACACACAAATCCATCACCACACTCATCCACTGCCACTCTCACCACACAGATCCATTATCACCCAACACACAAATCCATTATCACATGGGCGACCATTACCATGATCAACAGGCAGATCATACACAGCATTATCATACAACCATCCATCATCAACCAAATCACAAATCCATTATCACACATGCAGCCATTACTGCGCTCAACACACAAATCAATTATACAGCCATCCATTACCACCCAATACACAAATCCATCACCACACTCATGCACTGCCACTCTCACCACACAGATCCATTATCACCCAGCACTCAAATACATCACCAGTCACCCACTATCACTCTCACACAAATCTATTATCACAAGGATGATCATGACCACTCTCAACACAGAACTCCATTATCACACAGGCATCCATTACCACCCAGTGCACAAATCCATTATCACAAGGGTGACAATTACCACTCAACACACACCCATTATGGCATAGGCATACATGACCAACAGGGTGTCCTTTATAATTTAAAAAAACATTATCACAGTCAACCATAACTACACAACACGTATTCATTAGCACACAGGCATTAAAACACACAAGCATAACCAATAAAGTATCAGTCATTACACTGGCATTCATAACCACCCTCCAGACATATTTCCAATTATAACCCAGGTGTTCATTAATGAAAATGATACGTATCTGTGTATTACAATCATCTTGAGAAGCACAAGCATAGATTACCTTTAAGAACACACATGAAATACTACCACTAGCCCATACGCACACAGACGAGCAGATTTACAAGAAACACACACTCACCCATTACCACTATTACATACTAAAAAGGCCATAATACACTGAGCCATCCATCAGCACACACAACATCCATTCTCACAGTGCATAAAGAGGCAGGGTCATTACCACTACTTACGGGCACACATTCATTATCACTTCGGAGAAAGCGCACGTTATCTCTCCCGTATGAGTAGGTCATTTTTCGTGAGGCGAACATTAAAAGGATCAGCTCGTAAAACCGGAGCACAGATTATCGTTATCATTAGCATGCTACGGTAATGGGCAGCATAATGCGGTTAGCTTTCCCAAGGCAGTGCCCAGCTACAGCAGGGGAGAAATAAACTACGAGCCAGGTGGGGGAAAGGCAGTCTAACATACCGGTGTTTTTTTGGTACTCAGAAATGGCTCAGAAATAGTCTTGAATGAATTGCTACACTACAATCATAAAACGATGAACAGATATAAAATAAGCCATAAATAATGATGCAGTTTGTCTTGCTGGGCCGGACAAACAATGGCACCTTTTACACTGACCATATAATTGAGGCCTTATTCAATTTTAACCAATCACAGCTGAATGAGCTGGCGTAAAATGTGATTAAGCAGCTTGGGATTGGACTGCGAGCATCACGAAGGCGTGACTTCAGGGAAGTGTGTCCTGCGTGGCGATGGGAGTTTTACCATTGCTACACCTTCCCAACGGCGAAAAGGCTGAAACCGTATCGCACGCAGACCGTCCGCGGCAACCGATCTGCCGTTGCCATGGAGCCGAGAGCACGCCGGCCTTCACAGTTCCACACAGGAAGTGCTTCTGCGGCCAAAACCATCACATGCCTGACATCCTCCCTACCGCTCAAGAGTTTCACAAATGAGACAAAGTGGAGCTCTGAACACATTTCCTACTCCGGTCCAATTCACCACTTCCCACAACGTCAATTACTGTACGTTCTGAGGGCGAAATGCAAGATTTTGGCAAATATTAGGATCCAGGGGGTGGAAAAAAAAAACTGCACTGTTCTCAGCTCATTCTGGAGTTGCATTGCTTGCGAAATATTCTGTTTCTGCGCAAACGCATTTACTGGTGTTCTAGCAGGAAATGGAAGTCACCAAGAAGCTCTGTTCACAGGGCTTAGAAGCAGACAGGCCGGTGTGTAAGGATATCAAAGCTGGTGAATTTAGCAGGAATGTCTGAGGCATTTAGCCCACAGCCGGCGGAGTGTAAGAAGTAACCGCAGGTTTCTGCCAGCTTTACAGGGGCTGGGGGGAGCGGGAGCGGTTTCCATGACCTTTCCAGGAGCTTTCCGGGGATTAAAATGCCTGGGGGGGGGGGGGGGATTTTTTCTGGGACCGCGGGACCTCCGAATCGGACTCACCCGTAGATGCAGGACACGTCGATGACCACGTCGATCATGTCGCAGCACAGCTCGTACGACTGCATGTCCACGGGGGAGCTGTCGGTGGCGATGTAGATCTTGCTGACCACGTCGAACAGGAAGGCCTTCTCTATCCCTGAATTCTGTCGCCCGGGAGACGAGAGATCATGGGTGAGAATTAAGGGAATCATAACTCACGGTTACGGTCCGTACTCTGAAGCTGAACTTTCAGCACTTCCGTATTCAAAATTTCGTCTGAATTTTTATAAAAAGAAGCATTCAAACTTGCCTTCGTTATTTCGAATAAGATTTCACCTAAGACCACACAAAATGTTGTTTCTCTTACAATCCTTAAATATTACATTTATACCAGCATCAAATGCAAAAACACACACACGCACAGAAACACACACACACTCGCATGCAAACACACACTCACACATACTTACACACACACACAATTACACACTCTCTCGCACACACACGCACAGAAACACACACATACACTCGCACTCACGCACTCACCCACCCACACACACACACACACACACACACCTCACTAGGAGGGGAGCGGGCACACATACATACAGATATAAAGATGTTGAGCAGGTTCTCCAGAGTGGGCAGCTGTGGGATGAGTTTCTGCACCACTTTACTGAAGGCCTCGAAGATGGAGTGATCGTAGATACTCGTCAAGTAGAAGCTGGAACGGGAGGATGGAGGAAAGAAGGGAAACAAGACCAGGTCAAAACCTAGTATACGGCTGGACCTAACCCAGTTCATCTGGCCGACCAATGGTGTAACTTCATAACTCGGCCGACCAACGGTGTAACTTCATCACTCACTCAGTCACTCAGTCACAGACATTTGCGTTTATAGGGCTGGCCCCGCTGTTGCAGTCCAGCCAAAAAGAGGGAGGAACGCATTAGAGGAGTCTACTCACAAAACGAGACAGACGACATACAGACCATACAAGGTGTGATCAGAAAACAAAGACTGCTGACAGATCACAGACCGCCTTCTCAACAGTCACCTTTAAGGCGCTCTTCGCTCGTATCCACGGCGACTGGCATAAATGCAATCATACTGGTTTGGAGCAACAAACAGCGCTGATGCCAAGTCTGCAGGGTCAGAATCGATAAGTCAACACATGATCTCACCGAGTTAGAGGCCATGTTAGATAGAAGAGGGAAACAACTGGGATTATAGCAGTACCTCTGTGTGTGTGTGTGTGTGTGTGTATGCGTGTGTGTGTGATAGAGAGAGAATGAGTGAAAGAGAGAGTGTGTGTGTGTCTGTCTGTCTCTGTGTTTGGGGGCGGGGGTGGGGGGCTTATTTCACAATGTTATTTTTTAATACCATTTCACACTTGCTATTTATCCAATTAATCACATTAGCACTGCACAGTAATCACACAGTCTCCCAGATTCAGTAGGTTATTCACAAAACTGTTACACAGGGAATGCTGGATGGGACAAACCCTTTCGGGCTGAAACTTGGAACGTCCCAGGTAATACAGCACAGCTCAAACCCAGCCCAACTGCCAAATTTTTCCCCACTGAGCCGGTGGAGCAAAGGAAGCCAAAAAAAATTAACCAATGAAGATCTGCGATTGGCATCAACCGCTGATTCTGTACTGCTTAAGTGTGAAGCATAATAATACAATACTCTATATGTACATTACCATCCATACTGTGCACTCAATGAACAAAAAAATAAACACTTAAAACATCCTGTGACAGCTGAGCACCCATTACCTGTGCATTACCTGAATACTACCTGAACTCCCATTACCTGCACTTTACCTGAATACTACCTGAGCGCCCATTACCTGTGCATTACCAGAGCTCCCATTACCTGCGCATTACCCAAATACCACCTGAGCATTCTCTCAGAATGAACTGCATTACATTTAGCCAACGTAGCATTGGTTTTGCAGATGTCCTTATCCAGAGTAAGTTCCAAAAGCACACAGGTGCACTGAACAGATCGACCAGCAGTTCCAATAGAAAAGTGAGCGGTGCCATCCTTAGAAGCCAGTAACAGTTGTTCCGATGACCTTCATATGCACTTTTGTATGTCACCTAGGATATAAGCGTCTGCTAAACAAATGCAATGTAACAGAGAACTTAATGCAGCGGTATCACAAAGCGGCCATTCTGTACTGTAGCCGATTTCCTACGTTGGATCCATGCACCACTTACTCCAGGCCAGAGTTTATTAGACCTTCCCCAGGCAACCCACCCGGCCTGTGCCTACTCCTTCCAGCTCAGCAATCAATTAATTAGGCCTGCCTTAGCCCTCAAAGGAATCTTCAACTGCCTCCCTATATTTAATCTCACGTAATTTTGTTCAGTAAATTAAACAAAAAATGTGTCGCTGTGCTCGTGTTTTCGTGCTAAAAGAAAAGACGGAGTTGTTTACCGGGCCCGCTCCCGGCCCCTCAGCCAGCCGCACGCATCCGCTTCAATTAGGCTTAAACGGTCGCTCGGGAAACCCCCGAACCGCTCAACGCTTTTAATAAAGCGAAAGGCTCGTTTTCGATACTCCTTCGCCAAAAGGGCTTAAATTAACACAAGTAGGTAAATGCTCTCTGCAACAACGCAATCCCAGCAGGCCTTGTGTTTTATTAGCGAACCAGAAGCGATAAATGCCAAGTGGCATCAAATCAAGGGCACGTTCAAGAGCGTTAAACAAAACCGCACAAACGGTTTAAATACATAAACAGGACTGAACTGAGCGTCCAGATTCTGGAATTCGGTAGGCATGGAAACTGAGAGGGCCACTGTGTGCTGCAGTCGTGGTACTGCGGGTAATCACACACACTGGTAGCTCACCGCAATACCCCACCGTCAGCTGAGCAGAACCAATGCGCCCGCCCCCAAAACATGACCACAGAACATCTCCCGAGGATGCCTGCTAACAGGGCCAACTGTTCAGCGAACCTCCTGCTCAACAGGCGGAACACTCGAAACGCAAACAGAATGTTCTGCCTATCGAATAAGCCCAAAAAACTCGATCAAAAATGAATTTCATAGAGAACTTGGCCCTCCAGGACTTGGAGCTAAACCTGCAGACGCTGTGGCCCTCCAGGACTGGAGCTAAACCTGCAGATGCTGTGGCCCTCCAGGACTGGAGCTAAACCTGCAGATGCTGTGGCCCTCCAGGACTGGAGCTAAACCTGCAGATACAGAGCCCTCTCCAGGACTGGAGTTAAACCTGCAGATACAGAGCCCCCTCCAGGACTGGAGCTGAACCTGCAGACGCTGTGGCCCTCCAGGACTGGAGCTAAACCTGCAGACGCTGTGGCCCTCCAGGACTGGAGCTAAACCTGCAGATACAGAGCCCCCTCCAGGAGTGGAGCTAAACCTGCAGATACAGAGCCCTCTCCAGGACTGGAGTTAAACCTGCAGATACAGAGCCCCCTCCAGGACTGGAGTTAAACCTGCAGACGCAGCGCCCCCTAGAGGACTGGAGTCTGACAGCACCGGGATCATCTCCCGGAGGAAAGGGCCTCAGTGCTAATCCTTTCTTTCTCTGATGACCCAAGAATTTAACAGCGCTGGTGAGAGAATGCTAACCATGTAGCGGCAGACTGTAAAACTGCCCTTGTGATAGTCAGTCAGGCTGGAGTACACGAGCATCCGCGTCTCCCCCCTCCCGACCAGTTAAGCTACTGCCCCGCGGGGGAAGGGGGGGGGGGGGTTGCGAAACACCAAAACATCAAAACAACGCCACTTTCCCCACATCCTTTCGAAACCCGCCAAGTATTTCCACCCGGTGTCGTGTTGCAACAACATGCCAGGCATCGCCGGAATGCTGAATCCCATACAGGGAAAAAAAATTATTATATATATATATATATACATAAATAAAGAGGAGGAAGAAACAGAGAAAGGTCTTCATCGGCTTTCACCCACTTCGCTCGTCACAAACAGCCACCCTTGCCCTGGCAGAGCGGGAAATATACTGGACAGGAGCTGGCAGGGAACAGGGCCCTTTCTCATTCCAAAACCTGATGATGCGTCACCAGCCGAAGGTTCAGAGGAGACAGACTGACTCAGGCCTGGGCCCTTACACAGCTGGGCGGAGCCAATTTCACACCATCTAATCCGATAAACATGAGGCACATTCTTTATTTTTTAACGCTTTAACCCTTCAGATGCCAGTACAAATTTCTACATGTTGCTGAAAGTTTTATAAAGGGCAGATTTTCCATCAGTACATAGACTAAAATTCTTCTTTCACAGGTTCGTACATTTTGGTCAGTGTTACACATTTTGTTAAATTCTCAGGAATCTGCCGTGTGGTTTTTAAATTTTATCAGCATGTAAAGAGTCAGAAGTTCCTCCAGCACTCCAGCACAACTGGCCCAGGTTTGGATTCCAAAACAGACACTGAACAAAGAAATCAAAAGTGAAAGTAAATTCCCAGTTTTTTTTTTTTTTTTTTTTTTTTTTTAAAGGGTTTTTGGCATGCTGGGCACTACTGCACAACCACAGCAGTGTTCTGTGGAGAGACTTCCCTGGGACTGGACTGGCAGCAGTGTGCTGGAGCAGTAGAGCTGTTAAAGTGGTATACCTGTAAGGTGTACCTGTACACCTGTGAAGTTATGGGCAGGCCACTGCATCTGAACCACCTCCTAATGCATATACCTTCTTTATGAAAAGCTGCATCTGTCACCACGGAGACATGTGCCAACTGTGAAAATCACTAAATCCAGATTACTCCGGATAAATAAGGAATTACTTTTTTCCAGACCCTGAATGTTTCAACCAGACACAGAGGACTTGGGTAAGTCAGGGTCACACACACACACACACACACACCAAGAGCTTGACAGCTGATAGGAGGAGAGAATGTTCAGCAATAAAAACAAAATATTAGTGGCCCAGAGACATTTAGGGTCTGAAAAAAATAGAAATCACCTCCCTGACTGTTATTAGTCAGCAGCAGCAGCCGCGTGGGGAACACACCTAAGGTGGAGCTTGTCGAGGCTGGCGTCTGCCAGGTCGTCGTTGGCTCTCTGGTGGATGTCTCTCTGGGTCTCTATCTTGTGGTCGTCGGAGAGACCGTCCACCTTGTGGATGAAGACCTCGAAGTTGATCTCGGGGTTCACCCTGTAGGCCCGCGACACCGTGAGGTGCAGCCTCCCGAGCGCCTCCACGTAATCGTCCTGCAAGGGGGACAGACGGACGGACGGACGGAAAGACGGGCACACAAGTGTCAGAGACACAAACACAAAGACACGGTCACATCTCCGGGGCCTGGAACGCAAGAACCAGGAAACGGTGGAGAAAACACACAAGGGGCCCACGCACCATTCCACAGACCCAACGCGCAGCACCAGCAGCACTTCAACAGGCCCTGCTGTGCGGCTCTGTGCGCATGAGGATCAGCTCAGACATATCTCAACATGTTTGCAGTTTCAGCTAAACAAATATCAAGGGGGGGGGGGGGGGGGGGGGGGGGGCTGAAATTATGCCAAAATTTAAGAGGGTACGTGAATCACATGCACTTGTTGATCTTGGCAGACCTGAATGAAGATTTAGGTGGCCTTGGTTGGTTCGGCTCTTGTAAAATGATACAAATTGCCCAATCAAGATTTGCCACCAGTTCCATCATATTAGGCCCAACACGGAATGTTCTCCCAACGTTTCTGGAATGTTTTGCCAGTGTTATGATATTGCCACAAAATGACAGCAACATTGTGAGAATGCTTTGTTAGCAGGGTTGGCCCTGATATAGATCATGATTATGATAATGCTATTTGTTGCCAATTAGCCTTGGGAAAGAAGTATTTGGGATTTCATCATTATCACCGTGACAAGCATTTCTGCAGAAAATGTGCAGAACCGATTTAAACAAACTTGCATGATTCCATTCTCAAATGGATTATTCTTTCCACTGCCATTGACAACACATGTCAATCTCCACATTTACCCAGTCATAACTAATCTAGATTAATTTTAACCTAAATTAAATTAGCAGCTACAGCAGAGTAGTAAAAATAATCATGCAAAGTATGAAGCAGAAGTGGTCAAGGATTCATTCTGCGTCTGAGCAAGACTCTACATCTGAACCTTACTGTAGACTAAAAACAAACCTGCGGTACGACATCAAATGTTTTTGGTTAACACCTTTTTTGGCAAGTCCCTTTACTCAAGTCCACAAAAGGAGCAATAGAAATTCTAAAGGCGCGCTCTTGGAAAAGACACAGAAACTCAGGGCATCAGTACAGGACGTCCCGTGCCATCAAACACCAAACAAAATCTCCTACTCAGCAAATTCACTGCCAATTAAGAAGCAAGAAAAAATATTTTTTTTTTTTTTTTTTTTTTTATCTACTATTCCATCGCATTGCAGTTTAGTCTCAGCATGCAGACATTTAATGATGTCTGTATACCGTTTCAGGAATGACAGTACGTTCAAATGTTGCGACTGTCAGAATCTTTGACAACAAGCTCAGCCCTGACATTACATACAGGAAGAGTGACATCTGGGAGGTACACTACATGGCCAAAAGTATGTGGACACCTGACATCCAACATCTCACCCAGAATTATGGGCATTAATACATTAAGGATTTGGTCCACCCTTTGCTGCTATAACAACCTCCACTCATCTGGGAAGGCTTTATACAGGATGTTGGAGCATTGCTGCAGGGATTTGCTTTCCATTCGGCCAGGAGAGCATTAGTGAGGTCGGGCACTGATAGGGCGATTAGGCCTGGCTCGAAGTCGGCGTTCCAATTCATCCCAAAGGTGTTGGATGGGGTTGAGGTCAAGGCTCAGGAAAGAAAAATCACATCCCTGGTGCATTCATTTTATTTTCGCATGGCTCATATTAAAATTGACAAAGTTATTGCATATTGTCATTTCCAGTTCTACATATCAACAAGGCATGGGGCTTCTTTCAAAATCCATTTACACAAAACATACAGTGCAGAAGGTTTGGAAAGTCTGTGAAACCCTGGCTTTAGGTAACATGCATTTACTTATTTCAAGTGCAGGTCCAGGTTAGGTCACACTCACCTGTGCGTCAATGACAAATATCAAAGCCCCCGTACCCCTGAAAATCATCTCGTAGTCAAAGGTGGGGTCGAAGAAGTCGACCTGGCCAGGGAAGTCCCAGATCTGGAAGTTGACGAAGGAGCTGTTGGAGATGTCGTCCTTGTAGATCTTGTTGGTGCTCTCCAAGAAAAGAGTCTCGTTGGGCGACATCTTGTGGAACACCACCTGAACCCAGACACCACAGAATATAGGGAAGATGAAGATTTGCCCTTAATAATTATGTTTACAATACATCAAATGGCAAAATTTATATGATACACAGAGCGTGATACTGACGAATAAAACGTGCTAAATATCTAGGCCCTCGTGAGGTAGCCTCGATTTCCACCGTCCACCTTTGTCAGGTTCGAATCGGTTACATCACTGGAAGAACAAGCGCTTAGCGCACCGGCCGACAAGCAACGAAAGTGTTCAGGTAAAACTGTCGTCAACTGCCTCGCACTTTGCACTTGGTAAGGAAATACAGTAAACACTTAAAGGCAAATAAAACAGAAAAACAAAGAAATTTAACCTTGAGCGGACAGAAGACACTACCGAAATGAGACAAGGAAATCAGACTTTTTGAAAGGCATGCTCCTTGGTTGTAACCTTTGCCAATTTTATATTCTGCATACGTTATTTCCTTCACACGTAGCACAATTTGACCTTTTCCCCTTTAATAAATCAGAGCATAACTTATGCTTGTCATTTATTAATAATGCTAAAATGTCTGCCACTGCAACCATAGATGCAGTTTTTCTAATAAATTATTCACCTTGCTGTACCCAAGTCACACAGAAGGCTTAAACACAACTAACACAAATAGCTACAACAATCAACGTTAACATTAAAATACTGTGTGCAATTACCAAGTTTTCGCTGAACGGTCTTATTTAAAAATACTAATGCATATACATGCGCACGTGAGCGGTTCATAAAAATAAGCATGACTTGCTTAAATGTTACTGGGTATGCGTGTGGCTAGGCTGCCGTGGACATTGCGCTGGACAGCCTGCAAATCACCACCGGCAATCAATTACATGTCCGTCCTGGCTAGGTAACGCTAGCCAGCGCACAAAATAACCACCTAGGTACCTAGTACAAGGTGCCAGGTGGGAATGTCGGTCGAGTGCCTCTCATTTCTGACACATCGTGTCTAAATAGGTCGTGCGTAAGGTTGAGCCGCAGCGTGCGCTCGTACTCCAGGCAATTGCTGTACACATGAACGCATACATACACATGCAGCTAAATCAAACAAATGCCTCGCTACATAGCGTGCTGTTGGGTCACGTGCCCACGTGTGTCAATGTGTGGACCCACTGGCAGAAAAAAGGAAGCAGCAGGCTAAGAAGCTAGCCAGCCCAAAACACCTGCATTCCACCTGGGAGCGTGGCTAGCTAGCCATCTTGCTAATTTCGCCGGGCCCCTTTCCGCATGTCATTCCTACAGCACGCAATCTGAACACTGTCAGGTGCCATGCTCTTAAGCTTCCCACGAAGTAAAACCCTCCAGTTATCGACAGTCAATATCCAGCCAGCTGGTTAATTTTAGCTTGATAGTTAGCTATGTGGTTGCTAACTACAACGCAGTGGCAGCTGACGCCCGAAGTGACCACAAACTACAAACAACGTCAGTTTAAATAAAAAATTTAAAAAGTAACAAGCTAGTTATCCAGCCTCCACGAACGTAGCAATACGCGCAAAGTCTGGGTAAGTTAAGTAAGATGCGTTGCGAAAAATAGCCAGCGAAGTGGCTGCTATCTATAACCTATGTAGTGGTGTGCACGCAAGGAAACAGTTGCAGTCCATCGTATCAGCTGATGGTACATCTAGCTGAATGGCTAGCATTTAGCCAACACCAATAAGGCGTTATGTAAAAGACAACACTAGTGAATCACGTCCGCCGCCTCGCAGTTTCTCTTCCCCACCTTCTGAATAGAAGACTTGCCACTCCGTCGTAATCCCATTAGCAGTATCCTTGGCTTGCTGTCTGAGGGTGCCGGGCTATCCTCGATGTCCCCCTCTTCCACCCCATAGCCAAAATCTTTTGGGAACGAGTCCACTACCCCGTAGCTACCCGCCAGCGGCTCCTCGAACTGAATAGACATTTTGACCCGACAATGCTAGCCTCCCCGATCCCCCCCTATTCCCTCGTTTTATTCGCGAATGCCACCCTCCACCACAGACCGCCGACGAAAGAGTAAGTATTTGTTTAATGCCTGTCCAACTAATCTACCCCAGAACAAGCTAGAGTTCTCTCTCTACTCCTTTAAATCTTTGCGTCCCCGTGTTTCCCTTTCAACGAAATCCACCGCGTGAACCCACCCTCGGCTGTTCTATTGGTTGGCAGTCTGACAACGGGTATGTTCATTGGTCAGAAACGACGTCGCTCAGGGAAACCTGAACAAGCAGGGTGGTTCATCTCGTGTCATATGTTTTACAGTCACCTGACTCGGTGGACGGTGTGCGAGCTTGTTTTGTGTGACCTTTCACCTGAAGACAGGGTAAACGCTGTGTAGTTTAAAGTTCGTAAGAAAAAAGTTGACCATCTGACAACCCGTCACCAACTTAAGACCATTTCACTTTAAAAAGTAATCCTTAATAACTGATAATATATATATATATATGTATATCTATATATATATATATGTATGTATTGTATTTGTATTTAAGTTCCATCGACAGTAAGGTAGCCATGCTTCAATTTGTATGTAAGCATGTAAATTTAAACAACTAGAGTTATTTTACACTGCTTGTTTTCCCTAATGATAAGGCTCACTGCTTATGTCAGTGGTTGGCAAAGTAGGGGGTGTCCCTCCTTGGGGGGGGGGGGGGGGGGGGGGGGGGGGGGGTGAGGGCTGAAGGAACAAACAATTCCTGTAGAAACTAAAAAACAAAATCACATCCAAGCAGAACCAAAGTTGTCTGGGAGGCTTTAAAAAATGTGGGAACTACTGGTTATTATGTCACTGTATTTTGGCATGGTAATGTCTGCCTTGTTTCAGCCATGCGCATCACTCATATTTAACTGTGTGATCACTTAAGGCAGCCCTGCCTGGTGATTTTTTTATGGCAATTTTTTATTGAGTAACATGTTTCTGTGTGCCCCCACTGATAAAGTTGGTATTTTTTCCCCATCACATCAGAAGCTCAAAATTGTACTGTGCCGGCAATTCATCAATACAACAGACCGCTTGGCCAGTACAATTCCCCAGACCCATGGCACCATACTAGCCAAACTGGTCTCTCAATGCATGCTGGGAGTGTGTCTCAGCTTGCATTGAGAGCGAGGCTGCAAACACCCTGGACAGTTCCCCAATCTATCACACCTATGGGCAATTTTGACTCTCCAATTAACCTAACCTGCATGTCTTTGGACTGCGGGAGGAAACCAGAGTACTTACTTGGAGGAAACCCACGTGGACGCCTAGAGATCATGCAGACTCCACACAGAAAGGCCCCGCCTTGGATTTGAACCCAATATGTGCGGGAGCAGTGTTGCCATATTTCCCAATTGGGCTACTTTTTAAAAGTTATTATGCAGGAGGAAATGGCTTTTGGGCGTATTCACCATTTTCAAATCTGGCAACGCTGGCTGTGAGGCAACAGTGCTATCCACTGCACCACTGCCCCTGCCAACAGATGAAGCAGAACAATGCTGCAGCTGAATGTTATTTGGATGGGAGACAGCTTGGAAATACACAGCGGGCTGCTGAACGTGGTGGTGGCGGTAGCGGTCCACCAGGGGGCAGTGTTCGTCCTGGGCTGTGGGCATTCACCACCATTTTCTGGGATGGCAGGAATGGAATCACCTGCCAGGCTGCAGCTTGTTGACAGGGCACCAGGAGTGTGCCACTTTTCTGGGTTCCCTGCAGAAATAGCCACAATGATTCATAGATTCGTTGAAGCCATTTGTCTGTGGCTATAATGAGTACGCAAGTTGTATACAACGTAGGCCTACTTACGCATTATATTGAGTAACATTTGTAGTAATATAGTCTGTCCACACGATGGCACAAAGGCTCACGCTCTCCACAGTTCTGTTTTAAATAAAAGAAATTTATGCGTAGCGTTTACTATTACGCTTTATTTTTTCGCTTCTTTTTATCTTCTTTATTTACGCCATCTGATTACTTTAGAGACATCGTACAACTTCTACTTGTGGGAAGTATTCCAATGGCAAATAAGCACAAAAACAAGATTACTGCCACCAGCAGCCCGATGTCCAAGACAAAGCATCAGAATCCTATACATTAATTATTACTATAATAAAACATATATATTATAATAATAACAGACATATATATGAAATATAACATAAATAGAACTTAAGACCTCCCCGAAACGTTGCTAGTGGTTACCGTTTGTTGTGGTTTGCGCAGACTCCATGGAGCTTTCTGGCTTTTCCCGAGGAGAGCATGCTCACATCGACAGTTTCTAACTCCGCCAAGTTAGCCGTAGAGCCAGCCGTAGTGTTCCGAGAAACGAAACTTTGCGTTAGATAGTTAGCTGGCTAACGTAAACGCGCAGTCATGGCACACTACAGAGTAAGTGTTACTTTTGCATTATCTAGCCTGGTGCAGCTGACGTTAGCTAATTAGAACTTGTAATTTCTGTCATGGTCCGTCCCGCAAAGGTTTTATGTTGTCAAGGAAGTTGGTTTAGACAACGAGCTATTTATCAACTGTGAAGTTGGCTAGCTTGTTAGCCAGCCAGCTAACTTTGATCACTAATTAGTTAGATGGTTGGCAGTGGAGAAAATAGGACAAACTAACTGGAAAGCGAGTGCTTTTTGCTCCAGTGTTAATTCGCATTTTGAAATAGCAGCGACATTCCAAGTTTTTTGTTGCATTTAAGGTTTTAGAAAGCTAGCGAGCAATGGGTGGATACAAGCGTTCGCTAACATCAGCTAAAATTGCTGAAATAGTTCGTTATTTCCAGTTCTCCTGGGCGTCACATCACCTTGGCTAATTACACATTTTTGACACAACAGCTTGCTAATATCAGACGAATTCACAAAGTCATGCAAAGCTAGCCAGCTATACCGCTTTATAGCTTTCCATGTTCGTAACTTAGAATAATGAACATTACTTTAGAAGTGAATATCCGGCCGTAAGGCACAGTCGTCTTTCTTGACCAAAAGGAATTTGTTCTCTATCGTTCGAATCGATTACTGTCGTTTTTGTCGTTCTGGCACTCAAACGCCGTTTGATTGATGACCCCTATTCGTGTGTGTTCTGGCTATTCTAATGGTTACTCTCTACACTTTTTTCTGTGCCATATCACAGCACCGCATATTGCCAGCATAAGGTTGTGAAATAATACAATAAAGCTTGATATTGGCATGATGTAAATTCTTCAAATTAAGTTACGACTCGTTTTTTTTTTCTATTCCCATGGTTTAGGCCTCTGAATCCAAGCGCGAGCAGTTTCGGAGGTACTTGGAAAAGGCCGGTGTTCTCGACAGTCTCACGAGTGGTAAGGTGCTTTTTGGACATAAGTGCTAACTCAGGGAGCGGAAGTGTGGTATGTTTACCTGCTGTGAACATTTCAGGATGTCACAAAGTCCACCTTTTTTTTTTCCACAGTGCTGATCGCTTTGTATGAAGAGAATGAAAAACCGAACAATGCTCTGGAGTATCCTTTTGGAAAATGATCCCAAAACGTTTCCATTCAGTCAAGGAGCAAACGGTCAAAGTGCCGGAGAGTGTGCAGTTCAAAACGTGTTCCAGTTGTTTTTAATCCACCGGCACACTATCAGTTTGACGCTATTTGGTAGCTTTCTTAGGCCATGTGATTGAACCTAAGTGGGGCTGGGCTTGGCCACTACAGTACATGCAAGGGAAATGACCAGGTTGCTATTGGAAACGGTGTCGGTGACCACAAGGGGGCGACCTTTACACCATATTTTAATTGGTGGACAATATGTGATTGGCATTGTGAAACATTTGCTTACTTAAGTCTGTATGAAATCTCACAATGTATTGGTCCTTGTGTACCACTGTTTATTGAAAGTTTAGCCGGTTCCTCAAAGTTAGGAGGAGCCAGCCAAGTGAGAAAAGTGGCCAGGTAAGGGTGATTGTGGCAGGCAGGAAGATTGTTCTGATTACATTACAATTTTTACTACATCAATTAGCCAGCCTTAAATATAGGTCTGAAAGTTAGCCGGCCAAACAGAGGCCTGTAGTCGGCCGTTTAGTTGTTGGAAGGAAGGGGGCAGGGCAAGAGGCCTTAACACGTGCACCAGCTTCCTGAAACAGCACCTGGGCGTGGTCAGCCCTGAGCCTGCGGACGTGGAGACCCTGCGCCTGGAGCTGGCCGACCTGAACCAGAAGTACGAGCTCCTATTGGAGGAGAACAAAGAGCTGAAGAACAGGGTACAACAACAACGCGCCTAATTGGTCTTAATTGGTGTTTGTTTCCGATTGGCCCAGACGGTGTGTGATGGAAGGACATTGTAGATTCACCTATCTATTAATGTGAAGCTATCTTTTTTTTTTTTTTTTTTTACATATGTTTCCAATGACTTTCTGCCTCCTGAAAGTATCTATGAGTATGAAAAATATCCTTCATTGTACATGAAATAAAAACCGTCTGTGCCAACTGAAAACATACACTGAAACGATATGATATGTTTTAAAAACGCAGGGAGTGAACTGGCACTTTCAGGAATTTAGAGATTGTATGCCGCCTCTTCTTAAAAATAACGTTTGAAAACATTTGTGTTTTTACCTCCCTCGCCACCTTTTCCACAGCTTTCGCAATACGAACCTGCAAAAGAAGACGGAACAACAGAATGAATCTACCTCATGGGGACACAGCAATAGTTATTTTCTTTCTTTCTCTCTTTCTCTCACTGACGATCACTTGAAAGTAAGGCAACACTGGACATGTAAGGGATTTTCTCTGTTTCTGTAAATAGGAGACAAAAGTTGTTGTTTTTTTTTTCTTCTATTCTCTACTGAAGTTTCTATGTAAGCTACATTATATTAGTTTGATTGTATTTTTTCTCTGTATGGGGGAGGTTGGGGGGGTTAAATACATAGTTTTTTGAGCATGAAAGGATTGCCCCGTGGTCTTTGTTGAAGCTAGCTGCCAGTTTGAGGACCAGTTGTCGTTTGACAACAGTGAGGGTGACCGGCTGTTGACAGGGGATTGTGGCTGGTTTGGAATTACATGGATTAGTCACGACCTTGATGTAGAAGGAGGCGCATGTCTCACGGTATCTTTACAGGAAGTGCTTTCTGTTGTTGTATGTGACGTGAAAATTGAATGTTCTTTTTTTTTTTGTCTGTTTTTTTTTTCATGAAGTTAGAGTTGCTTTGGCTTGAAACCTTCACACAGAGCTTTTGTGTGTTAACATGAATGGCAATATCTCACTGACGAATAAAACTGACAAAACAACATTAAAATGGATGCAGAAATCGTCATACGATGTAGTAACAGAAACGTTAAAAGAAAAACTTTGAAACAAAATCACGGTAACACCAACTAGATTGCAAAAGTCAAATTTATAAAAAAAAAAAAAGAATGTACATTTCAGATGCTTTCTACAAGATAAATCAACATAAACCTTTTTTTTTTTTTTTACACACCTTTGGTTTTACAAAAACATAATTCACAAAAGTGCCCTTTAATACCAGATTGTTTCAGTGTTAAGGGTACGCCCCCCTCCCCCCCTTAGGCCCGACACACGTGTACCACTCAGTGGAAACTGTTCAGCAGCCATTAGACCACTATTACAGTGATCTGTTTCAAGATGGAACACATCTGCCGATGTCGATCAGGTGATCTGACAGAAAAACAGAGCAAGCTGAACTTGTGTCTGTGGTGGGGTGGTGGGGGGGGTGTTGGTGGGGGTGTGTGCAATGACATCATTTGGCTCCTGAACGTCTCCTCAGCCTGGGGGTTGTTTATGTTTCAGTTCTTGATTTCATATTATTCATAAAACATAATCCTGATGATATGAGGTGGCTGATTTTGGGGAAAACTCTTTCATTGAGCTGAATGATTTTTTAAAAGGAGAGATGAGAAAAGAAATGGGTTTGGGGGGGGGGGGTAGGGGACACTAATTTAAAGGAGTGATGGAACCTGTTCAAACATCCTCAGACCATAATGTCAAACATCATGACCCTACATGTATGAAATCGGTACTAAATGGTAACAAAAAAACTAGCACCAGCTTGTAATTCAGTGCCATGTCTGGTTTGTGGGTCTCAAACATACAAAGCTTCTGCTCTCCCTGCTTATACAGTACATATTTCACTACACCAGATATCGCACAATCCAGTCCTGGAGTCTGGTTTAACTCCAGGCCTGGAGAGCCGCAGAGTCTTCAGGTCTAACTCCAGTCCTGGAGGGCCGCAGTGTCTGCAGGTCTAACTCCAGTCCTGGAGGGCCGCAGTGTCTGCAGGTTTAACTCGTCCTGGAGGGCCGCAGTGTCTGCAGGTTTAACTCCAGTCCTGGAGGGCCGCAGTGTCTGCAGGTTTAACTCCAGTCCTGGAGGGCCGCAGTGTCTGCAGGTTTAACTCCAGGCCTGGAGGGCCGCAGAGTCTTTTAACTCCAGTCCTGGAGGGCCGCAGTGTCTGCAGGTTTAACTCCAGTCCTGGAGGGCCGTAGTGTCTGCAGGTTTAACTCCAGTCCTGGAGGGCCGCAGTGTCTGCAGGTTTAACTCCAGTCCTGGAGGGCCACCGTGTCTGCAGGTTTAACTCCAGTCCTGGAGGGCCACCGTGTCTGCAGGTTTTTATGGTTTCCATTCAGTCAGCAGCTAATTTTAGACCTTTAAAACAAGGTGCGGTCTCTGTAGCCAATCAGAGACATAAGCGCTGAAACACACCAAAAACCAGCAGAGGGTGCAGTCGTCCAGGACGAGAGCTTGAGACCTCTGCCCTGATAGGACGTTTCTGTCCAGTGTGTCATAGAGACGGTTCACTTCACCTCTGGGCTGGAGGTGAGGGCGATAGCGGGGGTAAAGGTGTGTAAGCGCTCAGATGCGCAGGTCAGTGGCGGCCCACCTGCTGCTAGCGCAGCTCGCTAGCGACCTCCTGTGGCCTGGAGGTGAGGGCGATAGCGGAAGTAAAGGTGTGTAAGCGCTCAGATGCGCAGGTCAGTGGCGGCCCACCTGCTGCTAGCGCAGCTCGCTAGCGACCCCCTGTGGCCTGGAGGTGAGGGCGATAGCGGAGGTAAAGGTGTGTAAGCGCTCAGATGCGCAGGTCAGTGGCGGCCCACCTGCTGCTCGCGCAGCTCGCTAGCGACCTCCTGTGGCCTGGAGGTGAGGGCGATAGCGGAGGTAAAGGTGTGTAAACGCTCAGATGCGCAGGTCAGTGGCGGCCCACCTGCTGCTAGCGCAGCTCGCTAGCGACCCCCTGTGGCCTGGAGGTGAGGGCGATAGCGGAGGTAAAGGTGTGTAAGCGCTCAGATGCGCAGGTCAGTGGCGGCCCACCTGCTGCTAGCGCAGCTCGCTAGCGACCCCCTGTGGCCTGGAGGTGAGGGCGATAGCGGAGGTAAAGGTGTGTAAGCGCTCAGATGCGCAGGTCAGTGGCGGCCCACCTGCTGCTAGCGCAGCTCGCTAGCGACGTCCTGTGGGCGGGAAAGAGCCGCCGCGGGCTGTGCTGGGACTCGGAGCTCGACTCCTCCACCGATTCGGGGGTCCGCGACCGGCCCGGCCCCCTGGGGTCCGACCTGGAGACGGGCCGGGCTAGGCCGGGACCGAGCCGAGCCCTGGTGCCCCCCGGGCCGCCGGCCGACGCCGCGGTGGCGGGTTTCCCCTCCACCAGGGTGGCGCAGCTCGAGGGCGCGCTCACCCGTCGCGGTTTCCGCCCTCCGGCCGCCAACTGCAGGCTCCCGGGCGCCACCTCCTTGCCGTGGGGGGGCAGGTGGGCGGGGCCTTTCTCAGGCTCCGCCTCCTGCTTGGGCGAGGTAGCGGTACTATCCTTGGCGGGCGGCGAGCGCGCGTCGCTGCCGCCGGCGCTTTTGGGCTTCCTGTCGCCCTTGGCGGGGCTGGGCGGGGCCTCCTTCACCCCATCTTTTTCGTCGCCGTGGACGGGCGTGAAAGCAGAGGGGCGGTACCCCGGCGGGGGGGAGCTCCGCTTTTCGTCCGGCGAGGGGCTGCGGGCGCCGGGTGGGGCAGCGGCGGTCTTGTGGCCCGCCCCCCCCGCCACGGCGGACGGCGCGCCCACGCTCACCTGCGGCCGGCCCACGTAGCAGTCGTCCAGCTCGTGGCGCAGCTGCGGGTAGTAGTCCAGGAGGCCCGTCCTCATGCGGCCGTAGGCCAGGTGCAGGATCTCCAGCAGGTTGAGGAGCAGCGAGACGCCCGCGATGCACTGCATGAACACCATGAAGAAGCTCTTCTCCGTGGGGCGGGACACGAAGCAGTCGACGGCGTTGGGGCAGGGCTCGCGCTCGCACTTGTAGAGCGGCTCCAGGCGGAAGCCGTAGAGCAGGTACTGGCCCAGCATGAAGCCCACCTCCACGGCGGAGCGGGTCAGCACGTGGGCCACGTACGAGCGCAGGAGCGAGCCGCGCAGCGGCGCCTTGTCGATCCGCCGCCGCTCCAGAGCGCGCAGCTCCCTCTCCAGCCGCCGCCGCCGCTCGCCCGCATCGCCGTCCGCTGCCAACCCCGCCGGGGCGCCAGCGCCAGCCTCCTCCAGCTCCCGCCGCAGCTGGGCCTTCCGCCGCTGCCGCTGCTTCTCCAGCGCGCGCAGGCGGTACAGGGCGTGGCCCATGTAGGCCAGCGAGGGCGAGGACACGAAGATGACCTGCAGCACCCACAGGCGCACCAGCGACACCGGGAAGGCGCGGTCGTAGCACACGTTGTGGCAGCCCGGCTGCTCCGTGTTGCACACGAACTCGGACTGCTCGTCGTTCCACACGTCCTCCGCCGCCACGCCCAGCACCAGCATGCGGAAGATGAAGAGGATGGTCAGCCAGATCTTCCCCACCATGGTGGAGTGGATGTGCACCTCCTCCAGGATCCCGCCCAGGAAGTTCCAGTCTCCCATTTTCACACGCGCAGTGCTGTGCCTGGTCCAGGAGCAGGACAACAGGTGAGGGGGGAGCAGAGATTTAAACATGGGGTTCGGAGAGGGTCAGGACAGCGTCGTACTGAAAGAATCTCTAAATATATTAAGTGAGTCGTATTTGACTGCTTAGCTGACACTTCATTGAACCACTATACATTAGATGCTTATTTATATCTCCATTAGGACAGTAGCTACTCTTCCTGGAGTCCACCTAGATACATTACAGATATTCATAGAACCAAAAACCACATTAATTGAACCACTAGTTCTTAAATTCTCTGAGTCTAGAACCCACTTAAATTGGACTCCGCCCTTTATTAAAATGTTGCCCAACATAAGTTCGAATATGAAATTAAAATGTTGTCAAACATGTCAAAACCACTGCTGGCACACGTAGCTTGTGCGGTTTCATTTGACTGTTTTAAGTGACTGAAGAGCATACATATCAGAATCACTGCACTGAAACTATAACCCCGGAGTTCAAACCAGGACTACTACTACATGCTTCGGTGCCTGTAAACACACGTTACTGAATTGCAAAATCGGTTTTAAAAACGATCCAATACACAATGGTAAACCATCATGGGCAATCGTAAATGGATCCACAGAAGCTGAAAAATTAGTCCGGAAGGTTTTTGTTTAATCGAGTAATAAAGTATTTATTTTCTGCGTCGCAATTTTACGCACTTAAAATTCATTCACATTTACAAAGCTATTGGAACGTGCATTACCCATTATGATTAATACATACATACATTTATTTATATAATTTGCTTGCAACAAATTCAAACATTATATCTCTTCTTTTAAAACTAAAAACACATACACAAGACACAACAAGTTATACTAAGTACATGAAAGTGTATTTAGAAATAAATACATAAAAACAAAAAAGCATTGGCAAGTATGCTACTGCTCATGGACTAGGCTAAGGGCGCTTCTGGAACATTCCGATTAAACGAATTGTTGACCGCTTCGTGGTGGTCCAGCGAGCCCATAATTGCGTGCGTATTTTAAATTTGTCTACGGATGTTCTGCGCAACAAGTTGGGTAAAAATAAAAGAATCGCAAAAAACTTTTTTAAAGAATACTTTATCTGCATTTACACGCAAAGTCTGCTCAATTAAGTCGTTGCGTTAACAACATTCGATTATTTTTACAATCCCGTGGGTAGCCTATGATACGAAGGGCAGCGTCATCAGCATCACCTGCCGTTATCAGTACGCAAGAGAAGCTCTCTCAACTGCAACATTGAAGGGGTAAATTAGAGTAACTCCAAGAGGCTCGGTTGTGTTTTCAAACTGTCCATGAGTTCCCTATATAATTGACTTACAAGGATTTCAGCCATTTCCTAGAAAACTAGCCTTGAACAACTTTACAATTTTACCGCATGAATTAACAGAGGAACAGCAAGCTTACCTTTCGTGTATAAAACAGATGTTACATGTAAGCACACTGTAAATTTGGACACTTCATTGTGTCGATTAGTCCAATTGGTGCATCACATCAACAAAACATGAAAGGCAAACCATACACCATGAAAATTAAACGCCAACACAAGTGGCACGGCACCTTCCAGAATTACAATTTAGTGGATAAGTTTCTATGAAGTAATAATAACAATAATAAAACAGTGCTCTCTCTGTGGAAATTTATAGACAGGCAGGAGAAATCAATGGTGTCGGTCACCGCCATTTACCTTGCAGCAGTGTGGACAGACTGCCGGTGATTTAAATCCCCACGGGTCATTCAGGCTCAGCTGGGCCGCCAAAATATTCAAAATCGTTGTTGCTCTGTTAGCATCTGACCCCGTACTCGGGATAGTTGTTCACCTGAACTTGGGTGACCCTCTGTTTCTCTCTCTTTCTCTCTTTCTGTCTGTCTCTCTGCAGCTCTACTGGTCTGCGCAAGGAGCGCGCTTGTGGAACACGGGCTTCGTTTATTGAGCCGCGCGTGGCTCAATGAACAGGAAACCGCTATATTGCGAATGAACGCCTTCGTCCTATGTGAAATCGATTTGGCGTCGCGTCCCCATTGCTGTAGGCAAGCAGCACTGCGAATAACGGGTCTGTTAAACGGTGTCTGCAAACAGGTAGGGTCGCTCGCACGATGAGGTAGATGCGGGGTACCAATCATGTAATAGTATTTTCTACTCGATATGTTACAGTTCAGGAATCGGCATCACTGACCTAATGTTAGGCAATTCTGGTTGTGCGCAGCGCCATCGAACGGGGGTCAGCGCGTTTCACATGAAGCGCAAACGAATTCAGTGCATTCCCTGATAAGTCTACATTGTGAGTAGAATAAGTCAAATCCTTGACATTTTTATATATTACATACATTATTAACAGTTTGAGGTCGAGCTTTCTCCGGGGGAGCCAGAATATTATATATGTTACAATTTGTTTGCATGTTTGTTTTGTTGATACACAATATTCTGTTGTTTTTTTCTTTTCGATTAGGAATATTTGTATTAAAACTGATATTTCACTCCATTCTCTGGCCACTGATCCGTGTCTGTGTTGATGGAAATACTGCCCAAGCAAGAGGACCATAGCCATAAACAGAAAGATAAGTGCGGTTAGACTGTGATTTGTAGCCGAAAGCCTGTGCATATTTGCATAAGTTGAGGGCTCCGTTCTCCTCATAAAACTTTACCGAGAGTAAAAAAGAGCGTGTTCCAAAATGTCCGCAGCTAATTTACGAGAAAAGGCGGTTGCGAGAGCTATATAACACCACCCTTAACTGATCATGTAGTATTGTTGCACTGTTCTTTACGCATCCACCCAAAACATACGCGCACACTAGCTAGGCCTCGACGGTTCCACAGCAGTGTATGTGGAATGCTTTCCGATCAATACTCTTCCCTGCGAGTGATCAATCGGTCATGTCCGATTTCATCCTCAGTTGGTTCCCTCGGAATGTAATTAAGATATTCCTGCCAGCTGTAACCACGTTTTTATTCCATTTGCAAATAATCAATGGTGCCAACTTGTTTTTTACTAACTATGCGGGTTAATTTATAACAGGAGGGGCTCGTGCAGTTAGTCGCCATTTTCTGACTGGAAATGGCCAAATGTATGGAGCACTGTCTAAGGAAATACGTAGAAGTTTCTGTGGATGGGAGAATCATTTTTCATTGTCATCACACTTATTTTTTAGGTGCTAAATAAACTACAGATCTCCATGGTGACCAATGACACATCAGAGATCACCCCATGACTGATCACATTGTGTTCATCTTTGATGACAAAGGCATCGCGTTAATTAGACCCAGAATGCCAGGGGCTGGTAAGGTGTTACAATGTGTCCAACCAAATGCTTTCCCTAGATTTTTTATTATTATTTATTTTTTGCACAATATACTGTGGAATTGTCCAAATCAAACTGTATTGGATGTGTGTGTTAAAGCAGAAATGCCTTGAGTTTTAGAGAAAGGGGTAGGAGTGTTTTTTAAATATTTTTTTTGGGTAACCCTGCCATTGGGTGCCCTTGACCCGATGAACCATACACCCCAAAAATTGCTTTTTAAGTGCTGCTCTGGTTACAGAGAACAGTGGCGTGCTTCAGAACAAACACTAAAGAATTGATCAGACTAAAAACGGGGAGGGTGGGGGTTTGGGTGCGACCAGCCAGACCATGTCACCCCCTTTACCCCCCAATAAATCACCCTGCTCTTATGGCCGTGGACATAATCCCTGAAACAGGCCCTAAGGACATGACTCGTATGGCTGGGCTTGAACGCGGTTCCTATGGTGATGAACGTGGCTCCTAAAATGGTTTCTAAGGGCACAGGTCCTGTATGATTGTATGCAAGCAATGGTGTACATACCACATACTTTGTTCCCAAAACATGTTTATATTTTAGTTCTCTTTTCAGCAATGTCTCCGGTTAAAAAAAAAAAAAAAAAGTTTATTTGTTTTTTTTTGTTGTTGTATGAAACATTATCAAACTCAAAATAAATTAGCAAAGCCTGCGCTTTAATTAAAAAAAATAAATAAAAAGAAACTGAAGAAGTAAACAGAGATTGCCGAGTCTGGATCGATGCGGCAGTTCCGGAAACAATGGAACGTTCCGTAAATCCACCCCCGGAGGGGTGGACCTCGCTGAAGCACGATCGACGGTCTTTTTTTTAAAAAAAAGCTGCTGTAATCTAATTAGTGTGTGTGTGTGTGTGTGTGTGGGTCCAGTACAGGCTGGGACAGGCCCAACGTCAGGCCGGGTAAGCGCACACGAAACCTGCCTGATTAATGAGCCCAGCCACGCCCACCTCGCGAAATTTCCTACAAAACTGCAGCCCGACGTTAATTCAGCAGACCTGTGCTCTTATTCCAAAATGACCAACAATGTGAAATAGCCGTTAACTGCATCCTCACGAGTCTAAGAACAGCAGCGATATAGCGACAGGGTTATGTACATCAGCCACATAGCAATATAGACGCGCAAGCTGGAGCAGGAGACTATGAATCCAATCCCAAAGAGCTGGACTTTCTTAGACGTTGTTCTTTCAAACAAGGTGCAAGGTTAAGAAAAGACAGGTAAGCCATTGGTTCCACTGATATAATTTTCCCTTTCCGGGAAAGGGCTAAAGTCACAAATATTTGTGTTTTTTTTTTTTTTTAATCAATAAACCAAAGAAATCAGATGCAAAATGAGCACTTTTGGTGCCACCAAAAAAAAAAAAAAAAAACCCATCAGGCCATATGGCTCTCCTGGTCCAGTTTTGCGCTGTTTTTGCTTGGTTTCAAATAAATACAGCAACAAAGAGCCGAGATTAGATTTTTCTGAAATGTAAAAAATATTTTATTTAATTGAAGTAGGTCCTAAAAATGCTTGAAAGTTAGAAGCATTTACCCGTATTCTCAAATTAAAATAAAAAAAATAAAAGAGGGATACTGCTACAAGAATAAGGCCTACGTTTTTAAAAAAAAAAGCTTTGAAAGGCAGTAGGTGCTGCCCTCTACTGTTATTTAACGGTACAGCTTTAACGAACGCTAACCGAAACACAAAATGAAACTTACAGAAAGAGATACTGCACAGAGGAACAGCTTCACGCGACATGCCATTGCATCCGTTTCCTGTTGGCTAAATCTCTGTCGACAGAGACGTTCGGCTGGCTGACAATGACAGTTGAAACTATACTTGAGGCAGGTTTGGGGACAGAGTAATGCGGAGTCTTTGCCTATGGGGGAGGGGGAAGGGGAGGTTGACTTTTAAAAAGGTTTCCCTGTTAAGGTGTAATAGAGAAATAGTGCACCCAAAATCACTCCCACACCTGGACAAGAAGCCAGGCAGTGTAGGACAGCACTGCACGCATGCACCTTAAGCAAAATGCATGCAGGCCTTGCAAACATCAGTATACACAAATGAGGGAAGACATACGTACATACATCATACATCATACAACACACACACGTGCGCACGCGCGCACACACACACCATCAACATTAATACCGTTGAGGATTCACTGATCTTTCCTCGCTCCACAGTTAGCAGGAGAACACGTGTCTGTAAACAGCTTATCTACCCTGAGAACCTTGGCACCAGACGACTGGTGAGGTAGGTCTAAAAAAAATAAAAAATCTCAGGAACTAAACTCATTAGTCAAACAATTTAAAAAAATTTCTCTTTTACAAATCCCACGATTAAAAATACTGTCTGAATTAGACACAGTGTTAAATGCTGGTGTGGTCGGGATCTCATAATAATAATAATAATAATAATGACGATGATAAATGCTTGCTTCTGTGTTCCCTATAACTTTTCTCCCAGGGAAATACAAGCTTTAGATCTACAGCTGACAGAGGTTAGGCTTACAATGTTTTCAGAACGTTCCCCGAGCGTTCTCAATGCAACACCTCCCTATGACAGCACTCGGCGTCGCTGTTTACTGGTAAAATGACCTATGTTTATAAGATGAGTCCGCCCCCTCCATCAGTGCATTACGGAGCTGGGGACAGGAAGATGTTGAAAAGGGCAGCGAAGACCAGGAAGAGGATGTATCCCACAATGCACAGCCAGAAGCGGGGGTCCTTGAGGAGCTTCTGGTTGTAGCTGCTGAAGAAGACGTAGCCGATGGTCATGCCTGCCACGCCTCCCCCGATGTGGGCTACAAAGGACACCTGGAAGAGATGGGGGGGGGGGGGGGGGGGGGGGGGGGGGGGGGGGGGGGGGGCGTGAGCCATGCTTCTGCACCCAGGGTGGGAGTGCATGTGCACGTGTGTGTGTGTGTGTGTGTGTGTGTGTGTGTGTGTGTGTGTGTAATCAGGGTGGGAGTGCATGTGCATGTGCACATGCTGTGTGTGTGTGTGTGTGTGTGTGTGTGTAATCAGGGTGGGAGTGCATGTGCACATGCTGTGTGTGTGTGTATGTGTAATCAGGGTGGGAGTGCATGTGCACATGCTGTGTGTGTGTGTGTGTGTGTGTGTGTGTGTAATCAGGGTGGGAGTGCATGTGCACATGCTGTGTGTGTGTGTGTGTGTGTGTGTAATCAGGGTGGGAGTGCATGTGCGCGTGTGTGTCTGTGTGTGTGTGAGTGTGTGTGTGTATAAACAGGGTGGAGCTGCTCTGAGTTTCGCTACCTGCTCCACACAACCGATACGATCACCCCGCTCTAAAGTCTAAAGAGCAAAGGTTCCCAGCCAAGCTCGAGGCTTTAGCTGCTTCTCCAGAGGGGGGAAGCAGTTTTTTTTAGCGCACTTTCACATTCTCACCCCGTCGAATTCCGCTGCGCTGCCGAACACGAGCAGAAAAACCTCAGATGCAAACTTCCGTTTCACACGCTGACCGGTCGCATGCGCGATTACACCTTATCGAGCCCCATATCAGCGACACAAACAGGAGGGCGTGAAGCAGAAACGCTTTCCTTTGATAAAAACTGGAAAGGCTATCAAAATTACACAAAGGGGTACACACTTCACCAGCACTGCTAAAGATTACAGTGTTTTGGAAAATTACAACAATAATGGAAGCGCTTGATTTCGGCACATTAGCAGCTACCGATCGCCAGACCTGCTCCACTGACCTCCCCCAGTACACATTTGGTCTGAAATTAGGTCAGACAGACTTTAAAAAAATTCTCTAGCCTCCCCCTGCCCCCCAGCCCCCCATATATTCTCCCCAGTTTGGACTGCCCAATCGTACATAACCAGCGCTCGCCGCTGGAGCCTATGCTGTTGATCCGGGGAGCCGTGGCCAATCCCACGCTCTCCTCTGAAGCACGTGATGCTGAACTCCACTTCCCATCACACCACAGGCAGCAAGTCAGGCTCAAAGACATGAGTCAGAGGAAGACGCTTCGGGACCTGCGTGCACCTCCTCGACCAGCAGGGGTCACTAGAGAGCAGAGACACCAGAATCCACGGTGCCCCCCCGCCCCCCCATCCATAACCCTGAGGGCAACCAGCCAATCAGCTCGGGCACAGTGGACTTTAGAAAATCCATGCACTGGAAAGCGCTGTCATGGCAACGGAAAAAGTGAGCGTCAGGGTGGTTCTGTTCGAGTTTTTGCATATTCGACACACATTCATCACTTCAAAATGGTTTTGTTTCTGGATTTTAAATTATTTCCATTATCACTGTAATATTTATGAATAAGTACTATTTTTCCAGTGGCTTGTGTTTTTAATGTGCTGCGTTGTATGGAACACCATCTCAGGCTACTTTGGGAACACAAATGCAAACTAGCCTTCTTGCTAATTTAGGTGGAGTGCACACACCGTGCTTCATAAATACAGAAGGCAAATCTATAATTATACAGCAGTGCATTATATTTATTCATTTTTACTACATTAGCATTAGCATTGCTAGCCATCTTTTCCTCACTATGCTTCAGGAAAGAATGAAGTCACCCTGTTAAGCGTGCTGTAATTACCCAGAGTTCAGTGGGGGGTGGGGGGGAGCTGGAGGCCAGTTTTGACACAGAATGGCGGGGGCAGAAAACCAGGCTGGACTGGTTTTGAAAGTAGCCAGGGAGACAGAAGACTCCAGGGAGAGAGGAATCAAACAGAGCAGAAGGCAATGGGAGGAGTGGGAAGGCCTTTAAAAACCACCACAGGGAAGCCGAGCCAAAGAGGATGAACAGGAAACGCAGGACCGGTGGAACACTGTCCTGGGGGCCAGCTGGGGGCGGGGGAGGGGGGGGACACACACGCCATTCTCGTCTGATCTTCCCCTCCACTAAAAAAAAGTACACCATGTGGGGGAAATGCGAGCCAGTGAGCTCTGCTGGTTCATCTGAGATGCCACACGTGCCTTTTCTGCGAATCCGTTTTAACAACGTTTTAAGTTTCAGTTTCACAGTACGGGCGACCCTCTGACCCAGGAAGTGACCAGGAGTAACAAGGCCCACAGGAGACTCAGATGACCTTTGAACCAAGGGAGCGATCTGGAGCAATGCCACGAGCCTACAGGAGCAGCTCAGGCTTAGCTGGCATGTGTTAACCATTCTGGCACAAAATGGCTGCCGCACATCACCCTGGCAGATCTGACACATGGTCCAGGCAAGTTCCCCCACACCCTCACTTTGAGATCATTAGATGAAAGGCACTGCATCAGCCCCAGGGCCTGCTGGCTTTTGTTTACACATTATAATGAACAACCGGTGCGGCATAATCAGCTGCTTTCACCCCTTAATGTGTGAGGTCACAAAAAAAATGTGATTAGAATGTTCTTAGCTGAACATTCTAATGCTGATGTCACAACCACTACTGGAGACTGAAAGCAACAGAGCTCTAGAACATAGAATTTTGAAAAAACAAGTCAATCAATTACAGCGTTACGACAACAACAAAAACAGGAAACGCTGTGCCTTCCCAGGAGCAGGGTAGCAGACCCCTACGTTATACACACAGCTGGGGTCAATGAAACCCAGCTTTGCCGAGAGTTAACTCAGACCCTGCAGTGAGTCTGAGTGAGCGAGCGAGCGAGAGAGACTGCCGCCTGCCAGCATCAATTAGCACAAACTCCAGTCGAGTCGACTGATCTTTCCCAGACATCTCTTTTGGGGCTGGGGTGAGGGGGTGGGGTGGGGTGGGGTGGGGTTGGGGGCGGAGTCCCGTGGTTGAAACAGGGGCAGGAACAGGACCGTTCCCACAACCGGACCCCTCAGGGTTGGGCTGGATGGGGGGGGGGGGGGGGTGTGTGGAGGTGGGGGGGGGGCTGGGGGGTTCTGTCTCATCTTGCCCATTAGCTGAGGGCATGACCCTTTTAAAAGCTGAATCACAATAGACAGACTCCCCTCCCCCCACACTATATAAAGCAAGGGCCTTCCGAGTGCGGGTGATTCAAATACAGTACTGCAGTACGGACTGGAAACTGGACCCACAAGCTGGCAGTCCTCTACAAGCCTTCGCCTGCTGAAAAGCCACAGCAGCTGACGTATACAAAACAATCCCTGAACCTATTAAACTGGGGGATGGTTAGGTTGCAGGTTGTGAAAGCCAGGTTGGGAATTTAACCAGGACACCTGGGACCCCCCCCCCCCCCCCCTACTCTTCGCAAAGAGTGTCATGGGCTCTTTAATGACCACAGTCATTCCATCTAAATCTCCTACAGCACAGTGTCCCCATCACTGCACTGGGGCATTGGGGATTCCTAGATGAGAGGGAAGATCACCCCTACTGTGACCTGTGTTCTGTAGTTGTTCCAGTGACCTTCGATATGCACTTATTGTACGTCACTTTTGATAAAAGTGTCTGATAAATAAAAGGTAATTTAATGTGATGTACTGGCCCACCAGCACCACTTCCAGTTGTTGCTGAACTTGGTAACCAAGCCAACCCTAGCATAGCTTCAGCCAATCGGCAGGAGCAGGGTACATGGTGGCATACGTTGCATCACAGGGTGAGATTACAGCAGGTATACCCTGGTATTTAAATGGCTTTGTCATTTGCATTATTTGCATGGGAACGTTGGCTTATCCAAAACGGCTTTCTCACTCGCTCTAACAGTGTGGTGCGGCACTACAGAAACACTCAGAGACTAAAACAACAGGCGTTTAAACGCAGTGTGAATCCACCTCTCGTGCGAGTCAGACAGACACAGGGGACACGCTCACCTTCAAACCGTTCTCGTGAGTCAGAAATCTTCTGTAGAGGGCAAAGCCCATATCCGTCAGCACTGAGAAGAGAGGGAACATTAAACATCAGCACCACGTTATCGGATTTGACGGGCCAGACAGGCAGCCAGGCAGCCAGGCAGACAGGCAGACAGGCAGACAGGCAGACAGGCAGACAGCCAGACAGCCAGACAGCCAGACAGCCAGACAGCCAGACAGCCAGACAGCCAGACAGCCAGACAGCCAGACAGCCAGACAGCCAGACAGCCAGACAGCCAGACAGCCAGACAGCCAGATAGCCAGATAGCCAGATAGCCAGATAGCCAGACAGCCAGACAGCCAGACAGCCAGACAGCCAGACAGCCAGACAGCCAGACAGCCAGACAGCCACCAGGGACAGTAAAACAGGGACGGGACATTCATGACAGCATCTTAACAGGAAAAAACAGAGACAATCTTCGCCAATCACGGAGTACTTTGGTACCAATAATTATAAGAACACAGATGGTGATTGGTGGAAACGCAGACAGTGCATGGCTTTGGGGACCTACCGATGACGACGATCAGTAGAATCCGGAAGATTCCGAGCAGAGGGATCATCTCACGGAAGTTCTGCAGGAGGGACGGGGGAAGGGGAAAAAGAGACAGAGAGAGAAAGAGAGAGTGTGTGTGTGTGTGTGTGTGTGTGTGAGAGAGAGAGAGACAGAGACAGAGACAGTAAGACAAAGAAAGTAGGAAAGATGGAGAGTAGGAGAGATGGAGAGAGAGTAAGACAAAGAATGTGTGTAAGAGAGTGTACAAGAGAGACAGAGAGAGATTATAAGAAAAGGTGTATGAGTGAGAGTCGACAGTGATTTCAAATCCACCATTTTTACATCAACCAACTGCACGGGGAGGCATGTTAATGTGGTGCTCCACACCCGAAATAAAAACCAACGCCCTCTGCTGTGGTCAAACAGACTTTCCAACAGACTTGGCACTGAGGAAAAGCAAATATAACCATTTCTTTCCAGTTCAGCCTGCTGCTTTCAGTGAAAATACACAATTTTATTTTGGGGTATTTTAGGAAAAACACTGGAGACTAAATACCAGCTATCCTTTTCAGTTCTAAAAGTCAGAGAGAGAGAGAGAAAGAACAAGTGAGAGAAAAAGAGAGGAAGAATGAGAGAGAGCAAGAGAGGGTACTCACCACGATGGCGTTCATGAAGTACCCCCCCATCAGGGCGTAGACCCCCCCAGAGGCCCCCACCAGGGCATTCAGCGGGTCAAAGATGGAGCTGGCCAGAGAGCCTGGGGAGAGGACATTCAGAAGAACCCAGTTCACACACCTCGAGGGGGGGAGGGGGGGGAATGCACGGGACAGTCACACCTGAGCACAGCTGAGCACCCCTGCACCCCCTGCCCACTCCTAAACCGTCCTGAGCGCTTTCAGGAGCCTAAAACTCAGACACGTCCTAAAAACAAGATCACAGCGCATGGATGGCAGGGGATTTCTTTTTACGGATTGGGATGGCAGGTATGCCATCCCGCCAAGTTACGCCTTGGCGGGGGCATGCCCCATACCTATATTACTTTTACACAGCATAGGACATTCACAGATTCATCACGCTTTGCCAGCACTGCCTTGTATCCACTGATCTTCAGCTAATTCTGCACTGCTCATTATGACACCATTATTCTGACTGTTATGCTACATATAGTTTGCATTTGTACTGGTGTTCAGCGAGCATGCAAATGCTCGTGCTGCCTCACAGTGACATTCAAATCAAGTCTTGGGTGGTGACAGGCTGCCAAGCACAGGCATCTGGGGTGCGCGATGTGATGGGTGGGCTGTGATGCACCATGGGAAATGTACGGTCTTTGCAATGGGGGCGGGGGTAACCCACCTGCGAGGACTCCGGACAGGTAGACCATGCCAACTTCGAAGCCCTTGTGCACCAGCTCCAGGGGAATGCCCAGCACCAGCTGCATGATCAGGTTCCCCAGGACGTGCTCGACACTGGGGTGGCGGGTGGTGGGGGGGGGGGGGGGGGGGGGGGGGGTTGGGGGGGAGGGAGGGGTTTAACTCACGCTGCATGTTAAAGGGCCAGCGCTGGTTTTGATCTCTCTGCAGTGGCGGGATGAGGCTAACGCTAGCGGCGGCGCTTACCCAGCGTGCACGAACATGTAGGAGAGGAATCTCCAGGCCTCCTCCCGCCGCTCAGGCTTGTAGCTGAGCGGGCTGTTCCAGATGCCGTCTTCCAGCGTCACCCACTGCTTCTGCGGCTTCCACACCGCGTAGTAGATGAACACCGCCAACTGCGGGCGCACACATGCAGGTACACAAGCACACACACATGCACACACACAACCACGCATGCACATACAACCACGCACGTGCACGCGTGCACAAACACACACAGCGCCTTGTGAGACAGGATTACAGCTTCTCTCAACCACAATAGAAACACTGAACTAATGTTAAGGTGAGGACCAACTTATTAAATTATGATTTTTTCTCTTTAAGCATTTGTGTTTTTACCGGAGAGAATGCCAAACCCAAAATACGTATATCTCAGAATCTATACAAATCACAGGTGCACACACACACACAGGTGCACACACACACACAGGCGCGCACGCACACACACACACACACACACACACACACACACACACACACACACAGAAACTTCCCTCCCTTCACTGTAAAGGGCTTTTGAGACAGTCAAAGACACTTTATCAATCCATTGTTTGCCCTGAACCGGTATTTACCTTTGATGAGTGTACAACCTATTTTGTTTTAATGTTTGTTCCAACCCTGCCAAAGCTTGGGCCTGGTACCCGAGGGAGTGGCAGTGTGGGAAAGAGGTGGTGGATTCGGCAAGGAGGGGTGGAAAGGAGATGATAAGAGAGACCGAATTAAACAAGCCTTTCTCAGTAGTGACTGGGGTTGCCAGATTTAGAATTAGTGAAAAAGCCAAACAGGCAATTTAATTCAATCAATTACTCAGACCGGACATTACATTGTCTGGTCAGGAGCACAAACCGGATCTGTAATTTGAAAACCGGACATCTGGTAGCACAAGTGGAGGCTCAAGGCTACATGCCAACTGCTTCTCACAAACAGCAGCCCAGCCAATGGCGGAAGTTTGTCAGTTTGTAGCAGCGCAAAAGCGGACTGAAGATAAATAAACAATGCGAACTGGGGGTGACTCACTCACGCTCTCACGCGGCTTCCTGGCCCTTGAATATGCCCTGGATATCTGATTTACGTCTTTAAAGCAGTCCTAACGCGACCTTCAGCCCTCTGTTTATCAGGGAACATTAAACAGGAAACGGGGTGGGGTGGGGTGGGGTGCGGACCAGGCCCTACCTCCCCGATGCTGATGAGGATGATGAAGATCGGGGGGGGACAGCAGTTGGCCCTCTCCAGGTACTTGTCGCGGGCATGTTCCGGAAGCATCCATCTGGAGATGTGGTAGTGGAGCTTCTCGCAGTACCCCATCTTGGCCTCTTCCTCCTTCGTCAGTTCCGGTTCCTCGGACAATGGGTCCTGCTCCTCGATATCCACGTTGTCCACCATGATTCAGCACCTGGAGACAGGGAATCGCCTCAGGGAATGAACACACCAGGCTGTACTACTCAGTCCTTAACTCTGACTCTTAACTCTGACTCTTTACAAGTGAACACAAATGTCACACTTTTCCCTCACAAAATCAATTTGGAGAGTTGAAGTCATCGCAGAACTCACCAAGCTGTTTATGAAGAAAATATTGACAAAACAATATATATATTTTTTTTGTTTTTCTGTTAAGTGTTGGTCAATGTTTCGGACAAAGGTTGATTGAATCCCAGCCACGGAGTTGGCTGAATTTCCACAGCAGTGCTACTTCCCGGAGAGCGACTGTACTCTCTGTGTAGCTCTCGCAGTTTTTTCTCAACCTTGACCGGGCCACAGCTGCATCTTCTCGGTGCTGCTCAAACGAGTGTTTTTGGCCCTCCTCGACCCCCCCCCCCCGGACCTCACTGGGCCAACCCTTTAAAGAGCTGTTTTTTTGGAATGTTTCTTTTTTGTTTTTTTTATAATATAAGTCAGTGTTGTACAACTGACTATTCTACCGTCAGTGCAATTCCTATTCAAACAATGCACTCCATCTTTTCCCTTCTCGCTCTCCAACAGGTTAGCAACACTGCCTTCAGGTGAGAACTCTCCTACGCTGTGTCAGTGAATAAAATGCATCTGTGGGAATAAGACTATGGCCATGGCGCTACTGTCATGTTCCAGAACGCTCACTCTCGCGTTCAGTTCTGAGCGAGCGATCGCCTGGAAACGCGGCTCTGAGGAAGCAGTGATCTCTGGGTAAGCCGAGGCTTATGGGAGCGTCATCTGACTGCCGCCGTGACTTCAGCAGGCGACACACCGTGCCGCTGTTCCACAGCACTGCGGCAGCGGGGCCAAGCACATGAGTCAGGCACTGTGGACTACATTTTGGGCTGGCCCTGGACTACGTTTACCATCAGCACCAACCTCCATTTTTTTTTAAAAAGTAAGTAAAAAATAATAAATAATAACTTTCATTATATTCCACTGAGTGAACTCTAATGTGCATGTGCAGATCTACTTGCAAAGGATGCAGGTTCTATTTATATGTGGGTTACCATAGTGACCTCGTGTCACTACCACGTGATCAGGGTCAATAACGGGGTTGTCACAGGTAACAAAATACAGGCATCAGTTGCCATTACTTCATTGTGGAAGGGTCAACACTAGCTAGCATCAAGAAGGTTTTTGGCACCTTCACGGTTTTAACTGAACGGCCTGAATGTGGAAATGAAGTGACTGGATGCACGTAGCAACTCTACCAACTCAAGAGGGCTGAACACCGGATTCTTGCCTGAAGCAACAGAGATCAAGCACCTGGCGCAAGACTTCCACAGCAGTGGCCCACCCAGGACTTGAGCTGGCAGCCTCTAAGCTACTACCCAGGAACCACAGTGACAGTTGCTTTATTCATGGCAGAGGAAACTTTGAGTGGAGGTTGCACCACCTTGAATTTGAGAGGAACTAGTAAAATTATCTCTTTAATGCCAAGGATGATAACAGCTAGTGTTTTCAGCGTCTGCCCTGGCCAGGTTATCAGGTTAAAATACCGTTCATAACCGCGGTGTCGATAAAGACTCGTCAATTAAAGGCACTTTATGGTGAAAATCCGCACTCCCGCGAGACTTTTTGCCTGGTGTCTCTTCCTGCTACACAGTAAACAATGCGCTCATAAGTAGTCCATTCACGGGTAAGTTAAATAAATTAGCATGTATAAAGTTCGTTTTAAAAAAAAGAGATACGTTAAAGTGAACTAATTCAATATATTCAGTAAACATCTTATCATACAACAGCATGAGGGCTGTTTTAACCCGCAAACAACCAAATTACACAAACTGTGCAGTACATAGGACAGGATAGAAGTTATTTTAAAGGCACTTTAAAATAAATGATATACATAAAACACTTCTTTTGTAACAAATCGTTATTGAAAAATACATTTCCACTTACCTGCAAATTATTCGACTATGCTCCAAGCGTGAAGCGGTGTAAATATGCAACGTCGTGTTCAATTGTTTTATTTATTAATTTTCTGTAGTAGACAGTTCCACAGTGCTCCTCTATGAAAAAACCGCACAGAAAATCTTCCTTGTATGACATATGTTCATTTTCGAATTTACGTCACTTTCGGGACTTTCAATTAAAGACCAGTAACGCACGCAAGAGTTAGATGTCGTTCTTTAAGTTCACGTCTTCTCTGCTAAAATTTAGGCGCAAAAGGAAGAGCTTTCCTTCGGAAAACGACAGCGCGAGTCTCTTCCTGCGAAAACCATACGGTATAATTATAGACTTCGCCCTTTTTCCTGCCTACCCGCTTCCCCACTTAAACAAACAGCTCTGGTCGTCCTCTGTAAACATTATCATTTACACTCCTTCGATTCTGATCATTTTGAGTCCTAAATATTCGATGCAATTATGTTATTTTGTAGCGCTACTGCTCTTATTTACGGCCCACTTACCTGTATTGTCACTCGGAGACACACCTGGGATCGATGACGTCACAAGCAAGAAGAATTTCCTCGATGGCGCACTTTAGCACAAAGAACTATCTATTTTTGGACACTCATCTCAAAAAACTTAAGACTCGATGGTCAGTGATATTGCTTGCAGAACCGACAACCATGCACGCATTTGATTGTGGATTTTTGTTTCTTATTTGGCCACATGTTCCTTAAACTGGAGATGAAGTTTCATAGTAGCTACAGAACTTCCCTCCCCATTCGATGGAGCACCCCCACCTAAAGCGAGGAAGATGACGCTTCAAAAAAAAAAAAAAAGTACGCGTTTGAATGTGCTGGTTCACAACCTTGCGCGTTTGGCATTTTAAAAAAATCTACATGATTTTGAATTATAGTGCGGGTTAATTAGCACTGTGCAGATACGGTTCAAATTAACTTCTATATTAACGAATAATACAACCCACGTGCTTGCTCCTGCAGGTAAAATTTATTTGGGTACAATTTATTTTGGGATGTTTAGGGAGGTCTAGTTTTTTGGCATGGCAGTTTAACGCAAAACCGACATTTATGACACGAATCCATGATAGAGAGAATATCTGTATCCCTCTGCAAATAATTTAACTGGATCTAGCCGATCCGAGTTCCATATCCAGCTTGAGCACAGTTACAGCTCGGGTACGCGGAGTCTGGGTATCAAGTGGAATTCTGGATGCAGTTCAAACAAGGTCTCCTCCTTTTTAACTCAGAACAAACTTCCGCCATATTTGTATGCAGGAACTCTGGTTCACTGGGCGTATGCGGAACTCGCTCAGTGACCTGTCCCTGAATCGAGTTTTTCAAATACAGCGACGAACGCTCTCCATTATGAGGAAAACGCGATCCACGATCGGCTGATTTGGTCTGAAAGCACCCAGGAGGAGGTCATTACACGTCTTACCACCAGGGGGCGATAAAGACACCACCTCGATGCACAATGGACATTCGCTCACATAACGCACGAGATATTCCAGAACTGGAGACAGATTTCGCTTACCGGTTCCATGTATTTAACTACGGGAGCTACGCAATGACGCATGAAGCAAAGTCATGGAGGCTGCCATGTTTGGCTATGGGGCATTTTTTGGCACCAGAGCATGACTGGATCCCTGAACGTGAAGGGATAAATAGCAATGAAGATGTAAGATTATCTATTTCTGTGTGGCTCAGAAAAAAATCGGTCCCGGGACAGTAATTAGTTGTGTGAATACATTTTAAAATTTAAAAATACTGTCCAAAATAATTTCTGGAACCATAGGCTAAATAAACTGCAATACCGCCCATAACCACTGGAGTGTGCGAACTTCAGGTCAAGTCAATTACTACCCCCGACAGTGTCATGTTTTGCATTAGCTGTAAACGAAGTAAACACGAAACGCTTTTCTCCAATGTATTTATTCATTCAACTAAACCCATTAACACTACACAATGAACAAAATGAGGGGGAAACTGTACAGAGCCGAAAACAAACCAAAAAAACATAAAAATAAAAAATACAAGGTGCCCTTAAGAAACCCATTCCGCAGGTTTAAAAATCACTTTCCGTCCGAGAAAAGCGCATGAAAACGCGGCGACCACAGCCTCCTGAAGCCGAACACACCCAGCGGTATCTCCAGACACAGGACACCACGATTCAGATGTTCCGTGACGGAGATACAATGGGGTGCGCGCTAACAAAACTAATACATCAAAAGAGAAATGAATGATGCATAAAGTATAACAATGCCTTTATCATACTTACTAAAAAAAATAAAAAATTTTAACCTGGCTGTTGGAAAAATGTTACACTCCTGTTTCAGGTTGACGGTTTTATACTTGGTATAACGAACGCTGTGAAGCTGTGTGGATGTTTACTTGTGGAGACTGCATTGATGAAAGCGAGTTACATGACGCGTTTAATTGACTCTGAGAAAGGGGGAGGTGTGTCAGTACATTCCAAAAGCTGAAATTTGAAGGACATTCAAGAAAAGCACACGCACACGCACACAGAAAATCCCAACGGGTCCTTATCTATTTGTTTTTTTGTTTTTTCAACAGTTCAGCATACAGACTCATTGGCATTAATTACGCAGATCCCTGAAAGACTTCGAAAAGAAAGGGAGAGAGGGGTCGAAAAAAGAACGAAGCAAAACCAAAATCACTCTATAAACGGTTTAGCGGTGCGCGCTGCGGTGTAGTAATGTGGTTTCGCACTGTTTAACAGCCACGGTGTGTAACCAGGCAACATTCACACACAAGCAGTACATTAAAGCACGACTGCAAACCCAAGTGGCGCGTACTGTTCAATAAGGACACCGCCCAAAACAGGCCCGTTTTCACACATTTTTTGGTATTCCTCAAAAGGGTCTCAAAAGGGGCTTGATAAAGATACACATGCATGTATATAAAGAACATATAATCTCCTGTTCACCTTTTACATTTTTTTTTCCTGCTTGCTTGCAAGGACCCTGTAAAATGAGGTGTTGTGTGTCTGTGTTTGTATGTGTGTGTGTGTGTCAGAGAGAGAGAGAATAAAATAAATATACTGTAACCACGCTTCTATCTCAAGTGATTCTGTGGTGTCAAAAAAAAGTTAAAAAAATTCAAACTAGATGTAGCAGAACCCCTTCAATTCAAACCAAAATTCAGATTTAGATTTTGGATTGTGTGCAGGAAGTTAGAACCTGATCATGTAAATCACAAGTGGTCACCAATACCACCAATCTCCCGACCAATTTCAAAACTAAAACAGAAATCAGGATTTATTTTTTTTAAAAAGGAAAGAAAAAAAAAACAGAAAAACAGGAGAACTGTACAATTAACTGTATGTAGTGCACTAAAATACATGATCTGAAAAAAATATGTACATAGCACAAAAAAAAAGTGACTTGTCACAGAACTTTTATTCTTAAAAAAAAAAAAGAAGAATAAGGGGTGGGGGTGGGGGCAGAGGCGGGGGTCAGGTGGGTACAGAACAGTCACAGCAGCCAGGCATTCTGCAGCACTGGGGGGGGGAGACACACACAAACCTGCTGCAGTCGTTTTCCACAGAGAGCGCGCGCACATCAATAAAAGACTTTTTACATCTTTCTTTTTTTCTTTCCTTTAATCGCGGCGATGAGCCAGCAGCAATGATTTCAAAGTAGGAATCTTCACAGGGGGGGGGGGGGGGGGGGGGGGGGGGGGGGGGGGGTTAAAATATGGATAAAACATGGCACCAAAACGCTTCGCAAAAAAATATATATAATAAATTTAAACCAAAAAGGGAAAAAAATGAAGGGTGGTGGGGTGGGTTGGGCGTGGGGGCTACAGCAGCCATCTTGTAGAGTGGAGGGCTGGTACCTGCTGATTGAGTTCTTCAAGAGACATCTGAAAGAGATGGGTAAAAACAGGTGAGAACTGCACCTCAAGAGTGTGTGTGTGTGTGTGTGTGCGCATGCGCGCATGTATGTACATGTGCATGCACCTATGTGTGTGTATTTGTGTCTGCATGTACATACACGTGTGTGAGAGACAGAGAGAGAGAAAGTATGCGAGAACGCTCATGTATGCATGTGTGTGTGTGTGGTTTCTCTGCTTGTCTGAGAGCTATTGGTTGTGCATGTGACTAAGCAGCAGGGAGTGTGAGCAGCACCACCCCCCAGGCCCCCCCCCGCCCCCCCAATACTCACAACTGGCCGGCCTGGCTCCATATCTCCGCATGATCTGGTCTTGTGTGAATTTCACAAAGGATTCATACTGTTCTGAAATGGAGGTCAGAGAGAAGGACGAGATGAAGGCCCTCCTGCTCAGGACGGGGGGCCGGGGTGGGGTGGGGGGGCAGACCTCTACCTGCCACCCCACATATAGCATGACAGGAAATGGCATCAGTGCCCAAGCATGTTACTTCCTGTCTTCAGAAACACAGCGAGGAGGATGCTGTCTGGTAACAGTGTTTTGGGCTGGAGTGAGAGTGCTGTGACTACATTAACAATATCCATTTCAAGTGTTCTGAACTAACCAGAGACAGGAAATACAAGCGCTTAGGATTAAGTGCTAGAGTGAAAACAGCAGTCAAGAGTGTGAGAAAATGTGACGATGAAAGTGTATGAAACAAAGACAGAGAGAGAGAGAGAAAGAGAAAGACAAAAGGGAGAGAAAGAGAAGGAGACAGAAAAGGAGAGAGGGAGGCAGATGGAGGGAGAGGGAGACAGAGGGGGGAGAGAGAGAAAGAAGAGAGAGCAAGCGAGAGAGGAGGGAGAAAGAGAAGGAGAGAGTGAGAGAGAGACTGTAAGAGCGTAGGAGTGAGGAGGAGGAGGAGCAGCAGGCCTACCTGCGAGTTTTGTGTTGAGGATCTGTTCGTAGTCCTGGCGGATCTTCTCTTCGTGATCTTTGAGGAGACGCTCGCACAGGAAGCTCACCTGCCGCAGGGTGAACGAGGGCTGGTCCTTCCTCACCGAGGAGGAGCCTGGAACAGAGGCGGGGGTTACCGCGGCGATCCCGGCCTGCGCACGCGCATCATGAACCCTAATTTACACCTGGACGGTAACGGGGTCCTCTGGGGGGGGTCATTAGCGCAGCAGTGGGACGTCCTGTGTGCAGTGGGGGGGTTAACCAGTCCAGCTGTGAGGGGGCATGAAGCTGCTCTTCCTGTCAGCACTTTAACGCACCTCCTCCGAACGTTCTGAACTTACACCTGAGCACTTAGCATACACTCTGAACCTAAACGCATTACAAACATTTCTCTTATTCATACTGCACACATCGACCACTCTGAGCACGAGCAGGACCACACAGGGAGGGGCGAGGAGGCAACGTCCTGTCAGACCAAACCCCTCTAACCAGGGGAGCCCTACACAACTCTGAAAGGCCAAAGAAAACAGGGTGTGTGTGTGTGTGTGTGTGTGTGTGTGTGTGTGTGTGTGTGTGAGTGTGAGTGTGTGTGTGAGTGTGTGAGTGTGTGTGTGTGTGTGAGTGTGTGTGTGTTTGTGTTTGTGTGTGCGTGTGTAGATTAGGGACCTCCACTGTTACCGGTATTGATTGTTACATCAGCAGAGAATGTTCATAGAATGTTCAGCTGTGGCTGACCTGGTGGGGAGCTGGGGGCAGGGAGGGCGGGGCTCTGACTCTGGCTCTCGCTGGGGCCACACCCCTCGCTCTGGTTGAAGGCCCCCTCCAGCTGCCGTCGCCGCTGGTAACGGCTGTACTCCTGCTTGATGTTCTGAAAGATCTGCTCTGTGGAGGACAAACAGAGACTGGGTCAGGACTATAGCAACACCAGCAGCACAACACAGACAGAGAGAGAGAGAGAGAGAGAGAGATGACTATTCCAACATTACTAATGTGCTCACGGTCATTCTTTACCTTTAATTAAACGACAAACCCACTTCAGTCTGGCATCGCCCACGGCCACAGCGGTCAGACGTCATGTATAAGATTACGAGCTGGGGCAGCCGGGCAGTGACACAGCTACACCGGGCAGGGCGGCCATTTTGAGAGCCCATCGCTGGGGCATAGCAGGAGGAGAGCGCTGGTTTCTGCTGTGACTCTGTAACACCTGGCCTTCATGAGCTGCTGACTGACAGCAGTGACGCTCTCACAGGAAGCGCCTGGCTGAACTGAGAGCAGCAGTGACGCTATCACAGGAAGCGCCTGGCTGAACTGAGAGCAGCAGTGACGCTCTCACAGGAAGCGCCTGGCTGAACTGAGAGCAGCAGTGACGGCTCTGACCTCCATTCTCCTGCAGATGTTCAGCTGGGCGGGGGCTAACTGACTTTCACTTCTCCCCAAAGACATCATGCTCGGGTGATCACATGACCAGCGCCTTCCACAGCTGGCTCGACACAAACGCGAAGCAGCCGGCCTTTTTACAGGAGAACGCACAGCCGAGGCAGGAAGACGGGGCTGCTCACTCAGGGGTTGCAGGTTCAGATCCCAGCAGGGAGGCACAGCTTTGAGGAAAAGTACTTAACCTGAACCGCTTCTGAAAATATGAAGCTGTAAAAATGGATAGCGTGTAAAATAAGTAACCCAAGCGGCTCAGGAGCGTATGCTGGACGTGTAAAAGTAAAGGCCACGGCAAAAATACAGGAACAAAAACAAACGGCTGATTCCCTAAAGGTTGCATCAATCCAGAGGGGGCAAAGCAGCCTCAAAACTGCCCCCCCCCCCCACCAGAACACACTGCACTTCTGTCCTTTTTTGCTGGGCTACATTTCCTCCCCATCCCCCCCCCCCCCCCCCCCCACCCCCGTGCCTCTCTATCTGGCCCTGCCTGAAAGGCCTTTATCTTGGGCGGAGAGCAGGCCCCACAGCCCCTCAGTCAGGGGCGGATTCATAGACGGGACACTTTCTGAGGGTAACTTATTTGTTATTAAACATTCACCGTTACATATTCACCTGAGCAAGCCTGAGCCATCTTGCTAACAAAAGAGAGATAATCCCTGTGTTAGGTTGTAATATACATTCACATGAACACAGTTTCCATCAGTTATACTAAAGTTTCAGAACATCAATTCTACAGAAAGGATGCTGTATGGCATGGAGCACCACACCGAGTGTCGATTCAGGAAATCTGGGCCAGTTAAACACGAGAAGATGGAGGAGTCAGCCAGCTAACGGTGCTGCATGGCGCAAACCTCCCCCAAACCCCCCCCCCCTTCATACCAAAGCTGGGCCGTGTCGAACCTACGCAAATCCCAGGCTGTGAGCAGGGCTGCAGACCAGAGTTACACCAGGAAGGCCGACCCTTTCACACCAAAGACAAACACAGGTTTTCACCCCGGTCACTGCCCAGCACTGACAGAGACCATGGGAGACGGGAGAGGGGGGTGGGGGGTAAAAGCCTTCCTGTATTTACAGAGCGGCTGCAGATACGGGGCACCCTGCCTGCCATGTTTACTCAGCAGCACACAGGCTTTTCACACTCAACAAAGCTACGCTAATGGGACCCCCCCACCACCCCCACCCCTACCCCTCCGAGCTGCTGGGAAAGACAAATGCCAGGCCAGTTTCCGTTCCCCACCCCCAACCCTACCCCCCAAATTTCAAGCTTCAATGTGCCACACTGGCCCCAGCGAACAAGCCCATGCAACCCAAACAGCTACTGTCTGACATGTTCTACTGGGCACCCAATCAGAACGCAATTTTCAAAACCCATACCTTCTTTTTCAAAAAATCCCATTAGAAATGAAGGCAAGGCTTCCACGTCTTCTTTTATTTTTGTTAAGATAACAAAAGAAAGGAATTTGAAAATTCAGCCACTCTGGAGAATTTTATCATGGATCTTTTGTAATAACATTTACATGATTAGACGTCTGGCGTAAGTTCATAGCCCCTATGAAGCAATAATGAGTGACAAGAGTGAGGAAGGAAACGAGAGAGAGGGTTTGTTTTTAGTTCTTTCACCTTTTTTTCTTGCCATTTCATTTTTATTTTCGATCACTGTCATTTCTGCCATTATCACCATTTCGTTTTTCCATGTTACTTAGGGGGTGCGTTTCTTTGTAAGTGTGAGGTGGGGGGGGGGGGGACAAGTTGAGACAAGTTAAGTCAATAGGGGAAGATCTCATACTGCCAGAGCCTGGCCAAGAGAGCAAAACAGCGATAACACTGCTTTAAAAGGGATCCCACCGAAAAGGTATTCGTTTCAGAAGTCATGGACATTTGCTGTTGAGTTTGGCCATCGACACGCCAACATTTAAACTTCATTGTAAATTACATCAAGCCAGCGGGTCAGCAACACATACAGAAGCCAGTCCACAGCTACAGCAGGAAATGGCCCCTATAAAAGACAGACTTCCAGGAGGCCGTGAGAACTAGCGCGCTTTAAAAATCCAACCGAGACCCCCCCCCCCCGTGGAGCAGGCCAGACCAGGTTCTCAGGAATAAAACATTCATTCCCCAACTGACAGTGCAGGGGAGGATGGTCAGTACTGCTGTAGCCTGGGACCAGAACCAGGGACGCAAGGCGGTTCTGTTGCGGTCGAGGAGAGGAAGGAGCTGCAGCAGACCGAGCTTTGGTTCTGTCATGGTCGTCCTTGGAGACAGTGAAGGCTGATCCACTTTTCTGATCCAGTACCGTGAGGAGACCTGGCAGGCAGCTCGCTCACCCTACACCCTGCCAGTCAGAGCAGCAGGCCACTGCAAGCTCAACTATCTACAGCCAATCAGAGGAGGAGGCCAGCGCAAGCACAACCAACCACAGCCAAACAGAGGAGGAGGCCACGGCAAGCGCAACCAACCTCAGCCAATCAGAGCACCAGGGCATGGCAAGCACAACCAACCGCTGCCAAAAACCCTCCGTTGCCTAGCGACAGCGGTGACCCTCGGCACGACCGGACCAGTCCATCAATCACCCAGACTTCCGGGCGAGAAAGAAGGAGAGAGGAGAGACAGAGACCGATAGTGTGTGGGAGGGAGGGGGAGGGAGAGAGAGAGAGAGAGAGAGAGAGAGAGAGACAGAGAGCGAGAGGATAGGGAGACAGAGAGAGAAGCAAAAGCTAGAAAGCTAAAGTGACTGGAACAGCATTAAAGCCAGCCAAAGACACAGGACACAGCCAAGATACAGCAGAGGGAGGGAGGGAGGGAGCGAGGGATGACCTGGGGAAGGGAGAAGAGGGGGGAGAGGAAGAGAGAAATGTGACCCACTTTCTCCTCCAGGGCTAAAACATAAAGGTGGGAGTCTGAGGACTCCAGAGTGTCCAGGAAGCAGTCCAGGGCTGAAGTACACACACACACACACACACACACACACACACACACGCGTGCACAGGCACGCACGCACAGGACCACATGCACACACGCGTATACAGGAACGCACACACACACACGTGCGCACCTGCACGCATACACACAGCTGAATGCCCTGAAAGCCCGCAGTCAGCAGTGAGAGTGAAACGCGTGCGCACTGCAGGCAGTTAAAGCTGGCCGCTGTGGTCCCGGTGGAGACGGGCCACGCCCCCAGAAGTGGTCTGCGGGCGCTGGTTATTCCTGGCAGGGTACACGCCTGGAACCCCACGTTCCTCCCAGGGCACGGCGTGGGGGGGGGTTATGGGGACTCACTGCTTCAAGACAGCGACTTCAGAGTGTCACACTTCCTCATTCAGCTGTCACTCAAGCCTGTCAGTGTGGGGATGTCTTTCTCCGTCTGAAGAGAGATCGGCCCCACGCTTCAAACACAGCTAAACCACAGGGCTGCTAGAAGCTGCTGCTGCTCCCTGCTCTCACACAGTCCCATGTCCCACACACAGAGCGGGGGGGGGGGGGGGGGGTGGGGGGTGGGCTAACGGTGACCCTACTGAGCTGCTGTACTCCACACGGGCCAAACCCATCCCTGAGCACACTGTCCATACTTCACACCACCTGCACTCTGCTTTTCACCAAGACGGCCCAAATACAACTTCACACCAGGTTCATTTATTTATTAATCAGCAGTCATCCACCCCCACCACAGCCCCCTGACCTCCGACCCCGCCTCCACCCAGAGAGAGAGAGAGAGAGCGAGAGAGAGAGAGAGAGAGAGAGAGAGGACACCTACATAGTAGTGTAACACACAGGAAGTCTAGTACAGCATCTTTCCACAGCTCACAACACTAGCACAGGCGCATCTGGCGACACCTGCGTGGCAGTTAGACGTGGCCGTCGTCACGGCAGCCCCCAGATCTTCCGTACAGGGGCGAAAGCGGGCGGCAGCAAACGTTATGATGTCATCGCCCTCAGGCCCCCAGCACAAAGGGAAAAGCCAATCAGAGCTCCTGCTCCTCTAACATGCAGGTGGAAAGTTCCGGGCCCTGTCCAATTTCAGCATCAGAGGGAGCAGCCCTCTCCGACGGCACACCATGCTGCTGATCCCTTCATCCACTCTCCTTCTCTTTCCTGGGTGGGTGGGTTGTAACACAAGGCCTGCATGCCAGCTATGCGCGTGTTTCCTTTAAAAATCACAAGCCTGGGGAACCCCCCCGGGGCACAAGCTGTTCCCTGTGCAGCGCCCCAGCAGTGTAAACACAGAGCTACTTTCACATTTCACTTTCACTCCCCAAGTCCCAGCACCATTACGGTTTATCCGCGGCACACACTACAGCAGACTTAGCACCGTTATAATACACTAAATGCAGCACCATCGTGGTTAATCAGCTGCATGTGTTACACCAAAGCGCTGGCTTATGGTTCATCATCTACATGCATTACAAGAAAAAGCAAAGGTGCTATAGTTTATTAACCAACAACATTACATTCAATCCAGTGCCTTCACACTTCAGCAGCTGTACACGGTGCACCAAACCCTGCACAATCAAGCAGCTCATCACGGACCTCTCATGCAGTATGCAGTCCTAACAGGACCTAATCATACTGTACACAGACACACATACACACACACACACACAATCCCCTTTCACATTTACAGAATACACAGCATCTCTTCACGGGGCAGCTCTCAGCTGTGATTGGCCGCTGCACCTCCACCTGATGAGTCTAACAGATGACCCTCAGTGCACTGCAGCAGAGGAGCATTCCTGGACAGAGGCCATGGTAAACAGCGTAACACTGATACAAAGACACAGTCAGCTTCACAGCCAGTCAAGGGAGTCCGTGCACAGTGGAGCTGAACCCGGAACAGAGCTGAACAGAACCCGTAGAAGAACCTGCACCAGAACCCGCAACAGAACAGAACCCGCAGAAGAACCTGCACCAGACCCCGCAACAGAACCAGCAACAGAACCGAGCAGAACCCAGAACAGAACCGAACAGAACCCAGAACAGAACCGAGCAGAACCCAGAACAGAACCCGCAGCAGAACATGCAAAAGAACCCGCAACAGAACCAAACAGAACTCGCAGCACCACTTACACAAGCCTTCAGAGGAAACCCTAGGAAGGCAGCCCTCTCAGGCGGACGAGCTGCGCAGTCTGAACTGCGGCTGCGCAGACGGAGGGGCTGAGACACATCAGTGACGTCCAGGAGGGATGTAACAGCAGGCTTAATGCTGTGTGGCCGGCATGCTTTTGGGGAGGGGTCGGACAGAATCCAAATGAGGAGCAGCTGTAGCCACGAAGCGCAGGGAGGGGGGGGGGGTGTTACCCGATGCCGATACAGGCTGTGGAGACCCCCCCCCCCCCCCAACCCCCCCCCACCACCAGGAGCACAGGGGTTTGGCCATTTGACAGCAGAGGCACCAGCTACAAGGAGCGGGCCAGGGTAATGAGAGAGGGCAGCTTCAAAAACAAAAGCCTGCTTGTCCTTGGGAGTTGCCAACCTCATACAAAGCAGAAAGCCAGCCATACACGCTTATTAGCTCTCTTGAGCATGTGTGGGTGGGTGGGTGGGGGGTGTGTGTGTGTGTGTCTGTGTGTGTCTGTGCGCGCTGTCATTGAAATTCCTAACACGCTGGATCATGAGGAGGGTAGCTGCATTTAAACTGCAGCAGGAAACTAATTTGAATTATTTTTTAATTCAATGCCTGTTAAGACAAAAAGGATTACTGTGACGCACAGAAACGCCACAGTGAACAGTTCACTCGAATGAATCCGCATGGGGGGGGGGGGGGGGGGGGGGGTCGGACTAAATGACCCGGCTTCAACCACTTGGATTTGCAAGTCCTGTAATCCAGAATCTGACATGCGGCGTACATATCTCCACACAGAGATATGATTGAACTGAGCCAAACAGAAGCAAGAGTTTAATTAGGACTTATACGTGCCTGGGGATTAGCCGCTGTCAAACTGGCCGGCCCACAGTGAGCTGCACACACACGCGTTTCAGCGGAGATATCCAGCTAATTATCTCTCCGGGCCCCGGCGGTCTCACAACCATTCAATCCTCACAGGAGAGCGCTTTTTCAAACGAGTGTGGGCAGAAGTGTGAACACAAAAAGGAAAGGAACAATGCCCTTACGCGAGGGAGGGGGCGACAAATGTGTTTAAAAAAAAAAAAACCCTGACGTTTCCCTCACCAAACAATACCACACTGGCTGTCATGGGGGGGGAAACCAGAAACGTTCTTTCATTTCAGAAACCTATAACAGCATAACATGGGATTGCTCTCGTTTACCTTCGGGTTTAATGTACACCGACCCTTTAAAAATACTACTGGCATGTTATTAGAGCAACTTGGCCCAGAAAAATGCATTCGCGTCGAACTGATAGCAAGATAATGAGCTACCTTTAATGGCCATTGTTTATGTGAAATTTCTCTAACTACCCGTAGCGTAGGGAAAGTAACGGCTAGTAATAGGTCAAAACTATTAAACGATACAGTAGTTGCTAGGTAGACAAGTCGGTGAGCTACCTTACAGCTCAATGAACTACACCTGCGCCGGCTTTAACAGCTGTAAAACGCCTGTTTTGACTAAAAGGAGTGTCTATAATACACCTTAATACCGCTGAAGAACTTGAATTTATGAATCAGCATCACGCAGCTTTACAGGCTGTAGTTCCCCCCAGAGGCTATCCCATTTAAGTATCAACCTACGCATTTACCACCGACTTAAGTGCGAATTTAAAATGCGACATTCTTGTGCAAGACAAGGAAGAGCTCTACCCAACCCCCCAGCTCCCATCAGCAGGGAGTTGACATTCGGGGAAGAATGCTAGCCAGCTAACGTTAGCCACATTTTCACTTCAGGAAGCTAGCTAGCTGTGCGTGCTTATATTAGACTTAGGCAACGTGCTACTGCACAAGAAGAGTGGATCGAGCGAATATATCGTTAGCTGGTTAGCTAAGTAGGTTAACATAATAAGATAACTACTCGCTTAACCCGGAAAGGGAGTGTGCGCGCAAGGTGCGATTAATTTTAGTCAGTAAACAAAATTGCATAGCTAGCAAGGGGAGAAACGTTAGGTCTGTTGGACAGAACGTATCCCTTCATCGATACACAAATTGTGCTAACTAACGATAGCTACCCTTCCATCTGACGACGTTATGAGCTAACGTTGGTTTGGCTGGATCCCGGGTGTCATCGAGTCTGCTAGCTAACTTAGTTTTATCTGAACTTTGAACCAAAGGAATTGTGTTGCTGACGACGGAGATTACATGAGAATATTGATATCCAATTACATCAAGTTAGCCATTTCAGACAAAGCACGATGTTATTTTGCCAACAAGCTGTACGGGGCTTGGGCGGTCTGATATCTGTCCAACTGATTGGCCCACTTCCAATCAGTTTCATTACCGCTTCCGTCCCAGCATGTAATGTTATGTAGACTTTTAAAAAAAGAAAAAACTAAACAAAAGATCAAAAAATGGGACGACTCTAGCCTGCCGGCTAACTGGTAGCTAGCTATTTGGCATCTGTCGAGCATACCAAGCCCCTGAAGGACTCACTGGGTGCATTCTTTCAGCTCCATTTCAGGAGCTACCCCACGTTAGCTAGCTCGCTTGCTGAAACAAAGCAATTAGCCGGCTAGCTCCACATTCACCCCCACCTTCATACGCAAGATAACTAGGTAGCTAGCTAACCAGCTGCTCGCATTGCAAGCCACAAACCCCACTAGCTACTAAACTATGGCGACTATCAAGAGAAAAATGGCTAACTAGACCACCGACTAGCCGTTTCGCTTATTTAGTCGAGGGACGACCGTTGCCGCTCGAGACTAGACAATTTAACGTATAACGTCGGGCTAGCTACCAACCGTTAATTAGCCGTTACAGCCACATTTAATCAATCCTGGGTTATGAATCGTACCAAGAAACAAATCAAAAGAGCACATAATGCTTTCGAAAAAAATAAGTCGCGCTGACAACAAACTTCCTAAAATGGGGTAAAGATGTGGGGAATATCAATGTTGATAAAGGCTACTTGGCTGGCTAGCTAGCTAAATTAAATACATCTGCGTGTAATCTTACGACCCCCCTCTTTCTTCCAGTCGGCTCTCCCCATTCCATTCCATTCCACTCCACCCCAACCCCCTCCCCCTCTCAACCCCTCCTGATTTTAACAAATAAATCCCTTATTAAAACATATTTATTTTGTGTCTGTTTGTTAAACATTCCCTCGCCCCATATAAAACAAAGTATAAAAATAAAATATATTTCTTACCTGGAGTGAGCCTGTGTTCCCCTCCCATCGATTGAGGTGACATCGAGTGCGAAGGGCTGTCTGTTGGCGGCCGGAGGTTGCATCTTTGAGGGGACGGAGTGCCCGGGGTCCCCGGCAGCGGGTTGCACCTCCTCCGCTTTGGGGACTGTGGACTAAGGAGGGCCTCAAACTCCATCGAACGCTTTAACGTGGCTCCACACGCCATGATCGATAGCTTGGGAGTTACAAAGGAGAAATCGTTTTTTCAAAAAACGTGCCGCTAACTATAGGACTAAGACCTAAAAGCAAACAATTCACAATCCACCTATTTCCCCTTTCTCCACCACCCTTCACTATTTTACAATGGCGTCTCTAGCCGGGTTTGTGTGCTGACTGCCTAGCCTGTATCAAAATTCTACTACGTCACGCTGGGGAGTGTACTATTTTCAAGAATAGGGGAACCGAAATTCAAACTGTATATACAACTGACTAAATTTATTATATTTATGGCAAGTAAACGTACTGTTGTATTTATACATAATTATATTGTACACTTAATAGAGTTTATAGTTTAGATATGCTACAGGAATGTATTTAAGTGTTATGCAGAAAAGGGGATTCCCCTATTACCAGGGCTGAATGTTTTTAGTCAAACTCAAACTGTAAACTCACGAGACGGAACAGTTAGGGGGCAGGGGTAGCTATGGTAGGCCGTCGTTACAAAACCACATAGCAAATTGTACCAGAAATCTATAACTGTAGTGTTTTCGCGTGCAAAGTAGTGATCTTGGAGAATCTCTATGTTGAAATCTTAATGTTTTGAATATTTCATCGTTAATGGTCACACATTTCAGCGTACGCATCCACATCGATCTGGCACCTCAGAGGGTGACAGTAACAACAGTTCTACACGAGTTGTTAGGTAGGCCTAGCTAAAATAACAATCGCACCCACAGGAAGCGACATGTCCGGGCCCCATTGTGCCGTACTCAATGTAAAGCGACATGGTTAAATTGATTAGAAAATGTATTGCCATGAAATATTCTGCTCATAGAGGATAAAATGATTGGTTTCTTTCCCCAATTGAAAAATGTTGTTTCAGCCATTTGAAGAGGACACACAATTTGACCGAACAGGGGCCTACGAAGCAGCGTCACTCCAGACCCATTCATGTCTTGATAACCTCTAAGAATTAATCAGTCGCTATCATTGTATCCACCATTGCTTGTTCCAGGTTATAAGGGAAGATCTGCGCTCCGGGCCAAATAAAAGGCTTTTAGTGCTTATTTTTCACTTTGATTTGTGTTCCCCACCCCCAACTGTTTTGTCTGTCTAAGTGCTGGAGGGGCCAAGGATTGGGTCAAATGGGGGACCATCCCATCCCGTCACTTCTGGTGGGACGCTTCGAGTCCCGTTTCTGGGAGACGGGCATGTGGATTTGTGATTCACATTTGTCAGCAGAAATCACTCGTGATCACACTGGTGTAATGTTGCAGGTAGCTAGGCATCACACGCATTGCACAGATACAGTATCCCAACATGCTTGTTTTCTTTTTTCTTTCTGTTACCAGTTCAGTTCTGGATTGTATTTCAAGTAAGAGGGTCTACTTTAGCTGTGATTTTTTGTTATCATGAGACCTTGCTTCAGTTTCAACTATAGTGCACTTTGGGAGAAGGTGCCAAAATTAGGGTTTTGAGTGTTTTTATTTTTATTTTCAATATTTACTTTGTCGTTCTGTTTTGTCTTTTGTGATCGCTTTATGTCCTGTTTGTGTGTCAATTGAATTGCTCTGTCAGCAATTTCTGCTATCAATGCATCTTTTGTCCGTAAGTGGTCTGTTTACTGTAAAGTCGACTGAGGCTATTTGCACATCCGCAGGTTATCATTACTGCACCACTCTCTTTAAACTGCTCCTTCTCTTTCTTCCTTTCTCTTTTCCCCCTGCAAATTCCAGCTGTTACCTGAGCAGCCTCGCATGCCAGGGAGTCTTTTAACAAAGGGCAGCCCGTGCTTTTCCTGGAGCCAGTAACTGCCAATCAATCTTTGGGCCCTGACCTTTCAGTCAGTTTCTCCCGGGGAGTTAATAACAGGCCTCTTCACAGTTCTGCTTGACCTGTCCTCCCTGAACTATGCCCGCAGCTGGACCCCGCCCACCCACACCCCCCTGCCCCCCCTCCCCCACCCCCCCTGGCCCTCAGTTCCCCTGTCTCAGCTCACCCCCCCCCCTCCCCCCTCCGTGTCCCAAAGCTTTCTGGACAGAGGAAAAGGTCCCCACAGAAGAGACCATCCCCCAAAAGAAGCTCCAGGATGTCCCCCAAGGGCTGGGGAGGCAATTGTTCGCAGAGCAAATGGGGCTAAAGAGCACAATGCAGGAAGAACCACTCCTGTGTAATTTAGCATAAATGGCACATAACTGAGTTGTGATATTAGTTTTCACTGACATTAACATTATATGTAAACTTATTCATTTTTAATAGCAGCCTCTCCAACTGTCACCAACTAGAGAGCAGAAGTGGGAGAGGGGGAAAACAAAGTTTAAATTGTTTGTAAACAAAAAGGTTTTTTTCCTCTCTAGAATTTTCTCCCCATTTTTTACGATGCGTGGAAATGCACACCAAAGCTACAGGAAGTACAAAGTGTGAAGCCACTTCCCTTTGCCTCTGTCCATACACACACAAAAGCCATTGTGAAACTCCTACTGTTACTGTGTGTTTTTTTTTTTTTTTCTTTTTGGAAGGGGGGGGGACCCACCTGTGTCCCATTTGTCTCTGCCTGCAGCTCGGTCACATGACACAGGCCATTACACAGTCCCACAGAACTGCTTTGTTCATCTGTGTGTGTGTGTGTGTGTGTGTGTGGAGGGGGGGGGGGGTGGCTGTACACAGTGGGGTGACCTGAAGGTGCTTCAAAAGTGCACAAGCTGTATAACAACGACATGCAGGACTAATACACACACACACACAGGCACACATGCACACACACACACACACACACACACCTTCCTTTTAAACAGGTTATAGGTGGCTGTGTATGGGTGGCTTTCTCCAGAGAGCAAAGTGGTGCTGGTTGGTGACATTATTAATGAGTGGGGGTGAAATTGAGCTGTGCTCATATTTTACTCAGCGGACAGAAGGCCCTTTTGTGAGGACAGAGAGGTCGGGAAAAGATGCAGTTCACTCTCTGGGAAGGTGTGGTGGAGCAGCGAGGAGTGTAGGGTGATTCGAGGTCACTATGGTAACCCACATATAAAATAGAATGCTCATCAATATAATGTTTAAGTAGATCTGGCATTAGAGTTCACTCACTGGAATGTACTGTAAATTTTTTGTTTCTTTTTTTTTTTTTAATGGAAGTTGGGTGCTGATGGTAAACGTAGTCCAAAGCCAGCCCAAAATGTAGTCCACAGTGCCTGACTCATGTGCTTGGCCCCGCTGCCGCAGTGCTGTGGAACAGCGGCACAGTGTGTCGCCTGCTGAAGTCACGGCGGCAGTCAGATGACGCTCCCATAAGCCTCGGCTTACCCAGAGATCACTGCTTCCTCAGAGCCGCGTTTCCAGGCAATCGCTCGCTCAGAACTAAACGCGAGAGTGAGCGTTCTGGAACACTCCGTTAAAATGACAGTAGCGCCATGGCCATAGTCTTATTCCTACAGATGCATTTTATTCACTGACACAGAGTAGGAGAGTCTCACCTGAAGACAGTGTTGCTAATGTGATGGAAAGAGAGAAGGGAAAAATGGAGTACATTGTTTGAATATGGATCACCTCGACAGTAGAACATTTGCCCTTTAATGTGTTCTTAAATAACATTCTAATTCTGATGAAACAATCACCACTGGTCATTGAAAGCAATGGAAAATCGAGAAAACACTGACTTAAAATAAAATAAAAAATAACGAAATCATTCAATCAATCAACATATTCTTGAACGGTTTAAAAACATTGCAAACATTATTATAACATTATAATAATGAGAACAGGTCATAGAGCTCATTCTGGCTCATCATGGCTATATTCTTACTATACACTTATATTTTTCTGATGAATAAATAACTTGGTACCTGAAAACCTTTTTTGGGTGATATATATTATTGCAATGAGTAGACAATATAATCTTTTAGTCATGTGAATGGAGAAACATTCCACTGGGAGAAAGAACTTACAGTGATATTAAATGATTGATCAGTTAGAACTACCAATTAAAAAAGAGAGCTGGTTGTCAGAACTTCCAGCTATCTTTTGTCCTAACGTTACAGTGCTATTGGTCAGATTTACTGCTCTGCTGTGAAAAAGGTCTATCCACTTCCCTGGGATGTGCCTTGCTAATAGCCAGTCAGCTCTGATGAACTGAGATCTCATGTAAGTGGCAGTCAAATGGGAGGTGATGGTTCAAACCAGAAAATCCTGAGGTGGTGCATCAGGAAACTGCCAATCTAGAGCTAGAGCCAATCAGAAGGATTAGGATCTGACTACTAATGAGATGGCGCATTCCTATGTGAGTGAATTTAAAGATAGTATTGCATATTTTCTAACTGGATATATAAGAACCATAGAGAATTGAGTTAATGAGCTAATGGTTGTCTACAACTTAAAGCAAAGTGCATTGCTGTTCTGTACAACATTTATTTTCTAGGCAGACACCTTCAACCAAAGCAGCTAGCACAGTTTTCACATTATTTATAAAACAATATTTTGTTATACAGATTAATTTCCTGTCCATACAGCAGGATATTGAGTAACTCAGTAGTTTTTGTTATGCTGAGCTCAAAGGCAAAATAGCAGTGCCTTGTGGGGTTACATTTTATTTCTTCCCAATCTGTTGTTAGTGATTGTCTCCCAGGACTCTGCTGTGCCACCCACATCTGTCCAATCAGAATTGCAGGGAACAGTGGCCACGCCTCCTGCTCAGTTACCTGCAGTACCAATGACCAATGACGGAGTGTAGCACAGTGGGTAAGGAACTGGGCTTGTAACCGAAAGGTCGCAGGTTCGATTCCCGGGTAGGACACTGTCGTTGTACCCTTGAGCAAGGTACTTAACCGAAATTGCTTCAGTATATATCCAGCTGTATAAATGGATACAATGTAAAAATGCTATGTAAAAAGTTGTGTAAGTCGCTCTGGATAAGAGCGTCTGCTAAATGCCTGTAATGTAATGTAATGACTGTTTCCCATTCTGGAGGGAGCACAGTGCTACAGGAGAGCTGGCAGCAATGGCTATAGGGTTGCCAGATGCATGCTTTTCAAACAGAATGTCCGGGTCCCGACTGGGCAATATAATGTGTGGTCTGAATAATCGAATGAAGAAATTAACCGTTAGTTTGTAATGAATTTGCGTCTCAGCCACCCCCGGGTTGTGATCCAATCCAACAGAAACAGGCTCGGTAGCCTGTAGGAGGTGTCATTAGGAGGGGCTAACACAGTGACCTGTGTAACACTGGGCAACTAGACCCACCCTAGCCCCAGGACAGGAGGAAGCCGGGTGTCTCTCACTGTCTTGGCCTCCTGGTAATAGATTGCTAATGATGACAGAGAGGCCCCAACTAAAGACTAAACCTGAGGCTGGAACTGAAGCCTGAAACTCAGGCCTCGTACCGAAGGCCGCAGTCCTGGAAGGCCGCATTGTCTGCCGGTGACAGCGTTTCAGCTCATGTGCTCAACGTAAGCCGCTCGCAAGCATTGCACCCAAGCCTTCAATTGGCTGCTGATTTTGAAGGAAAAGGAAAAAAAAAAACCTGCAGGCGCTGCGGCACTCCAGGACTGGAGTTTGAGATCCCTGCTCTTGATGACTGGAGTTTGAGATCCCTGCTATTGATGTCTGGAGTTTGAGATCTCTGCTCTTGGTGACTGGAGTTTGAGATCCCTGCTCTTGATGTCTGGAGTTTGAGATCTCTGCTCTTGGTGACTGGAGTGTGAGATCTCTGCTCTTGATGACTGGAGTTTGAGATCCCTGCTATTGATGTCTGGAGTTTGAGATCTCTGCTCTTGGTGACTGGAGTTTGAGATCTCTGCATAAAAAAGTATGTTTTTTTAACTTCTGCTTTCATGAATGTGAGTGTGCTGGTGGTGAGTTTAGCACACACATCATTTCCTCTTTCATGACAGTAACGTGGAACAAGGCGGAAGATGCAGCGCACATTCCTCTTCTCAGAGTTCAGAGTTTCAGGAGCTTTTCTTTTTAAAAAAAGTAGCAAAAAAAAAAAAAAAAACTATAATCAAATGTTCAGATTCCATCTGCACAGAGTATCATCTCCAAAGCTCACTGGTGAAATGGGCCATGGAGCACATGAGAGGGGTTGAGAGAGAAATGACATGCTGAGTGATACCAGTTTTTCTCTGGCTCTTTTGAGTCAACACGTTACACAACCTCGTCTGGAGAGGGTGGATCTTTCTCAGAACTGCTCTGGTTTATCTCAGTTCAGTTGACAGCAACAGACGCAAGACCTGCTCAACCAAGCTCTCTCTCGCCCGTATCTTTTCAGAACCCAAAACTTTCCCCTGATTTTTCAGAGAAAGCAGGCCAAAAGCAAAACGGCAACAAAATAAATAGATAACAAAAAAAAAACAGCAAAGCGCTGAACTCCACTTCCCACAATCCACTGCTCCTGATCTCACTTCCTGATCACGGCCAGCTGCTTCTTCTCCACCGCCTCGGATAAGGACTCCCCGAGCGCTTCCTCCTCGGACCCCGGGCTGCTGCCGTTCCCCTCTGTGATGGACTGCGACGGAGCCCCCGTCCCCTCCCTGCTGTTGCCCCGCCCCCGCCTCCCCCGGCACCGGCCCCGCCCCTGCTTCAGCAGGCGGGCCAGCGCCTGGCGCAGCTCGCGGCAGCGCAGGGCGTAGAGCAGCGGGTTGACGGCGGAGTTGACCAGGCAGAGCGTGCTGCAGAAGGCGAAGGCCCGCTGGTGGGCGCGGGTGAGCCGCTGAGAGACGTCCGCCAGCATGAAGGAGAGCACGGGCAGCCAGCACCCCGCCAGGATCAGCAAGATCAGCCCCAGCGTGCGCGCCAGCCGGATGTCCATCCGCATGCGGGCTCCGCCCCCTCCGCAGGCCCCGCCCCCCAGCCCCACCATGGAGGCCTCGTGCTGGTGGGCCCGCCACAGCACCAGGGCGTAGGCCGCCAGGATCAGCCCCAGCAGCGCCAGCATGAAGCCCGTCCAGCAGGCCAGGTAGCGGCTGTGGATGTAGGGGAAGAGGCGGGAGCAGGGCGGCACCAGCCCCGTGGGGCAGGTCCAGCCCAGGAGGGGCAGGAAGGCGACCAGGGCGGTGACGGCCCACAGCGCGGCCAGCCCGAGCAGGGCCCTGCGGCGGGTCAGCACCGCCTTGTAGCTGGGCGCGTGGTGGATGCAGACGTAGCGGTCCAGTGCGGTCAGCAGCAGGCTGCCCACCGAGCCGGTGAAGGCCAGCGTGACCCCGCCCAGCTTGAACAGGTAGGCGTGGCGGCCGTCCCGCCGGCGGAACAGGTGGAAGTCCAGGAAGATGGAGGTGAAGAAGCAGCTGGCGAAGACGTCGGCCAGCGCCAGGCTGCCGATGAAGAGGTAGGAGGGGCGTCGGCGGAGGCGGCGGGAGGCGGCGATCACGCCCAGCACCAGCACGTTCTCCAGGAAGGTGGCGGGCCCCGCCAGGAAGCAGATGGAGCCGATGGCGGTTTTCTCCGCCTCCGTCAGCACCATGTAGCAGCTCAGATCCGCGCACGACTCGTTAGCAGCCGCCAACGATGGGGGGGCGGGAGGGGCGTGGCTGACGTTGCAAGGGGGAGTGGCCTCAGAGGGGTAGACCTGTCCAAGCTCCTCCATTCCTCTCCACAGGATGTGGAATGAGAAGCACTTCCTGGGTCGGCAGTAGCGCTAATGCAGGGGAGCCTGGGTTTGGGCTGGTGACCCCGCAACAGGTGTTATGGGGGGGGCGGGGGGGAGGTGTGATTTCTCTCGGTTTGGGAATCCCAACTGGGGAAAACAAAGAAGAACAGTATTAAAGCTTTACTTCTTGTTTAATTCACTAAATTCATTAAAAAACAAATACATTTGTTCTCTTATTCTCTGAGCACCAAAGCAGTGCAGTGGTTCTTTTACTTCATCTTACAAGATCATCTTCTTTTAAAGTTAAGATGATCTTGACAGGGTCATGTGATTGAGACAGAAACTTTTCACACCCTGAAATGTTTACCTCCATACGAACTTCCATACATGAGGACCCATTCTGTACGTTTTACAGTGACCATAATTATGTGTCCATGTCAGCAATCAGTTTGTCTGAACATTGTGGACAAACATAAACGGCACTGCTTCAGAGAATACAAATAAGCATCAACAATTACTTTGGAAACGTGTATCATGTTATCAAATGGAAACGAACTGACTGAAGAACAACAGGTTGTCTGGTCATTTAAAACCACTAGATGTCGCCACAATCAGCAGAGCAACAACGCTGACATTTATGGTTGAGCATGAAAGACAACTGGAGACAGAAAGGCACAACTTCTTTTCATCGTTCAACCAGGGCTACCCCACGACTGTAATGGGGGGGGGGGGGGGGGGGGGGGGGGGGGGGGCTTAACTAGTTTTGTGTTCCTGAAGCTCCATCTAGTCCCTACAGTGTAACAGCAAGAGAGCTTCCAAAAATACTGTCTCTCGTTTATCCCTTGACACAAAGACTTAACTGTCTCCGTCCAATATCTGATCCTGGTCAGCTTCATATTGAAGTTCAAATTTATCCTTGCATAAACAGGACCAGAGTTTGACAATCTATGCAAATGAACTTAGAAAGTCAACGGTTTTGTGTTAATTCAACTCAAACTATTGATATAAAGCAAGTGGGGATCACGTCAACTCTTTCAGTGTAAAATGTACTGGCAGCAATTTTGCGATGAGCAGTTTTGTCCAGATCAAATCCATGCCATGTTGTGTACCAGTGCAGACAGACTTTGGCATGATCGACCATAGAGGCCATAGTGTTCAGGGTGGATTTCTGCCAAGGTTTTCACACCTCATTGCAAAACAGCGCCCCCTCTGGTGGGATGTCTATGATCTGCCTGGGCCAGCTTCCCAGCTGAGCAGTTCTCCAGTGTGGTAATATTCCATCAATGGGGTGCTCATTTTAAAGTCGTTTTGCCATCAACTTTTGTTGACTAAACAGTGTTCAGAGTTTATATGGGCATCAGTCTTATCTTCTTACCTCGCTGATCAAACAAAATCTCTCTCACACCCCATCTCTTGCAATTTCTCACCCCCGGCCCAAGACAATCTATCATTTTTAAAAGGAAAAAAAAACAGACAACAGAAGCAGTTGTGCCCACGCAACCTGAGTTGAACAGCACAACTGGAAACGTGACAGGAATGGATTCTCTCTCTCTCTCTCTCTCTCTCTCTCTCTCTCTCTCTCTCTCTTTCTCTCTCTCTCTCTCTCTCTCACTCTCTCTCTCTCTCTCTTTCTCTCTCTCTCTCTCTGGCTCTCTAACTCGCTGTTTGTCTAACTCACTTTTTCTCTTGCTCTCTCCTTCTGTTTCTCTGAAGTAGAAAAGTTGCACAAATGGAAGACCTACTCTTCACCTCTTTTTAAAGTACCTATTTCTACCCCCTTTCTTTCCCAACAAAAAAATAAAATACAATTGCAGCAGCCTCTACAGCCTCTTCGTTGGGGGGACAATAGGAATGAGTCAGAGCAGCAGAGTGGAGTACACTCAGACTGGGGGGGCTTTTAGCATGGACTCTGCCCCCCCACCTAACCACCCCCTCACCCCCCCCGCCCGGCCCCGCCACTCTCTGCCCTCTCCATCCCTAGGTCCCTGGCACATGGACTTAGCCGCTATCGTTGCTATTAAAAAGCATTGTGCAAATGCTAATAAAATGTTTAATGATGTTGCCTGTTACGAATGTCCTCGAAATAAACGCTTTGTTTCATTGTCCCATATTAGACTTCATTAACGATGCTAATATTGAGCAGCGCTGAAACGTCTGCCACGTTTCCCCCGCAACAATAGAAGCAGCCCATAAATATTCCAGTCGCTCGGTGCGAAGATAAGTTAGTGAGGACGGACAATTAAGTGAAACAATTAAGTGAAACAATAATGATTGAGTTAAACTGTACAATGGTGACACTTCATAGATTGATTGGGTTTATGACACTGAAATGAACCGATTTCTTAATGATGGAGCACTCAAGTCTTAAGTACATGCCTTTCCGTGAACATTCTGAGCAAGGTTTGAGAAACGAGTCAAAAAATCTTTCGGTGAAAAGTCTCCAACCCTGGTCCCGGACAGTCACAGGGTTCTGCTAGTTTTTGATTTTGCCCTTAAAATCGGCAACCAGTTCAGGACCTAGAAACCACATGAGGTACGTTAAACGTGTAATCAGCCGCTTTTAATGGGTCAATTAAGTGATGAGTAACAACGAAAGCCAGTGTGGCCTGCGGCCCACCAGGACCAGGGCACAGAATGTTCTGACAATGGATGTTCTGTGAATGTTATAGCATTGCCACCACATGCTAGCATCATTGTGAGAATGTTTCGGGGTTGCTGGGGTTGTTAACCACCAGGTGCCCGGGTTTCACTTACGTGGTGCAACAACTCCGATTTGTGTTTTTAAGACGTCGACAAAATGTCCGATCATTCGTGATTTCCTGTCTGAAACGTTTTGAGCTTTCAAGGTTCTTACAGGACATACAGTGAAGCCTCTTTTAGTTGAAAATCCCATTAAGATGCAGAATTATCCTCTTCCAAACTGCTACAGAGAGATACATTATTGTGTATAGAATTGTGGAAAAAAAGAAGACTAAAGCCTGCCCCCTGTTGGAGTTATTTTGTAGTAGCTGGAAAAGGAAAACACTGGATGGCAAATGTACATAAATAGACATATAACCAGAGGTCAAAGGTCCAGGGGTCAGAAAGTAAAAGTTCTGCCATGTGCTTCTTCCACCTATGAACTAGGCCATCTGATTCCACTAATCAGTCCTACCTCCTGGCTGAAGAGTTATGCTAATGAGCAAATCCAGGTGATTGGAACAAAATACAAGAGGAGGGCTTTTATTTTCTGAACCTGGATTTTATTAAATAATTAAATATTCCAGAATACTATGAATGATCAGTTATTACATTATGATAGTATTTCTGACTCGTGTCATCATTGATAATGGTTTGCATTAGTCTGGTTCTTCCTTCAGGAATGAATGTTGAGGCATTTTCCCCTAACTCCTTAATGTGTGTATTTTTATTCTGTCTGGTTCTCATTACTTCGTATTCCACAGATGCACTCTGACCTGGTAAATGGTAAATGGACTGCATTTATATAGTGCTTTTATCCAAAGCGCTTTACAATTGATGCCTCTCATTCACCAGAGCAGTTAGGGGTTAGGTGTCTTGCTCAGGGACACTTCGACAGGCCTCTATGTATGTATGTACCCCAAATCTGACCTCAGATCTGCTAAAAAGTGAAATCTCTGATACAGTTGTTGCTCCATCACTTACAGGTTGTTGCACAACTGACCCCAGAACAGCTAAAAGGCTGTTATTTTTGCATCAAGTTAAAAAAAAAAGAAATTGGCAAAGAACACCCCACAGGCATTACTGCTTATTTCAGCCTGTCCCAAATTAATGAAATGACCAGCTTTCAGAAAAACTCAAGTACAAAACAGAAACAAAATTAAAAAATAAAATTGATTTTGTGTTGAGGTCCAGATGAACATGGGAATTTATGAAACACGCAACGATTCCATTCCAACCCACAAATCTGTGACCATTTGTTTCAAGACACAACTGTGGGCTGCATGTGATTTAACAGGTAATCCCCTTTTCATTTTGGAAAATTTCCTTCTCTTTATGAAAAAACACCCAGTCCAGCCCATACAACAGTCGCAGTGGGTAAGAAATAAATGCCTTTTATTTATTTATTTATTTATTTTTGTCACAAGCTTTTTTGGTATTGCAGTAATACCACAGAGGGCTATCTTATTTCGGGGGGGGGGGGGGGGGGGGGGGGGGGGGGGGGGGGGGGCATGGGGGGTGACTACTCTTTGAACTCAACCTGACTCATGTCACGTATCTAGGTTTGCAACTCCTGTCTTTCAGTCCTGGCATTCAGAGCTACAGATGTGGGGGGGTGGGGGTGGGGGGGGGTGGTTTTAGGAGAGGGAAAGGTGGTTCCCGCTTGTCAAGTTTGGTCATTTGCAGGGTCAGAATGGAACTCTCTGTGAAAATCATATGAGGGTTCAAAAGCAATAATACAAAAAAACAAAAAAAAGTCCAACGAGGGAGGGGAACTTCTGCACTTGAGCAACATTTTCCTCCTCGAGAGGTAAAACGAATCGCACGCTACAGACTAACCACACCAACTAGCTTCTCATCCATTAATATATCAAGTCCACAACCGCTTTCTATATTCATCAGCTTCCTCTATCGCTCAAAAGCAGATACGGCCCTGATGAGCCCATCGAACATCATGGTGGGGACGCTACTTGACATTGTATTTCGCAAAAGGAAAAGGCTCTAAACCCGAATTCTATCAATTTTGAAATCGTAAGATCGAACCTTAACCCTTCAAGGCACTGGTTCTCAAACTCGGTCCAGGGGTCCAGACTGTGTGTGCTGGTTCTGGTTCCAACCACAACTGCGAATTTTGAGATGTTATTCATTCTTAAGTATACACTTTTCTTGTTTAGAGTGTTTTTTTTAACCCTCTTTGGCCACATTGTGCCAGAAATAGTGTTGCATGCCGTGAAGAATAACGCTCCCATGTTCATAAGGTGTGATATTGAGGTATGTTGCGCACAATCACACAAGACAGGAAATGTTTTATGAAATGAAGGACTGAGATTAATCAAGAGGTTTCTAATTAGGTTGTTTAAGTTCTTACATTTTTTCTTAGACCTAATAACACAGTGCAGGTTTGGCGTGTAATCATTTGCTTTGTCTCTGAATTCTTCATTATCTTCCAGGTGGCTAGTGGTCAGGTGTCCACGCTTTCACCAATCAGGAACCCATTGATCCACCTCAGTCTTTAACTTGATCAATGAAAAACAACATACTCTTTTTTTTGCAATTCTTTTTTCATGGCAACCATAGCTGACATAATGTGGCTTAAGATGGTAAATAATCCCTCTAAACATGAAAGGTACCTAATTCAGAAAAAATTTACAGCTTATTAAAATGCTGGGGTCGCAATTGTGGTTGGAAAGAAAACCAGCATACACAGGGGGGCCCCAGGACTCCGTTTGACAAATCACTGCTGTAAGGTGACAGGTCACAAATACGCAATTAGAATGTTCTTAGCTGAACATTCTAATGCTGATGTCACAATCAATACTGGGAGCTGAAAGAAAGAGTTCTATAGCAAACTTAGAATTTTGACAATAAATGAAAATTCCAAAAAAACTGAAGCCTGTACTGAAGCCTGATGTGTCATGCGTTTAAGTTTCTAGATATCAGAGAACCAACATTTGTTTCAAAGGCCCCCTGAATGCACACTGTACACCTTAATACAAGAAATTATCATTATGTTGACGGACTCTTAAAAGCCTGCTGAATGTAGGGTCACCATTTTTATCAGACCCAAATTCACAGAGACTGAAAACACAATCTGAAATCGCCACTCAAAAAGTACTTCAGCTGCATTATTAATACATATGTATTTTTAAATTTACAGTTGCCCTTGCCTCATCATACGAGTTGGAGCTGAGCCATTAGAAAAGACATCATAAATATCATGTACGCTAGTTTCCATACAGCCACATTAATAAAGCATCATTTCCAATACAGCAAAAATCGGTGAACACGATTTCTTTTATTAATAGCATTCAGGACTACACGGTGCACTCTGCTCCAGTGAATCGTTGAAAAAAGGCTACGCCTTCTAATGAACTAAAACATCAGGAAAACAAAAGTGCTCAGAAACACTGATTTCTCAGACAAGAGTCTCCTACCTGAGCAGTCCAGCTGGAAGGAATGAAGAAACTGCAAGTGCTTACTTCGCTTGCCTCAGTGCTGCGAGAGAGCGTGTGTGCGTGTGTGTGTGTCTGTTCGCGTGCCCTGTCACGGCGAGCCCCTATGTTCCTCTGTTCCCAACCACACACACACACACACAGACACACTGCTACATCACTCTTCTGATTGCCTCACACCAGAAAAGAGAGAGGGAAAGAGACAGAGAGAGAGAGAGAGAGAGAGCAAAAACCAAAGCTCATCTCTCTCTCTTGCTCTCTCTCTCTGATGGGAAAATATGAATATGAAAATATAAAAATGTTAACTATTTTAAGATTAAATTTCACTTTTCATTATTTGGCTCATATTTGTTTTGACAAAGCATACAGAATTAATACAAAAAGCATTGTACAATATCACATAAAAATTTCTCTTTCTCTCCCCCCCTCCTTTCTCTCCTGTCTCTCTCTTTCTACTTGAATCATAAATGCAAATATGCTTTATTTACATGGCAACAAAATTTGCTGCAAAAGCACTTGTACATATAAGACAGAATTTTAACGATATAAATGAACCTATAAAATGCTCCAGGACTAACAGACTGCAGAAGTGCTATAGTTGTATTGTAGTTAGCTTGTACACATTCTCCAATAATATCAGGCAAAGACATTCTGGCTGGCCAGCTCTGTTGCAATATTTCCTTCTTGGCTACGGGAAACTATTTGGAATTACACAGTCAAATACAAAAATATTAGAAAACAAAGAAGAATAAATATAATTTAAGGGCTTGCCTACCAGCCTTACAAATGTGAGAGCCTTTCATCCCAGCTACCAAACTCCATTAGAAAATTAGGTGTACATGAATTAGCCTACCTAATTATCTCTTTGTTAAGCCATATTTGTGTATTATGAAGGACTATGGATGCGTTAGCTTGTTTGCTTGGCAGCCATATTTTCTTCTACCTGAAATGGCCTCCTATTGTCAACGTACGGCCAGCTTCGAGCACTGCACAGTGAAGAATGGCCTTATTCACCGCAGTGCTGTGGAATATTGGCAGTACTTTGCTTGAATTACACGCCACAGTTCCTGCATACCACCTGTCATAAGATTGACATAACACCTGTCATAACAACAAAATATGACGTACATACACAAAAACGTTCAACCAATGTCATAATACGGCGTATTAATTCATGCAGCTAAGTTTACTAAACACATGCAAAGTGATCTTTTTCAAAATGGCTGCTGCATAGATTATGAGAGCAGGATGACATTAGTAATCAGTACTAATTTGTTGTTATAACCAGTTATGACTAATGTCATGCTAATGTCTTCCCTTATGAAAGGCTTATGGTGTATTAATGTGTATTGCGTTTACTAGAGGTGATGTATGAACTGCCTCTGAGTTGAACGATATTAACTGATGCCAACAGAGAGGTTAGCGGCTCAGCGCTCTTCCTTCTGGGCCTGGAAAAACTGAATGACACTAATGACAAATTGACCCATTGGCTAAATGCAGCCTGCATTAAACCCCAAATGCAGAAGTGGGTTTTGTGAGGGGGGGGGGGGGGGGGGGGGGGAAGTGGAACAGTGTGCGCCACGCTCTCCACACCTCCAGCTGTGTCTCTCCGAGGCGCCCCAGTTCAAGCTGGGCTCCGATCGTTCATTACCCCCCCCCCCCACCCCCCACCCCCCCATGTCCCCCCCTGAGAACAGGATGCTGGCAGACTGTATTCCAACCCGGATGAAAATTTGGGTCACTCTCCTCATTTCCAAAATCAATTTATTTCCCCCCTCCCACTCTCTCTCCCTCCTTCACTGCCCCCTCTGTGTGGCCCAAAAAATTGGCTCACCGTGTGGCTCACCATACAGGCACCCCAAAACGCCTCCTGCACCCCTTGGAGGCGGGACCGAGGGCAGGTTGTGCACCTGCCGGCCTGACGTTCAGCATGTGCTCAGATTTTGATGGATGGTGTGGATTTACCTCATACCACACCAGAGGATTTATGAGCCACACAATGGAAAACTGGAGAGAAAAAAAATACACTTTCCAATCTCTTGAGCTTTTCTGCAGGAAGGAGGAGTTGGCCCATAATGCCATAGAAAAACTGGGCTGGTTGCCATGGCTAGAAACAGGGTCAGGCATCTTTTTTTTCTTCTTATTTATCGTTTACCAGACGCAACCACTATTTTAACACCTCCAAACTGTGAAGCAGAAAAAAAACATATGCAATCTTTCTCTTTATCTTTCTCTTCAGTAAACAGTGTCTGAAAACTGAAGACTACTCACTTCTTTCCTGACAGAAAACGCCATTTACCTGATCGAACGTGTGAAACTGCTCGCTGAACATCAGCTGTGGTTTCCTGAGCGATTGCATCAGGTGACAATGTCACAACTTGTCTGCCCAAGCAGAAGGTTTGCATGTAACAGGAAGTGAGGCAGGGAGACAGACAACCACAGCGCAGAGTTGAAGGCAGTGCGAGCAGCAGTTGTTCAATTATCCTTAATTTTTTAAGCCTATGCCTGCTTACAAAAACGTCATAAATGATCATTTAAGGCTCATTTTCTGTGACCAGATCAGAAAAGGAGATGAATTTGAGCACGCAACTATAACTACGGTCAAAATCCGTCGCAGGTTTCAGAAGAAACCACATGTCTCAGAAGCAGGTGGAATTCATCATTTTTTTCCACTATTTTTTTTTTTCACTTGTGACCTTTTCACAGGGATTCCCGCCATCCTTCGCTCCTGTGGCTGGAGAGGGATGAAACGTGGACCCCTCCCCCGTGCCCTGGGTGACGCAGGCACCCGTTGTGCATCGCCCTGTGGCACCGCTGAGCCGGGCACAGCCAGCACTGGCACGGTCCAGACTGCGTCTCGCACCGCGGCGCCTCACCCGAATGCGCCACTCGGCAACCATCACCACAGAGTTGCACAGACACAAGACATCTATAATTATCCAGAGAACATGAAAAACAAAATTCAAAAAAATAAATGAACTTCCTCAGTCCTGACCGCAGTGTGCTCATCAACCTGCCGGTCTAGTTGAGACCTGGGCTTGTCCTTAAGCTGTATTTGAGTTGTACTTAAATACTCATGTTTACATGTTACCTAAACCTGCTGCTGACTACATGCTTTTAAAAATAAAGTGAGCCTACAATTTATCTAGTGAGTAAGTACTGCACCTTTGGTTCTATCTCTACCCATTCTCACTTTACAGTAGATGCTAAAAGGAGGTATATTCCTCCCAAAAGTACGAATACAAAGAGCTGTTTGATGTAGAGTAGTAATCAGATCACGAATCCGTGCAGCCTGCTTCTCTGGCTCTCGCCCACGGCCTCCCGTCTGCATGACGACCCGCTCGTCGTCCTTCTGATGACCCTGGAGGGGGCGAGGGGAGAATTCGATTAGGAGGGTGGGGGGGGGGGAAAGCACCCAGGGCCCTGGCCTGCAGGCGCGCGAATACACCGTCGGTCTGGCGCTAACGCAAGTCGTGGGGGGGGGGAGTAGGGGGGGGCCCTCCGGAGGTCCAGCCCACGCATCCGCCAGAACCCCTAAACGAGGCCGCCGGTGCGCTGGTGGTCAGGGACCATCCGCCGAGCGCGCGGCCTGTTTCCCGCCAAATCCGTCCTCAGGGAGAGCGGACAGCGGAGAGCGGAGAGCGGAGAGCGGAGAGCGGAATCCGAGGAGGAGACCTGCTCCGGGGGGCACAAGCTAACTTTACGCTGTCTCTGCCTCTCAGCGGGGGCCGTACACTTCAGGCTCATCTCCGTCACTGAAGACCCCTTTTTTTTGCAGCGACGCGCATCACGCCTGCCTCTTATCGACACGGCCCAGTCGCCTCCGCGAACGCTCAAACGGCAGCCCGGAGAAGACACAGCGCAGCGTCGGCGTTCCGGTCCGCTTTGTTTTACAGGGGAGGAGAGCACAAGGTGCCGCTGCTTTTTTAAAATTTATTATCGAGGCTCGACAGAGAAGTGAGGTCACGCTATGACGTCCTGTCTGGGTCACACAGAGCCCTGAGAGTGAGGGGGAAATTCACCTCCTAACTGTGAAAGGGCCAAAGGCGCTGCTCAAGATTTATTTCTCTCCACGTAGGAATATTCCCCTCATTAAGTTCTTTTTTTTAACCCTGTCAGTGCTGGGGCTGTGGACTGCTGAAGCGCTGACTCAGGTATCCCTGCAGAGATACATTCTGAATGCTGCATGCAGTATTTTGCCCTGCGTCTACTTGAATATATGCTTTGTTGGGCCAGCTTTCGCCAGTGACGTTGTGTTGTGGAGCATGGCATTAGCACTGCAGGTCCATCCTTACGGGGGGCAAATTAGACGTAGTATTAATGTGTGAGCCCATTCATGGTAAAGGGTTGCCATGGGGTGAATTTATTTTTATCCTGGTCACCGGGCGCGCCCTCGAAGGGTGGCGGTGTCTCACACGCGCGCACTGAAGCCTGGACATGTGTGTGTGTGAGATGGAGTAAAAAAAAAGCCAAATGTGGAAATCTGACCTCCTCCTCACTTCTGCCTGACCCAGTACTCTCTCACACGCCCCCTCCCCCTCACACACACACACACACACCCCTTACCCGCACCCCCGTCCCACTTTCTAAACATAGTCCTAGTCTTCAGAGGCCTAGCCTTGCAAGGGCTTCCGGAGAAGGGAGCACGCTGTGCGCATCTGTACGCGTCTAAGCCTAACATGGGAAGCTTCAGGCCACGGTCTCGGACGTCAAAAACCACGTCTTCGACCGTTCCTGGTTCCTGGATCTGTTTCTCTTCCCTCCTGACATCTCTGTCCTGCATCCTTATTAGCAGATTCTGAGAGATGGGTTGGGAAGGCTATACAGTGCGGATAAATGGGGTTTGGAATGCCGCTTAGTGCAGTATCTGCGACCGTAATGCTCAACAGGAGCTCTTCAGGATGGGGCCTGGACATCAATATGTTTTTTTTTTTTTTTTTTTGGAAAAGGTCACCATGGGACAGGTTACAATTAAACAAAAAAGGGGGGGGGGGCGAGGTGTTCCGTTGCAGGTGTAAGTTAAAAAACTTTTATCCCATTGTGGCAAAAGGTTTAAAAACACAGAAACGTTTCAGCTCGCTGTTTGAGTGCACGTGCGCCAGCGAGAGACTTCCGAGAGAGTTCGCCATTTATAGGACGCTATAGCTGTCTTAAAAATGTACACAGGATATTATTACCGTAATCATTCACCGGACGAGAGCATGCGGTTATGGAAATGGGAAAACGTAGCCAAACGTACACAGGAGGGAGGAGGAGGGGAAAGAAAAGGACATAAACTCATCATCGCTGATTAACTTAATTAACTCGCCCAACAGTAAGGGTCTGGAAGTCACGAAAATCTAAACATTGCGCCTGGTTCAGGTGTCGATGGTGTCAATGCAATGCCAAGTAGCACTATTCCCACTATCATACAGCCTAGAGCCTCATAACAGGGACAAGGATTATTTAAAAAATTGGAACAACCTACCAGCCGATTTTCTTATAAAACTGCAGGACAGTGTACCTAAGAGAATTGATGTAGTTTTAAAGGCGAAGGGTGGTCACACAAAACATTGATTTTATTTAGTTTTTAACTATTTACTGCTCTTTATATTATTATTTTTTTCGATATTTATAACCTTTATTTCATTATTTTTTAAAGCATCTTAGCTGTTCCGCATTTTTTTCACTGGTGCCTATGACTTTTGCACAGTATTGTATATTTCCATTTTTTTAAGTCAGACCAGTCTTCACAGGTTCATACCACATCCTGCTGAAACCCAGCAAATTTTTTTTTTTTAACATAACACAAGAGACATGGATGACAAAAACATGTAGCAGTGGCAAAAAAATAAAATAAATAATATATATATATATATATATATATATATATATATATTGTACTGTGCAAAAGTCTATATATATATATTTTTTATTTTTTTATTGAATGTCCCATTGTAATGTAGGTTTCAGCAGTGCAAAACATATGGTTCTTGAGATTAAGACTGGAGACTTTGTGGCCCCAGTAGGGGACAAAAACGAATTGCTGGTTCTTAGGAGGACGTCTTCCACATTCCAAATTAACCGCCCGGCGCAGTCCTCTTTGACCATGTAAAACGCAGTCAGTGTGAGCGAAACCTGGGGCTCATAAAACAATGGCTGGTTATCACAGTCCACACCCTCCTGCACCACAGTGACACCTAGTGGCCGTGCGCTGAGAAACACAAAGGCGATTAAACAGTGGAATTAAACGTGCTTCATGCACATTCTCCTCGCTATTTGCTCAAGTGTAAAAATAAATAAATAAATTAAAAAATACAAATGAAAACGGAGAACTAATTTTATAAGCAAACAAGAGTGAATGTCAAAATAAGCCTTCTGAGAAAACAATTTGACAGAAGCCAAACTGTCTTAAAAATTGAACTTAAAAATAAGTTCAGGATGTAAGTGCTGAAAACTAAATGAAGCGTGAGTCAACAGCAGCAGGCTAACTAGCGCCACCATTCACTTTCATTTTATTACTTTCATTTATTGTGAGAAAATGTCTCTAAAGGCCAAAGGGAATCACAGGGTGACAGGAAATGGCTCCCCACAGCCCGGTTCCCACTTGGTGAGTCATAGAGTAATGCGATTTCCACAAGCGGCTCAATGCTAACACATTTTGAACACACGACTGAACCTAAGAATATATGTGCCCTTCTCCGCTGGATAAATAGGGTTGGTTTCAACGGAAGGTGTAAATGTTGTGTAATGTGTCACTTTCTCTCTGGGAGATTTTTTTTTTCTTCTTCTTCTCTGTTTTTGAGTTACGGTGTGTTTCTTTCACTGAGTTCTCCCCTCTTTGCCACACAAAATTAATCCCAATCTGTCTGGAACAAAAGAAAAAGAAAGAAAATTACAAAACATTCAATTTCCCTGTGGAATAGAGATGCAAAAAAAAGCAATTATCTAAAAAAAAAAGGGCATTTTACTCTTCCCCAAGGCATCTGATAAAGAACCCAGACTGCTCAAATAACACACGTACAGAAAGGACACGTGATGGCTTTAAAAACAGAAAGAAAAAGGACATGAACGTTGTTCTCAGGAGAAGGGAAGTTGTAGCTTTGGGGACTAGTTCGGCCGCATTCTGGAACAAGGCTACCAGAGGCCTCCTGCCCCAGTGCTGTGGCACACTAACGCACAACAGCTGTCCAAACTCCCTTGCACCCTCCTCTTTCGCTCAAAAGAGAGAGAGAGAGAGAGAGAGATTCTGGCAGTTCCCTCCCTGTAAGGTGTGAAGAGGTGTCACTCTATATGAGGCTGTCTCCCCCATAAAATTTACGAATACCTGACCCAAAGTGGACTCGCAAACACCTCCCCTCCCCCCATCTTCCTGTTTTCCCGGACCCCTCCCTTGCTTTTAATTACCTATACCTAGCCTATGCTTTTAACACTTAGGTAGGGCAATAGGGGGTATTGGTTCAGAGGTGCGGGGGTATCTGGGCGTGTGTGGTGAGTATTGTTACAAAATGGTCAAGCACCTCGCAGCGGGGTTCATCAGCCGTTGAAATCTGCTTCCCTCGTTACAAACAGGAACACTCACCACATCGAAGCCTTCTGAGATTTACACTAATGCATAGAACACACTGACCTAAAAAAAATACATCTCTGTGGGCATAAAGAACAGGAACAAGCAATCAAATGATTAATTTTCTTCAACGAGTTGTTCATTTAAATTTAAGTTATAATTTTGAGAACAGAATATATGACCTATATCAGAGTGAATTCTGAAAAGTTATTCAAATGAACAAATTGGGCATGGTAGCCTACTATTCGTACTTTTGTTCAGATGTAAACAACGCAGAGTGCAATGATACACTGAGTCGTCGTTATCACTCTTGGCAAGCAGTCAAGTACATTTACTTGTGAAAACTATCCGTTCAACAAGTGAAAGACGTGCATAAGCGAACGTTGTAACCAGAGGTTACACGCGTTCAGAACATAAACCTTAGGAGAAAAAAATTCCGTGTTATCACAACAACAAAGCGAGTTGTTCGGGTGAAATACCTTAAAATCCACACTACTCGTCTCATTACTGTATTCTTTTCAGATAGCTTCACCTGAAATGATAAGTCTAATCGAAACAAGATGAACGTTCAAATGGATTGAAGCGAACGGACTGGCTATCAAAATACAGGACGGCTATTTTTGATTCTGGTGCATACTCGACGTCAATACCCTCGCAACTTCAGTTTTCATATCGGTTAAATTAGCAAACCAGTTATATTTCTCAATTTACATTTAGAAAAGCACGTAATGTCAATTTCGTCCGAGAAATATTAACATTGTTTTTGAATATAGACAACTGGGTATATTGACATTTTAATGTGTACCGGAAAACAACCCGCCCAACCAAAGGCTGCTGCGCAGTCGGGAGAAAGGGTTTCTGTTTCCTGACGTCATGACTCCTGGTAACAGGAACATCGGTCTCTGTAATCGCTCATTCTTTTCTCCGATTGGCCTTCTGCTTCAAGGCTGTTCTGCGATTGGTCAATTCCGAGGCACTGCGAGCTACATTTCCCAGCTTGAGGTGCCATTTTGTTGCAAATACAGACTGAGTGAGAGAAGGGACAGGCGACTCATTTCACTGTACGAAGTTCGCGGGTTGCAAACTTGTTTACACATCGTGTATCTTTTATACATCCTGAGATACGGTCGTTTCTTTATACCTGCGTTTGAAGGGGGGTTTTCCACCATCTAAGCCAGAAGAAGTCGGTAAGATTGCACATTTCAGTTTTGAAACACTTCCCCCCCTGAAGTTGATTCGTTGGGCGCCATGTTGAAGATCTCTTTGTTTTTGTTTCCTGCAAGAATGTGACCTAGATTCGTCGTTTTATTTTTTTAGATGTATACCAGAGGGAGAGTGTACTCTATTTTTGATTTCAGACCATCAACTGGCTATTTCTCGCTTTCAACGAATAGACTAAGTCGAGTTGTTGAAAGCCACTGTCCATTTCCTGGTCGAACTGCGTTAGAGCTGGTTAGCTAGCGGCTAACTTGGCTGTTGATCAACATCAGAGCCATTGACTTGGCTGTCGATATGTCTTCTAAGCGAATCCCACTCGTCATTTTTACGTTTATGTTTTTAAATCAGCTCATTGGTTAATATGACTATAACCGACTACAGTTGACTCACGCTGGTTTCACTGGGCTATTTAGGGTTTATCCTATTCAAGACAAATGGCTGTCTAATTAATTACGCACTAATCCTGATGCAAAGGCTTCTTTAAATGGCTGTGTAGCGTCGGGATCTCAATTATGTAATTTTTATATATGAAACAATAGCGACATTTTTTTACACCACTTGATCGTCTGTTTTCAGATCCACGGCTTCTCTTGGAGCACCGTGCGCCGAGGTGAATTGATGTTCGGCTCGGCTTCACGGCAAAACTGCTCTTACTTTTGGCACATGAAAACCCCAAAACTTGCTGGACTTAAACGAACAGAGAGAAGTGGACCAACGCCTACTTCGAGGACCTGGAGCCCGATCGGAGAGGAGAAATTAAGAGTGGAAGAAGTCCGTACACGCTACTTTTTAACAACAAAGAGGTGGGCTTGCCGCTGCTGGTGGTGGGGGAGGGGAGGGGGATGTCGGTGTTGGGCGAGACGGCTGGGTGCTGGTCTGTAGTCCTTTGTTTTGTTGAAAACATTCAGTTTACTTCGTGATTTAGGAAACGTTGGTACACTTTAGCACAGTTATTCTGCAGCCCCGTCACCTTTTCAACTCTTGCTATCGTTAATCGCAGCCCTTGACTGTGGCATAGCGTACAAAGGTCGAACTTTTTGAGTGCGTGTCACTTTTAATTGTAACGGTTAAGTTCATATCCTTATATTATGTCACTATGAGCTGAAAGGAAGAATTTGACCCAAATCAACACTCCTAACTATATTTAAACATGTACTGGCATACACATTTATGCATGTTTTAAAAAAAAAAAAAAAAATTAAACACATTTTTGTTTTTAAACCAGTTATAAGATCGTTGTCCACTTTCCAAAAAAAGAATTTGGAATCTTAAACTGTTTTTATAGGTTTTAAAAAGCATTTTCCTCCCCCCCGTCCCAGGTGACATCCAGTTTGAGGCGAGTATGGGAGGTGGCGAGAGGTACAACATTCCAGTGTCGCACCCGGAGCGCGGCGTGTGCAAGAAGGGTCAGCACCACGGAGGCGGGGTCAGGCAGCGCGGCCGCGACCACAGCGGGCCGATGGCGGTGCGGGGGGGCGCGGGGGCCAATCCCCACCCCCATCGCAAGGGCGAGAAGGGCAGCAAGGGCGTGGGCTGCCCCTGGGCTCCGGAGGCGCGGCAGGCCGCGCCCGCGGAGAAGAGCGTCGTCCGCTTCGCCACCGTCGCCGCGGCGTACAACCAGAGCTGGGACCAGGCCGTGTCTCACCTGAACACCCTGCTGGCGTCCCAGTGCGGCGGCCAGGCCTACGCCGGCGCCAAGTTCAGCGAGCCCCCCTCCCCCAGCCTGCTCCCCCGACCCCCCAGCCACTGGGTGTCCCTCCCCCTGCCCACCACCAGCTGTGACCACCGGGAGGCCATGGCCTTCCAGCTCAAGAGCCTCCTGAAGGTCCAGGCCTGATGTGTGCATTTTCACCTAACCTTTAACTGAAAGCCAATGAATGGACTAGACCTTCCCCCCCCCCCCCCCCCCCCCCCCCCCCACCGGGAGTGGCTTGCCTGGCAGCAACATGGCAGTGCTGTAATACGGATTTGATCTTAATTTTTTTTTTAAAAACCCTAATAATTTTAAAGTCTTAGAGTGGAGAGGATGGAAGAGGGGCTCATGGTGGAGCTGTGTCTTCAGTGTGTGCCTCGCGTGCATCTGTCTCCCGTTTTATTTTAAACTGCCTGTGTGCTATCGCGTTATTACAGCACTGTAGCCTTGCTGGAAGGGAAATCCTGTCGAGGGGCTGGTTGTTTCTGTGATCGATTGATGAACTGGATTTCAATGCGTTTTGCTCTTTTTCTGTTTTTTTTTTTCCTTCTTTTTTCTTTTCCCCCCCTTTTTTTTGGCCGTTTGCGAACCTTATGCATTTTCTGCCTAATCAGGTTTGGTTTGGGGTTGGGGAGTGCTGGGGTTTGGTTTTCTGAATGGTTCTATCCCTTTAGTGTCCACGGCAACTGCTTGTGGACTGTGCAGCTTCACACTCTTGAAAACTGGGAAGCTGGGAGTTAGTCTCCTTGCAAAAGCACAGTGACTTCGGTGTTTTTGTCTTGAACAGGGCTCAAAATGTAGATGATTATTGTATTTTGCTTTTGACTTCGCGGGGAAAGCGAAGCTGTTTGACAATGCTAACCGAATGTGGATGAGCTAGCCGTAGTGAGCACAGGTTACACTTTAATCCTCAAATTTTTGTCTGAGATCAGACGAGCCGCGGCCCATGGACCTCGTACCTCCAACTCTTGTAAATTAAAAAAAAAAAAAAAAAAAGAGAGGAAAATTTTTTTTCCAAACTGCGCTGTGCGCACTGCACTATGGGAGTTTAGCACGTACCAGGTCCATAAGCTTTTCTGTAGGAGCACGTTCAAAAGTCCATTTTCATTCAGGTTGTTGTGATCAGAGTTGTATGCATTAGTAAGCGTGTTTACCAAAGCTTTTTTTTTTTTTTTTTAATTCTTGTGTGGGTTTTTTTTTTTTTTTTTTTTTTCTTTAAAAAGATTTATTGTTTTGTTTTGGGCCATCAGACTCGGCAAGAAGTGCCATAGGAGCCGTGTCGGTGGAGCGCTGTGGTGAATCCAGTCCTTTGTGACGCATCATGTTGAACGCACACAATCGTATCTGTGCTAGCGCTCGGTTTCTCTCGCCCCCTCACACCCTTTTCCTCTCTCTCTCTGTCTCTCTCGTTCTCCGAAAAACAAAAAGGCCAGGCAGCGGGCGACGCGGAAGAGGGCTGCGTACGTGCCTCACGTGGGGGGGCAGAGGGCCCTGATATTTTTAATCTTCGCCCTCTGTCCCAGCAGGGGGGCGGGTGGATGTAGCCCTGCTCGCTGTCTGGTCATTTTCGGGAAAGGAGGGGGATAGGGAGGGGGAGGGGGAGTGGGAGGGGGGGCGGAGTCCGGAGCTGCACAACTTTAAACAAAGGACTTGACGTTGGGCGTGAGCCCATAGCTGACTTGTTTACATATTTTTAAAAAAAGGCACCTATCACAAGGTTGGCCTGCCAACACGCTCTTGTTACTGCCTTCGAGCACCTGTCTCCCTTGCACTGCTGTTGGGATTTATGATTGATAACCTCGCCTACAGGCTGCCCTGCCCCCCCCCCCCCCCCCCCCCCCCCCCCCCCCCCCCTCCCCTCCCCTCCTTGGTTCAACAAGTTGCGCAATCATTTTCCACTCCCGACTGACCTAGTTCTGAGCCTTGCACAGTGGGGAGGAGTGGGAGGCGCTCTCTCACTCTCTCTCTCCCTCTGTGAAAATCCTAAGCAATTGTGGCCGTGTTTTTATTTTTAAAGAAAGAAGGATGAAAAAAAAAAACAACTGAAGAGAAGAATGCAAGCCTGTTTAAGGAAAAAGAGTAAAGAGCCATGTAAATAATGAATTGTAAAACTTGTAGCATATGTATATTTTGCAGGGCTGTTTTAAACCTGCATCGATAAAGTATTTTTAGTAAGAACACTGAATGTAAAAGCCATGCTGAGGACGTGGCCTGATTTCAAATGCTGAAGATTATTTTTGTTAAGAAAAAAAAGAAAAAAGATTGCGAAAGTGTCTCAAAATGCCATGCACTGTGTAATGGTACCAGTGATCTTGCACATAATGTTTTTTTTTTATTGTTTTGAGACATGTTTTGTATTGCGTCCAGCGTGACGCGCCCTTTAAGAACTTGTTAACGGAAAACGAAATCGGATTTTGAAAAGGGATTTTTGCATGTACAAACAGTGTTGAAATGTCTTTTAGCCGTTTCCTTTTATGAATTGCACATCCTTTAGTTGCTGCCTCCACAGTTTAAAACAGTTGGAAGGTGGTTGTTTTCTGCCTTGCTAGTTTTGAAAGGTTTATTGTAATTATTCAATGAGTAACCGCTTACGCCAAAAACTTTTTTCAAAGATGGGCTGTACTTCCGCCAGCCCATAAATGGAATTGGTTTTTGGTGTGTTTTTTTTTTTTTTGCTACAACTGTCATGTTATAGTTTTTCCACATCTGTTCAGTTATGCCTTTTGTTGTTCAGGTTAAGTGTTTGATCTATCATTTGGATATTGTTTCTGATGACTGTTTGTACATGTAAAAGTAGTCCTTTTCCCAAATTTGAAACTCCCTTGAGTTTCCCTTCTAATTGGCTGCCAATTTGTCCCCCTTTTATCTTTTGTCACTATGAATACGCTGATAATGTGCCCATGAAAAAAGAAATTGCCATTGGAAAAAAAAAAAGAAAAGAAAATAATTTTAACCTCAAAGCACTAATTTTAATTGGCTGTTAAAAATAATAAACTTCCCTTTCCTTTCCCCCCAAACTGTGTTCTCATTTCTGGCGTTTGTGATTCTTATTCTGTCTGCAAATGACACATTGAGGACGTTCGTGTGGAGAATTGGGGTAAGTGTTTTTTATGTTGAGCAGCGAAGCGGTGGCATTTCTTCGCTGGCCGTGTTTTTAGTTTCGTTACCATTTTAGCGGTTTTGACCTGTTACGGTTTACGGGCGAATTCACGGATCGTGTCTATGTGCACGGTTCTCTATCCGTGTCTCCATGGTATCGCATTTTGCGGGCGAGTACGTGATAAGAGACTGCTGCGTCGATGGCGGTATCGCCATCTGTGCGCGAGCGCTTGATAAGACGCGGCTGTGCCGTGTAGATGGCGGTTGCTGCTCACTCGCATTTGGTCGCAAGCCAAGACATTACATGATCTTCTGCGTCTGTTCCAGTACCGAGCATTACTAAGCAACACAGCCAAGAGCCTAATCTGTTTACGAACGTAGGCACGTACAGTTGCATGTGTGTTAAGACGATCAGTGCGATTCAGAATTCGTTCTGTGCCGTCAAACCATCTCGCCCGTACCAGAAATAGCCTGCAGAACGGGCATGCGGTCTCGGTTATGGGAGGATCTTCATCGTGGGTATTGTTTTCATTGAGCTTTTCTCGGAAACTGGTGTGTAGAGCCACACCTGGAACGTTCTAGATCTGGTGATGTAAAGGAATTTCTATTTTTAATGTGAGAGTTAATGCCTATAGCTCATTAGGAGAGCTGACTGAGCAACAGTTGGTTACACCTGGCGAATCGTGCTTTATTAGTATCTCACGTTTTCAAAAGTGCCTTAAAGTAAATAGTGGAAGGTTTGGTGGTTGCAGCCATTTTAAAGGAAAGTGCTCACTCCACCTAAACAGGGATTTGCTCACATCTCTTCCCAGTTTGGTCCCGCGGTTGCTGGGCAGTAATTGGAGGAAACTGTTGTGGAAATTAACCTAAAAAATATGGGCATCTGCTGGAGGGAATGGTTGGTTCGACCTGTTCCCATTTATAGAAATGTTTTAAAGTATTTTTTTGTCATGAGGGCACGCCTAAACAACACACTACCTCATTCTGTACAGGTACTGTGCTACACAACCACACCCTGTCCTGTTGCCAGTCAGACCAGCGGATGACTTCCTTTTAGGAGCCGAGCCGTGCGCTCACTGCCGAATGAAGACCTCTGCGCTGGCCTGAATGAAACGGATCGGACCTCACATTGTGTGATGACCTGAGCTAGTGGACTGAATGCCATCAAATGTAACATACGAATAAATCTTAGCATACTTTCATAACCATGTTACAGCTTAAATGTTGCCATTTGAAGCCATTTACTTGTATAATGTAATTTGAAATCATCTTGCGAAAACTAACCCTGCTTGTATCTGTTGAGCCTAATCATTTAAGCCCAGTGAAGGTAATTGTTGATTTTTACTTCCTTTCATCTTCACATGGTTGACTTAGGGAAGTGCTGATTGTTTTTTTTTCTTCCTCTTTTACAATGTTTAAGCGAAAGATTAAATTAACCTCAGTGTGCTTCCTTCTGCTCTCCGATTGGCCGACAGCTGGCTGAGATTCTAACATACAGAGCCGAGGGGGAGAGAGCCCCACCGTACGCCTGTCCGCAGCCAACTGTCACACATTCCATCTCCTGTGATTGGCTACTTGTGTCCCAGGCCTGTGATGCCCATTCCCACGGTGACCAGCTAACTGTGTTTGCAGGCGTGATGTTGGGGTTTGAAGGAAGTCGGTTTAGCACTGCCGTCAGAGCTGCATTGCATAAGGGACTAAAGAGGGTTAGCCCAGTCTGCACTGTGACTTCCTCCCAGTTCTATTTTTATTTTATTTTTTTTCAGTTCAGGTCATGGTAAATCTTACGACGCAATGGAGAGTTCCTGAGACAACACCTTGAAAATAAAGGGCAAAAAAATAAAACCGCAGGGCGTTACATCAGGACACCCCTGTGCACAGATCACCATGACGTAATTCAGCGAGATTATTTTAACGCTACCGCTCAAAGCGATTTGCTCTCTATTGTCACGGCAGTCGCTGCCTTTTTGTGTTGCACATGCTGCGACTTGTGCCCCCCCCCCTTTAAGGCACTTTCTGAAGAAAAGGGCACCATATTGTGAGTCTGATAAATGCATGCACTCACAGGGCTGATGAAGTACTCTTCAACCTATTCACTCACCCTTTTGTGTCGATGGGCAGTTGTTTTAAACTGCCAGTAAGTGCTCCCTACGTCCCAGGATTTCATACCAGGCCGTGACCAAATAAGACGGTGAGGTGCCTGTTATTCTCTTTTCTTAAATTGTCATAAATTGCTCTCTTTTTACTTCCTTTTTGGTTTTATTGTACCCTGGCACCAGTGAAAACGAGGGTCCCGCTCTAAATGTGACACCGAGAATGTTAAACAGAGTCAAGATGCATCAAAGGTTTTTGGCCAGGCCTAGAACTTAAGGATTTAAGTTCATCCTTGGCTTGACAGTGTCCATTTGAAATGGAACTGTGCGTCTAAGGCAGTGGTTCTGAAACTTTTCTGGTCAGGCCTCCCTTTGGTTCCACTTGGATGTTTTTCTTTTTTGGTTTCTTCGAAACCGCCAACCCCCCCCCCAGCCCCTCGAGTACGTAAGTGTGTTATTGTCTCTGGTGTGATCATTGGGTGAGGAAAGACTGCCAATTTATTGTCATTATAATTTTTTTTTACCTCATTTCCAACTTGTTGAATCTCTGCGATTCACTCTGAGCAAAACATTTTCAACAGACTTGTAGAGGCGATTATGTCATGCTTATGTATTCAAAACGCATTGCCGCATGGGTCAGCTGCTGAGCGACAACATTTGGAGTTGTTCAAAGTCACCCACGGACATTTATTCCAAATGTATATTAAAACTCCTTGTTTCCAAGAAAACCGATCCAGTGAATTGTCAGGCAAACCTTTACTCAAAGTAGTAACACACAGCCATTACAGTTTGTTTATAAGTAATAAAGTGTATACAAGATTAATAAACCGTTGAAGAAGAGGCGAAACCAGGACCGAAACACATACCAAAATTAGTTGCTGTTTCTTGAGGAACAAAGTCAGTGACCACATTCTTGACAATAGAGATGGGCTTTTACCTCAGACATCACAGTAAAACCACACATTTATCTCTGAGGGTTACTATTATAATTTAAGGGGGAAATCAATATGCATTAAAAAAAGCAATCTGTAAACTTTTTACATGGTACTGCATATTCATTAAAAATGGAACAAAATGTTCTCAACAAAATGTCCTGCTCTCAAGTGTGGTGTTTTCACAAAATGTCAGAACAGCACAGCTCACCTGGTTTCCTCTTACCATTGCTTTCAACGCAACCTTTTGTGGGAAAGACAACAATACTATAGTGTACATGGGTCGAAGCAAATACCTGTCATACCTTAGAAAAATACAAGCGAACTGTCTGAGCGGAAGACTGGCTCTCAACTGACAAGTAGCAAAAAAAAAAAAAAAAGTGGAGTTTGTTAGTAATCACAGAAAAAGTTTCATTTTTTTATACATTAGCGGAGAAAAACCCCCCCCACCCAGAAACCTCAAGTAGCAGAATATAGTTAATGTTTATACACAAAAGTCCCCTAGATGAAGTGGATGTTCTTAGGTTATACAACAAAAAAGGGGGGACAATATTGTGACCGGTTCAAATATCCCGCCATTTAGTCTAACTTACAGTATGCAAGACAGATGCAAGACCCTCCCTCCCAAAATGTTTGCATTAATACTTTAACCGGACATGTCCCTTCAGCCCATCGATTTACACAGAACCCACTTCTGAAATTTACGTAATCCAATCAGAAGCAGGACATCCAAAGAATACAGAGATTACTAACAATATTATAATACAACTTTAAAAAATAAAAAAAATAAAAAATGCTGCCAAATTTTCTGAGCAGAGGCCAATTGAATGGACTTGAATTTGTATTTTTTGTTGCTTTTCACATCTTTGATAAGGAAGAAGAAAAGGAGAGATTGGGGGGGGGGGGGGGGCTTTAGCTGCACAAGTCAATGAGGGTCATTCTTCCAAAGCAGCCAGGCCACGGATTCAAATGAGCTTACCACTTCAGTGCCCACCCTGCTTCTGACTAACAAGATGATGCTGTATAAATACTGTACACAAATTGTCATTTTCACCGATTCACAGAGTCCAGTCACATCTGACACACCTGGAAAAACAACGGTACTGTTAAACCTCCCACCATCGCAAAGCGAACATCCCAACGGTAACGCGAAACGAAACCCCCGCTCTCCCACCGCTGCTGACTGCACTGCAAACTCCACTCTCTCGGCTGCACCGGCGGCTGATTTTAAAGTGAAACTGAAAACTAACAGAGCCTGTGGCCCTCAGGGACCAGGCCTGAGGAAGGGGGGGGGGGGGGGTGTGTTATTAAGGGGGTTGTTTTAGTGCCCCCCTGACTTACGCCCGGCCCAGGACCGAGAGCGGGACCGGGACCGCGACAGGGACCGGGATCGAGAGCGGGAGGGCGAGTGCAGCCGGGAGTCTTTCTGGGACCCATGGGACACGGACGCCAGGTGGAAGTCCTCCAGCGGAGGACTCAGGGACTTGGACGGGGTGCGCGACTTGGCTTTGGCCTCCTTCTTGCCCCGGGACGATCTGGAGCGGGACGGGGAGGGGGTGTTGGATCGGCTGCGGGACGGGGGCCCGTGATGCGGGCGGTGGTGATCACGCTGGGGGGGTCTGTACCTGGGGGGGGACTCTAAGTTACAAGGGCTGCAAAAGACTGGCATTTCATTTCACATCACAGAGCACTGCTAAAACAGAGCCTCAGAGCTTATAGCCCAATGTCAGCTACTGAAATTGTGCAAAACAACATGAAGCAAAATCTGATCTTAATTGGCTAAACCCAGATTCTGTTAAATTCAACTCCAAGTACAGGCATTTGGCAGACGCTCTTAGTAATCACAGAAAAAGTTTCACTTTTTATACATTAGCGGAGAAAAAACCCCCACCCAGAAACCTCAAGTAGCAGAATATAGTTAATGTATAAATCACAAAAGTAATAAATATGCTTCTATTAATCTGAATGGATCAAGAGAGGTCAGAACAAATTTGTGTGTGTAGAGGCACAGGAAAGTTCCATTATAGCTGAAATATAAAACACCAAAGGAAGTACCCACATGAAACTGTCAGCGGACACACTGAGTTCTACAAATTATGCAAACAAAACAACCTGAAGTGCCCTGTACTGTATATCCCCGTCTATCCCAGGGGTCGACCAGAAGAGGAAAGCATCGCAAATCTTATTACAAAACACAAGCACAGCTCAAACACTCAACACTCGTATGACTGAACAGACCGCCACCTCGCTCAGAGGAGCACACCTGTTCAGAGCAAGATCGAGCCTGTGAAGGATTATCCTCAAAGCACTCGCAGCTGCTTTCTGCAGATACAAACTGTGCATAATGCTAGAGAATTGGAGCTCGCACAAGCTCGCCCTCGCTGGACCGGTGTTCTGTTCCCGGGGCCTGTGGGGTTTGATCCGACAGGCGTCGGTGTCGCGTTCCACACAGGAAGTGCAAACACACGTTTGCGCGCGATCTCAGCTCTACGGCGGATTTTTTTAAAACGCTCCACGCGCGCGCGAGTCCGTAGCCTCACCTGTCGTTCTCGTGGCTTCTGCTTCTCCGGTGTCTGGCATACGAACGGGAGCTGCAGAAAATTCCGGAAAAACAAAACAAAAAATAAAATTAAAAACAGACCGGGCATCAGATCACTTCTGAGAATCAGTAACGGTCATATTCACTCACACACCCAGATCAGTACGCTCTTCCATGGAACAGTAATAATGTTGTAGCCAACAATCCCCCTCCCACTCACCCCCCGTCCCCAAGTTGCCATTTGTTAATCCTTAATTAAATTTTGTCATTATTTGAAATGAGATTTTAACCATGCCAGTGGTTTGTTAATTTAAGGAGACTTTAGGGAACAATTCGGGTAATGAGATGTCCAAAACCGTCTTGCGTCTTACAGAAAGCAGCCAAAATACGATTCTGCATTTAGACACCTGTTGACTGAACCCTAAAGTCAACATATGTAAAACATTTTAGGGGAATAAAAAGACCAAATAAAAGTGCATTTGCAGATGAGCAAATGTTCCAAATGCAACAAAGCCCGCCACAGTTCTTCTGAGTTGACGGCCAGGACATACAACTCTGCTCTCACAGTGGCTAAACCAGCAGGGTTTACCCGAAAGACCGGCTGCACATTTAAACAGGAAATGCCGATCGTCAGGCCCCGAAAGTCTCCCCCACCAGAGGCACGTGCACCGGAAGCTCGGAGATGAAGATCAGCAATAAAACTAGCCAGTCATGAAAATAAACAAGGAAGCAATAACAGGGGGAACGGGCCCTTACTCTCGGGGGCTCTCGGAGCGGCGGGGGCGGCGCTCGTAGGAGGGGCTCCGGGAGCGGCGCCGCTCGTAGCTCCGGCTGCGGGAGCGCCGGCGACGCCCGTCCCGCTCGTAGTCGTCGTAGCGGGAGAAGCTGCGGGGCGAGCGCCTCTCCTTGCCCTTCATCTGATTGGGCGCTGCGGGAAACAAGAGGAGGGGGGCGGGGTCAAACGACACAACAGCGACAGGACATACGGGGGGGGGGGGGGGGGGGGGGAGGGTTCTGATTGGATAAAGAATCGCCGCGGCGCCAGAATAAGGTGCTGTGAGCACCTGGAGGCCGAATGACTGCGTGTACACTGAGGGGAGGAGCTGTGGACCAAAGCTGAAAACGGCCCTCAGCTGAAATTCTGCCCTTAATCAGGAAACGGGGGTCCAAACAAAGTGGGAAGGATAAGTATGCGTCTGTGCGCGTCTGTGCGCTTGTGTGTCTGTATCTGTGTGTGTGTGTGTGTGTGTGTGTGTGTGTGAGTGAGCGTGCTTGTGTGAGAGAGAGAGAGAGTGTCACTGTAGGTCCAGATGTGCTCATCTGAATGCGTAGGCTTGTGCTTGTGCGATTATGTTTCACACGCACGCGTGTGTCTGTTTGTGCACAGTTTCTTCTGCACGTGCACACGGTGCATCTGGTCTGCTGCGGGGGTCACAAACCCTAAACAGACAGCTACAGGAAGCTCCTCACAGGTCCCTTACTTTTTCGATCTCCCTGAGCGAACTGGATCTCGATCTGTCGGCCGCAGACCCACTTCCGGTCCAGGTTGTGGAGCGCGTCTTCGGCGTCGCGGACGTCCTCAAACGTGCTGAGCTGTTAAGGCTTTCCATTTCAACTTTCAGGTTTCAGGGGGTCGGGGAGGGGGGAGGGGGGAGGGGGGGATTGTACACCCTCAAGCACACACAGACACACGCGCCAGTACCTGGGGGCTCAGTTTTACTTTAGATGCGCTTACTTGGGAGCCATTTTGTTTAGCTTGTGGCCCAATGCCACCGAATCACAAATGTAATAAAATTTAAAGATGACAGTAACTAACAGAGATCGGTTCTTCTGGAGATTAAAGATAAGGCAGAGTGTAAATGTGATTCGATAAACATACATCAGGAGTTTTATTTTACTTTTCAATTACTTTCAAAATCGGTTGAACTTACAAAAAAAAAACAAAACTAAAAAATACACAAACGGATACATGGATTTATCATTACAAAATTACTGATTTGCGGTTTCATGAACAGGCTGCAGTTGATTGGCTTTTGCGGAGGCGAGGGAGGGGGGGGGGGGAGGAGCAAAGTAAAATATACACTACGTATAATGTTTTGGTAGGATACAAAAATTAAATGTTACCTTTTTAACATGCTTGACTTTGACCTTGATCTTGACCTTTACTCTCTTTAACCGCTTTTTCCCAGAAGAACTTTCCGGAAGTTTCCCGCTTGTCTTTGCCCCATTATCTTTCTCTTTCTCCTCTCTTTATCCTCGGCACCCACTTCGGTCTCTTTTCTTTCTCTCCGCCTCTTTGGCTCTTCGAGCTTTAAAATTCTCTGCTTTTTTTTTTTTTTTCTTTTCTTTTCAACCTTTCCCTCTCTCTTTTTTCTTGCGGCCTGACATCCTTACGGTCTCTTTGGCTTGGACATAACTCCTGGAATCTACTCTACACCAGCCTTTATAGTCTGTGAGGGCGGGTCTCCAACCTTTCCGTTGTCTGGGGCAACAACAGAAGAAATGTTGCGTTAGGAGACAGATTAATTTTTTTTGGAAGTCTTAAAACTGTTTTTTTTTTTTTTTCTTACCCCCCCCTTTTTTTAACCTTTGTGAAGAAACAGAAGCTACAATCAGAATTATAACCATTTGAGCATCCCAACCCACCCAAAATCAAATAATTTTTTAAAATTTATTTTCTTAAAAAGCAACCCACACCCACAGATTGTAGTCACCGTATTAATTTCCAAGACTGGTTTTTTCCAAATGGCACCCACGCCCAAACTTTAAATATTTAAGCAAATGAAAGAGAGAGGAAACAAAGACACTCAATTCTCACATTTGGGAATAAAGGATATTGTATGTATGCAAATCCTCTTGGTCGGCGTGTATAGAAGTCAACGGGAATGTAGACATCTACTATAGGCCCGTAACGACCAAACTCACGACGCATATCCTCGGGCCTAAATCACCGGTGAAACAGCACACTCATTCCACCGGCCCAGAAGAAATTCAATTTCAGCTAGTGTCAAACTCACTACTGGAACCCTATTCAATCAGCACTCTTATAGTTCATATAAAACCATATGCCCAATATTCTTCCACAAAGCTGTACTCCTAAATGAGGTTAAACCTTTAGCTACCTATCATGTGTAAGACCAGTTTTACTCAATTAACTGCCCCCCCCCCCAACAAAACAATACTTGATTAAAAATATATTTGGTGGTCACTGATTTAAGTGTATCTCGCAGGTAAGAAAAATATAATTTCACCACATTTACAGAGTTCAAATTTTAGTGAAGTTAAAGGCATTTCTGATCACACCATGGTATCTTTATTAAATATGTGGGTCATAAAGATCTCGATGTAGCAGGCCAAGACCCATTTCAAAAGCCCAAACACTGAGTAGAAATGAAGGGAAACCAATTTATTTTCAAGTTGCTTGTGCAATTACGCAAGATACACTTAATCTTTGACTTGAGGACTCTCAAATGGCGGCATGCACCACACCCAACCCGACATTTAATAGTCACGAGAGAGTGCCAGTGCCAGTGCCAGCACTGAGGCCATTCAAAACCCATTCAGTCCACCAATTCATTTTTAAACACATCATTTCATTTTTTCCCTAGAACGTGATTAGGTGTCAGTGCTCCCATTTTAGCAGCATTTGCTCCTGAAAATCTGTGTGTGATGTTAAAAAGTAAGGGTGCAGGCCTCATGATCATATCGTATGCACCATGCTATTTAAAAAAAAAAACGCTAAAACACACAAGTCCACTAAATTATGTGCCAAGTTTTCGTCTTGTGCAGTGCAACGTTGTAAACTGAGGAATGATTTTGACGCTACTGTAACGAAAAGGTTTGCACGCGATTACGAACTGCGTTTCTGGCAGGCTTGAAAACTACTGAAAGGGAAATACGGACGTAGTTAAGTATGACACCGGAACACCCTTAAAATGCTTTTGGCTAATGGCAGGGGGAAAAAAATAACATTTGATTAAGTGGACATGTTTGAGTTCTTACCATTCGCCCACGACTTGCAAGATTATCACTAAAACTAGTTTAAATTAACTAGCTTGCTAATACCCAAGTTGATTCTACTCAAGTTTTCTCGGGAGTAAGGCAGATCCGATTGTATCCATCATTAACGAGGCCAGTGACTTATGCATAAGCACAGACCAGATGCGCAAGACGCATTGTCTTGACAACACAGCGTCTCCAGTTTCAGGATGTTAATGACCCTGCTAATTATAGGCAAGCATGTCCACTCTGTAATGCAAACCAAATACAGAAATATTGACTACCGATTAGATATGGCGGGGGCGGGGGCGTGTAGAGCCAGTGGCATTTCATTCTCTGAACACGTTGGCTAGCTAACAGCTAACTTTAGCTAGCTACCAATGCATTTAACACGAACTTAACCCAGTTAACATATTTTTGGAAGTAACGTTAAACTGGTTCTAGAATGAACGGCACGAGGAACCTCTCACGCCGTGACGGAGCGAAGTGGCTCATTGGCACATTATTTTACAGGGAGGTTAACTGGCTAACTCGGCTAACTTAGCTGACGCCACTTTACCAAAGAAGCTTGTTGGCCTAATACTTTAGCTAATTAATTAGCTAGCCGGGCGAACAAAGTTCATAAAATCACAATTCTACTATGCAGGCTTCACAAAACAAGCTAAACACGACATTAGCTAAATGCAAAAAACAGTTGATGGACTCAGACAATTTGTATTGTTGCAGCCGTCTAGCTAAATAGTTGGCAGCTAACGTTACAAGTAGGCTAATGGTATAGCTAATACCAGCGAGCTAAGTCGTGCTATACTAGCGTACAAAGTCGTGCTATGACATAGGTGGTCGAATACAGTTAGGCTAGTTTAGCTACCGTTAGGCTATCTATAGCAAATCTTGGTCCGTGCCATGCAACAACGCTAACAAGCTAACTATTACATTAAAGGTAACGTTTGCAAACTAGCTACCCTGCTGGCTTAGCTAGCTAGCTAGATGATGTTTGTCGTTTTAAAATAGTGAAACGTCAGTGAGCCATTTAGCGACCATCACGACAATCGCAAACCCCGACTTACCTCGTCTCGTCGGAGATATTCCTGATGAAGAGGGAGGTGTTTGGAGGCCGCAGGTACCTGGCCATTGTGTAGTTATTCGCTCGCAATTTAATTTGGCTGACTAAATAGCGACACAGACCGCGAAGCCTGCCTGTGCGGAGGCAAGGGCTGCTTTTGGAACAACAGTCGCACCAAAACGCGGGTATCTACGAAGCAAAGCGACGACGCGCAGTCGCAGAAAGCGCATGCTGATCCCTGCCAAAACGGGTTAAAAAAGGAAGTACAGGCATTCGTGTAACGTCTATGTATGAGCGCTAGCTGATTCTCAGCTGCAACAAAATTGTCAGTTAGATACTTCTGGCAGTTTATCTGCGTGACCTGTACGCCATCTGCCAATTAGCACAATAGGTAATTAGCTAAAATTAGATGTTACAGGCTTTTTAATGTATGCCGTCGGGGTCGCTACTGTTAACTATAAATGTTTGTTCCAGCTGCAATATCATGCTTTGAAGCTGCAGATTCAAAATAACTAAATACATTTTTGAGGCATAACATGCTGAGATTGACAGGCAAAAATCTATGATCATTTGTGAATAATTGAAACGTATTGGCATTGGCCTTAACCGAGTCAATGAGACTTTGCTAAGAGAAAAATAGAGACACTGGGCATCATTCGCAAAACGTGTAAGATCATATTTGATCATTAAATGTGTGTAAGAACCTTTACACAAACATTTCGGCATTCATCTTTTTTTCATATCTATTTGTTCATGGCTGTTTCATTGTGCTAATGACACGAACACGACTGCGCATAAAATTTACAGTCAACATTCATCATCTCACACACCAGGGATATGCGCAAAAACACAGGTCTGCACGTGTCATGAATCCCATATTGGTTTTCCATAGGAACAGGAGAAAAAATAATTTAAGAAAAGTTTTGTGAATGAGGACCACTGTCCATCACTGCCCTGATTTAAAAACAAATCACATGGAGACTTACCCGCAATGACTTGAAAATATGTATACATTTATATTTATATGTATACATTTATATTTACATTTATATGTATTGATTAACTGTTGTTCTGTCTCTGTTCTGGCACTGTTGCTGTTCTTTAGTGCAAATTATTTTCCAAATAATTGAATTTAGAGGGAAAGTGACGGACCAGCTAGTACCCAAAGATTGACAGGTTTTTATTGCCTCAATGAGCTGTGAGATAGATAGGTCTGCACTGAAGAACGTTGTTGTTGTCTATAATACTGTGCAATTCAGGCTCATTACAAGAATAACAGTTTCCCAGTGTGGCTTAATTTTTTGTCACTGGCTATCCCAAGGAGAGTATTTAAAATCAATATGAATCAGTTTACACCAAATATTATAATCTTTCCGAGCAAACGGCACATTTATCTGCCAGTGTGGGTTTCTGGAGACACAGTTATGTGTATACGGTATATTGCGTTCTTGTCACTGACAGATAGGAACTAACAGTAACCTATTTAAAACATAGTTCTGCTCAGGTTGGACCACAGCAAATGGAATTTGTCAAAGGAAAACTAAACCCTAATTCAATGTTGTTATATTTTATTGATCCCGCCATTGTTGTAAGGTTAAAAAAAAAAAAAAAATTGGGTGTGGCTGCTTACATATCACACTCATGTGTTGTGCATACGATACATGCCTCACTGACGTGGTAGTGTAAGGGCACTTCAATCTCAAACTGCTGCACGTTGGGGAAAACAGTCTGCATTTTAAAAATGATTGCGCAACTGCCGCAGGAGAATTACTGCACAAATAATGAGTCACAAATTATATTAACAAAGTAGGTGTGTGAAGCCACAGACGCATTGGAGACGTGCAGTCTGCACGCTACAGAGACAAAATGGAAGCAACAGGCCTTTGTCCGTTTTCAGTCTACAAGTCACACACGCTTTTGACGTTGAGACTTGAAGTAGATCACTTTTTTGAACGCGGGCTCAAAATACAGGTGAGATTTGCAGCCAGGACGTGTATTTTTTAAGCCGTTCTTGTTCCGTAAAACAGTCAAAACAAACAAGATGAAGTGCACTTGACTCTCAGCAAGGCATTTAAGCCTTTGATATTTGCTTGTGTTGAGACAGATGCTAAAGCCTTTTTTGCAGCTTTGCTTTCTGTGTTGAACAGGGCTCTTGAACCCCTCATCGTGCATCCACATGCCCATGCTAATCTCAAAATAATTGCTGTTTCACTCTGCTGTGGCACTATATTTTTGGTTAAAAAAAAAAAAACAAACAAAAAAAAGGAACACACTGTCATTATTTCCTGTCAGTCAAATGACAGGGTTTATTTAAATAGCCAATGCCATCTCCCTGGCAGCAGCCAGGCCCCGCCCCCTGCTGTGTGCATGATGTCAGACCTTCTTGCTCTTCCTGATGAGAGTGGTTGAGCCCACGGTGAGTGACTGAAAAAGGCAGAGGGAGAATGCAAGTGAATGGCAGACAGGAAGTAGCCTTAGCCCCGCCCACTACAGCGATGGACCAACATTTTTTGGGGCGGATGGCAAACAGATCTAATAATAATGGAATAAATTTATGCAGCGCTTTGTACAAAGGTGTAGAAATATTTAAGCAAATGTGAAGTTAAACTTTCTGAATGCATCATGACTTTCTATTCAGAATTTATGAATCAGATTACTCTCCAAAAGTAAGGTGAGTTTAGTGGGCGTGTAAACCTCTTAACCCAAGATGTAGAGGTTGTTTTGTGTCATTCTTTTTTTCTTTTTAAAGATAAGCCTTTTTTAGCCTTGGCAGTGCTCCACACTGACCTCAACCATCTCGTCTCCCTTGAGCTCCTGGATATGGGTGAATTTGTCTGTCTGGCTGATGAGCTTCCCTCCCTCCATCTTGACTACGCACTGTAAAGAGGAGGAAAACACAGAGATGACGGCAGCATCCTGAAAACACAGGGACTCCCAACGGGAGCAAGTTACAGCAGCATCCTGTGAACACAGGAACTCCAACTGGAGCGAGTTACAGCAGCATCCTGTGAACACAGAAACTCCAACTGGAGCGGGTTACAGCAACATCCTGAGAACTTTGATTACAATAACATCTTGGTCCTGCTGCATTTAAAACAAGGCATAAAAACTTGGTTCCCAATGTGTGTGGTTGCAGATAATTGGGCATTTCGCCCTGATTTGGAACGTCCAATTACCTGTAACCACAGCCACATTCATGTGTGAACCCCACAGCCGATTCAGTGAAAGAATAGACACAGAGAATAGACAACAGAATAAACGCACCTTTAGCTTCTTGCCGTCCATGGTGGTGATGTCTGCCTCCTTGCCGATGGTGAAGGAGTTTGTGACGGACTGCTTGGGGGTCTTGGAGGTGACCACGAAGTCGTTGCCATTCTGTTGGATCTCTGTGATGGGCTTCACGTCCTTGGCGATCTTGATCACGTCCTCCGGCAGTGCTGATTGGCAGACAAGGGAAATGTGTGTGTGTTGTGTGAGAGTGTGCGTGTGCGTGCGTGTGTGTGCGTGTGTTTGTGTGTGCACATGTATGTGTATGTGGGAGGGTGGGGAGAAGGAAGTTAGGTAAGGGGTCACCATAAGACTAGTTCATTAATGTTCATGCAGTCTGAACAGATATATTTTTTTCTCTACCTTCTTTATCCGGAGAACCTCTTTAACAGCTTTGAGGGCTCATGCAGGAGTGGCAGACCCACGTTTTTCAGCAAACAAACATTTTATATACAAGGCAGGGGGCTTTTTTTTCTTTTTTTACATCCACCCAGGACGCATTTGAAATCGTTTCATGGTGTTCTTTTACAATGGCAACAGCTTGAACATGTATCCTCAGAGCTTTCAAAGTTTCTGAACGATGTGACATCTTTGATGCATATTCTGGCAGGGATTCCCACCCCACCCCACCTCCCCACCCCAGCCCTCGTCTACTTTGGAATTTAAAAGACATTCTCTTGACAGACATTGTGACAGGGTGACAGGTGCTCTTCATAAGCCACCCACCGCAGAGCACATTTGTCACTTGTCAAAGGTTGTTTTTTTTTGTAATAGAAAAAATGTTAAAGTGATTTGTCATGAAGGCTGTTTTGAAGATGTCACATTGATGCATTCTGCACATACCCAAACCTCTTGTGATTTTAAAGCAGTCCAATCCTTTGTTTTTGTTTTTTGTTGAGCTGGTTCAGTGCCTTTTGGCATTAGTAAAGAATGCAGCACAAGAAATAACTCAAGCCGCAGTTTGATTTTCAACTGCAATGTTTGTCTGCTTTGAATGTGCACGCAATACTCTCTAGCTCCCTAGAAAATCAGTTCATATATCTAAGTCATAAATTTGATCTTCTATATCAGGGGCCCACTTCTGTATGCTGTTGTTCATTCCAACTGTAATCACACACTCTGATTGTTCTTAGACAGTTTTAGCGAGTCATAATTTGACCTCTTTATTTAATTTAACCCACATTATGTGAGAAATATCCATGCATGACATGAAGAATAAATGTCTTATAGGGACATCCTAGGATTTTTAATATGTCAGTTCAACTAATGCTTTCATTTTTCTGTAATATGATATTTCGCAAACAATTCCTTTAGAAACAGGTTATATTTTTAAATATTTAAATTTCAAGGCTAGTGACATTAGTTGGCATCTGGCCACTGACACTGCACCATTTTTGGGGAAATGAGGATAAAGACTACAAGCCAAACCGGCTTGGTATTCATAAAAAAAATATATAAATATATATATATTATAAGAACTGAAATTCATTTTAAACTACAATAAATGATCTTGGGATCGGTTGCAACAAAAACTAGGTATGCTGCACAAAGCTTACACCCCCCAGAAAGTTAAGTTTGGCACTGTTATTCCCCAAGCTTCCCCAAGCCAGGGACAGAAATGGAGAAAAGGTAGCACTGTCAAAAAACAGTAGGCAGGACAGGCAATAGCCTTGTTTGAAATTTTTATTATCAAAAACACCTGACATAAAAAAACAGCAAAGAGGCTTGTGTTAGCACTTTCACGCTCGTTTAGCCTTCCTCTGATCACTTTCACACGTGTTCCCATCGATACGTTCAAACCGAGCGATTCTCAGCCGGAGCCCACGTCAGTCTGATTAATCCAGTGAATTTATGAATTATGCTGTGCATTTAAACGTAAAAAATTGGTCTTGACACACTACACAGATGATGATGCCCTGGAAAACAAGCCAGTGGCAACAGTGGCAAGGCCAAATTCCCCACTTCGGCACATGGGAAGAAACCTCAGGAGGCACCTGACCCAACAGGGAGGAACCCTACCTCCTCTGGCCGGCTCACAGGGACCAACCCGGTCAATCAGAATACTTCCCTAAAGAGTCTAGACGGGTCTGTAATCTGTCAGTTGTTCGCTATGATGTGGCTGCTCAATGGTGGTAAGCTACTAAGAAGGGTGCAGGAGACAGATGGAGGTGTAACACATCAAGTAGTTTCTTGACCCCCCCTTCCCCACCCATTTACTGTACGTTGCTTTGGATAAAAGTGTCTGCCAAATAAATGTAATGTAATGTACTGTAGTAGTGTTTGCTGCTTTGCATCCTGAAATTGGTAGCTGTGCACATGCAGTCTGATGATACCCATGATCATTACCGAAACTCTTCAGGCCCACAGTAGAGTAGGAGTAGCTGTTATGTAGGTGTAGCATGGGAGTGGTGTGTGAGGAGTGTGTGAGCAGAGTGAGAGTAGCATGAAGTCGTGGTACTCACAGATAGCCCTGAGGAACTCCTCGTAGTTCTCCTGCGCGTACACCTGCCACGTTCCACTGAAAGCCATCTTCACCGAGGCGGCAACTGTCACTCCCTTCGCTCCAAAATGGCCGACGCTGGAGAGAGAAGCTCAGCTGAGGGTGGAGGGCCGTCCTGGCCTTGCGGCGATACTTATAGAGGTGCGCTGGAACCCCCCGGGCCCCCTAATCATTAACCCGGACTCTGCGCAACGCAGCCCCTTCTGTTTGAACAACCTGGAGGTCGATCGCACGGGATCTGTTTGGATGACCCTCCCCGGACGGACGGACGGACGGACGGACGGGTAACCGCACAGGCGAGAGGCACACTTTGCCACTTCCCCCCCCCCCCCTCTCTACCACCCCTGGGACGAGACCTAGCGACAGTCGTCAGGGTATGGGGTGCGTGTAAGCGGTACGGTCTCCCAAATCTCTGTGTTTCAGCCTCGGTCTCCAGGAAACCTTTTCTCATTAGTGTTTCTATGGTGCCAGTCTATGGTGCCAGTCACGCAACGCGTCTCCCTGTGCCCCCTGGGGTACGATCAATGCCCTTTAGTGGCCACTACTACCCTTAGTAACCCGGCAACTCCGCTCCACCGTAACTGTAACTCTCATAACAGCATAACGAGCTGACTTCCTCAGTAAACCACACATTAAGCCAGGCGGCCACAGCGTCCCTGTGAGCTCCTCTTCAGCTCATTTAGTGCCCCCTCAGCTGTTTTTTAAATTAATTTATTTAAATGTATTATTTTATTTTATGTTTTGGGAGGTTATGGAGTGCTGGGCTCCAGAAGCTCTGTTGCTATGGTGATGGGGGTGGGCACGGTCATCTTCGGGATTCTATTGGGGTGGCACAAAAGGTGTCCAAGGAAAATACGCCTATTTCACATTTTTGGGCCACATATTAGATTTAATAATACAGGAAAGTAGACTGTAATTACACTAGCGAAAAGGATAGATATGGTATTATACTCGAAAAAAATCATCATCAGAAAATAACTATTGAAAATCTTCGGGATCCTCAGTAATTTGCCCTCAACCTGGGCAAACAAGGACTGTAAAAAAAAAAAAAAGTGGTAAAAACTACTCCACTGTTGCACGGAGGAAAAGGTGAATGACACCGTGGTCATTTGGGTCCCTTGGGCTGTTTGCCTTTGACTGCACACAGAGAAATGAACCCTGAAGTCACAGCATGAATGAATCCTCGCTGACGGCCTCTCAAGTGCATTAAAACGGAGTAAAAGGACAGCTGAAATATCCTGGCGTGACAGAGTCGTTAAGTCGCTACGACAACGCCACAAAAAATACAATTAAATAAGTACTCTGCCGCTGAATAAAAATCCTCGGAGCCTTTTTCATAACTAATAGCTTTTATTAAGCAACACACAAGCAAAGGTTATCCATGAGATGAAGACAAACGACAGAAGAAAAAAAATAAATATGGAGTCCAGCGATCAGGGAGCTGATTTGCGATGGAAATAGCTTTGCTTATTGCACCCGGGGAGCCTGCATGAATCACGTAAATTAGTTAAATGGAGAGAGGTGAACTGTGTGCGCTGCTCGAGCCGTGTAAGGTGCTTAAAGTACAGGGAGAATGTGACATTTCCAATGAAAGATAACATGGCTAATTGGACTTTTGAACAAGGGGCAGTGCCACAGAAATAGGCACGCAATTGCTATTCATCATCGGGGCGGAAGGGGGGGGGGGGGATAAGACGAGCACTTCCTGCAGGATTCCACTGCAGGTTTCCCTCGAAGGACTGACTCGACTCGACTAATCCTTTTAAATTATTCTGCTCTTGCAGCTGAAGGCCGCTGGCTCAAACAAGCCCCCCTGGCAATCTCGTACTTAGAAACTGGAATAAATTTAGGAATAAATTAAAAAGGACAGAGTTTAAGGACAAACTTCCAAAAAAAAATTTTTTTTTTAAAACCTGTAGGGGTGCATGAAGACAGCTTGGCAACGTTTTTGACCGAATCTTATTTTTAAGGCGATTGAGGTGTTATTCTGGACGCCGTTAACAAGATTAATGTCACTGGAACACTCGCCTGACAACTTAGGATGATGTACAAAAGGAGGCAGATGTGGAGGAGCCTACATCTTCATAACCCTCTGAAATGTCCATTACTTAGCAAAGCTGTATCGCATAACTGGGGTACGGTGCGAACCTGCTTATGATAAATATAATTGCATGCATGACACACACACACACACACACACAAAAGGGGCTTTGCTTTAAACCACGTTTCAACAGGTGACTTTTTTTTTGCCTACACAGCAAAATGCCCAGCACAAAATAACTCTGACAGAGTTCATATTGGTGTACCATCAGTACAATGTGAACTCATATAAACTCAATTAAAGTGGAATTAGCACCAACAATTTCTTCATGTTACTTCCAAAAAAACAACATACAGCTTTCAAAGCAAAGCCATAGCAAGCCAAATTTCTGACAAAACTGACAAAATTCCACGCCCGTGTGACAGGGAAGGCCATCTTTTAGCCCCGCCCCCCTCCCTCCCTGGATCACGTGACCCCCACGACGTCACCACAGCTCCACGGCGTCGGCGCGGGGCAGCTCGCCGTGCTTGTACACGCTGACCGTCACGTAGACGGTGTCCGAGCCGTGCTTGTTGGACACGTGCAGGCTGTACAGCCCGGAGTCTTCCGAGGAGACGTCGTAGATGGTCAGCGTGCTGCACTGCCGCTCGACCGTGATGCCGTACTGCTTCCCCGTGGCGATTTCGCGGTCGTTCTTCAGCCAGCGCATCTCCGGGGCGGGGTCGCCCTCCGAAAAGCAGGTCAGGCACAGGGTCTGAGGAGGTTTTCAGAAAGAGGTGGATTATGGGTACAGAATTTCTCAAAGAGATGGAGGACCCCCCCAGTCTTATCCACAAAGGGCTGCTATGGGTACAGTTGTTTTTGTCTGTGGCAAGGGTTCTAATCTTCTGCACTTATAAAACACTGGGCCTTTTCATCTTTAACAAAATGTCCTTATAAAATAGCTTTAAAACAGAAGGCATCCTTGTGGAGGTGTTGTGCTAATAAGACTTTACATTATCTTTAGTTTAGTCGATGCTCTGGCCGAGGCGTATTTATATGGTAAATTAAATCAGAGCAGCGTAAAGATGATAACAGCACCTTATTTTCCATGATTGCGACCACGTCCGGGAGGCCCTTCGTAACTTTGGCTCGGTCTGAAAAAAAAAAAGAAGCAGAAGTTTAGTTCCGCTGACGGAACCGCTGAAGGGCTTGTGAAAGTTTGAGTGTGTGGAAACGCAGGGAGTTCAAATTCATGCATGACGCAAAGGATCTTACTCTTCTCTGCCAAGGCTGCTTGCCTAAGAGAGGAAAGGAGAGGAGAGGAGAGGAGAGAAAGGTACACCCAGAGTTAGGCAATAATTCCGATGTGAAGCGTCATTTCAAACTGTCTGAGTCATAGAAAGGAAGTTTATAAATATTGCGTGAGTACATGACACTTTTTTTTTATTAACCAGCTGAGGATTTTTTTTTTTTTTTACGAAAAGTGCAAGTCCATTAGCATACTGCTAGTAAGATCTTGTCTTGTTGGATAACTTGTGCTGACACTTTGACTGTATAATGTGCTGATGCCATCTGATGTAATCACTGTGCAAGCTCAACTAGTGGACCGCGGAGGTAAATGCTTGCACTCTCTCATTGGTAGGGCAGACAGGGGCGGCAGTGCTGCACGATGGGTAAGGAACTGGGCTTTTTAGGGTTTGATTCCCAGGTGAGGCACTGGACACTTTACCTGAACGGCTAGCAAAGTCTCAGGAGCGTTGCCATGGTGAATCCAGTGATTGATGATGATGATGATGATGGATAATTGTTTGCGTGTCACAAACATCGCTACATGCCAAGCCTCCCCCTCCCACACCATCAATCCCACAATCCCCTACTTACTTCAGCCTCTGGTACTCCACCATTGCGTCTGCAAAAGCTTTTAAGAGCAGAAAGACAAACACAAATCGTGAAAATACACACCGACAATTAATCATATTGCACTCATGCAAGTTATGTTTATATAGATGCATGTGTTATTATGTGTCATGAAATGGGCCTGTGGAATGTTATCTTACTTCAGACAGGTTAGCCCTTTTAGAGGAAGAGACCGATAGACAGATAGATACACAGATAGACAGACAGACAGATATAGATAGATAGATAGACACACAGACAGTCAGACAGACAGATAGATATATACATACACAGATAGACAGATAGATGCACAGATAGATAGATAGATAGATAGACAGATAGATTATTGTCCTTAGAAGAGGAATTTAAAAAAAAATCTGTCTATCTGATTACCTGTCTGTATGTCTAGCTAGCGAGATACATATGATAATGTTACGGCAGACGGGTCTGTGTTGCGTTACCTTGCCCGGACAGGTCCATGGCTCTCCTGTGCGTCTCCTCCCCGTCGAACATCTCCAGGGTGTACTTGCCCTTGTCGTTCTCCGTGGGGCCCAGGATGTCGATCCAGACCTTCTGCATGCTGCTCCCTGGGCGTGACCTGGCCTCCTGGTCAATCCGCTTCTCCCTGGGGGGGGAGGGGGGGGTCATTCAAACCAGGAGCCCCGCTCGTTACAAAACCCTGTAGCTCCTCATTCAGGATTCCTCTAGGGCAGGGGGGCTGTGCTTCTCCCCTCTCCTCTTCCTTATTTTATTAAATGAGCTAAATTAGCTAAATAAATTTGATAAGATCATGAATTACAGCCACATTAAATGTGCTACTGTAATCTGACCACAGAGGCCTGAACTGCCGTGGGCGTACGCAGCCGAATTTAACTGACCGAGAGATTCACTGACTTTCATTTTATTTTTCAATCTGTCTGTCAATAAAACATAAAACATTGAAAATCCATTGCAGTTATTCGAGCCTTTCACACCATCGCTGCCTGTGTCATGTGACCATCCCCTTCTATCAGATTTCTGTGGTGTAGGTGATTTCTCCCGCTCCCACAATAACGTAACATAACACAACATAGCACCACTAGCCTTCTGGAACGTTCCTTGGACCCATCCGAAAATCACATAAGCTGGAGCAACCGATGCACATGACGAAGCTAACAAAAAAACCAAACCAACCCTCAAGGTTTGCCTTCACTGGACAGCAATGCCTTCAAGTATTGCACTGTGGAACATCAAAACCCCAGATGGTTTATCTATGCTGTATATGGTGGATATTGGTAGAAATACACTTTTACTTCCTTTCTTGTAAAATTGTCAGTGATCTGAAGGAATTTTAAGGGCACACAAAGGGTAGCCTTCCCGATTGTTCTGGGCGGGACAGGTGTTGGAGGAACTCACTTGAAGTACCAGGCAGTTTTCATGTAGCTGAGGTAGAGCTTCAGAGAGCAGTAAAACCTAAAGCCCTCTGCAGTGCACTGAAGTTTCAGTGGGCTAGCAGAAAGGCCTGTGGGAGAGAGGAAGAGAGGGATTGAGAGAGAGGGAGAAGGAGATGGATAGAGAGAGAGAGAGAGAGAGAGAGAGAGAGGGAGAAGGGGATGGATAGAGAGAGAGAAAGAGAGAGGGAGAAGGGGATGGATAGAGAGAGAGAGAGCGAGAGAGAGACGGAGGGGGAGAGCAGATAAGGCCATAAGGACTGGGAGTGAAATAATGATTCTGTCTCTTTAGAAGCCTCGTTTCCATTGGGAATGATGACTATAACTATAATGACACTCATAAAATAACTATAAGAAACGTTCCAGTGTAAAGGAATTAATGGTATGTTTATGCACATCCGGGATGACAGTAAAAATACGGCACAAGCTGGTGAGGATCATTTTTAGAACACATCTCTTAACGACTAAAACAGGCCCGTTGTCTGTACCTACGAGACGTGTGTGGGTGATGATTGACAGGCGTGTACAATATGTCCTGACACAAGGAATTTAAGCATTTGTTATTGTTTCTGGTGAAAAACTAACATTTTGAGGAATGTTTCAGTCCCTCTCTAAGATCAACACTGTGAGCAGAAGAGACAGAACCGCCGGTTTGATGAGTGTGTAGGGCATGCATGCGTGTGCATTGTGTGTGTATGCATGCAGGACGCATGTATGCGCACACACGCACATATGCGCGCACACACGCACACACACACACCACATTTACGTAGACTCAAACTGCACCACTCACACACACACACACCACATTCTGGCTGATTTCTCAGAAAGCAAGTCTGCTCTAGAGCATTAGATTGATGTAGCCTGGGGTTCTACATAAAGTACTGCATGGATTAGAAGGGATAATGCTTTTTCCCAGAGGAAAGTAAGCAAAGCTTTAGGTTGTGCCTTACTGTAGAAATAGAAAAATACCATGTAACTGCTGATTCATTCTCAAGACAGGTTTGAGTGCTGATCCAATCCACTGTGAGGTGCAAGGCAAACTGATCCCACATCAGTGGGATCACTGAGAGTTGAGCGACAGGAAAACTAGAATCTCCACTCACCACTTCGCTTGCTGAGCTCCTGTTGAAGTTTTTCGTACTCTGCAACACAAAAAGAAGAACACAAATTTTATATAGAGCATACAGGGGAAGGGGGTGTGATTTAAAAACCTTTTCCTGAAGAGCACAAAGACGGATCAGGAAAGAGGGCAGCAGTGGCGGGGAGAAGACTGGAATCATGAATGGGCGGGTGGGAGTGTAACTCCTGGTTTTGGGAGTGTAGGTGTGCAATTAGGCCTTAGAGCCTAATCAGAGCCTAATTACACAGCATGATGTACAGTTACACGTGTACAGTTACTCCTGATATACCCGTATGACTTTGAGCTTGAGAACAGTGGAGGAAACTCCGAGGAACAGGTGGAGATGGCAGTGGTTCTTATTGGCAAGGCCACGAATGTGGGCCTGATTGTGACTGGCCAGTCCACGCTGAGGGAGTGATGCTAATTGGCTAGTTCACGGAGTGGGCGTGATGCAGATTGGCCACTCCACACTGAGGGAGTGATCCTAATTGGCTAGTTCACAGAGTGGGTGTGATACTCATTAACTAGGCCCTGCAGTCACACCTTTATCCAGCAACTCCAGCGTGCTCACATCCTCTCCCCTACTGTCGGACACCACAGCGCGATACACTCCCGTGTCCTCCTCCGTCATCTGCAGGAAACACACACACACCAGCGTCCATTTACACTGAGGAAACACACACAACAGTATGCCTTGGTAGCAGATGGGGAGAAGAGGTGAGGTTTGGGGGGTGGTGAGGGGTGGGGGGGTTAGGGTAATTCCAAGGGCCCGGACTGACAAGGGTTCCTCAAAAATTGTGTTGTAACTGTGCAGGGATGAGGTGGTCTGGGGTGGTGGGGCCCTTTCCATGGGGCCCCAAATCCCTGGGGGCCCCCCGGCCTGCAGCGACAGAGCAGCAGAGTTACTGCCAGCCCTGAATAAACCCACATATCCCGGTCACCATCACTCCCAGAAGTTTCTTTTATTAAAATGGCTTCTGGGTTTTCACTCCTGTTAACGACATATTTTATTGTTCTCCTCTGTCTGTTTTAATTTCATAATTTTAAACGGCTCCATTCTTTTATAGACATTTGCTATTATGCAATAGTTATTGTCTCTCCATCTGCACGGCTATGAAAAGCACTGGTAGCACATCACATCTTTATTACGCTGTCCTGATGTTACTGCAGCAAAGTCATAATGTTTTGCATACACACACACGCACACACACACACACACACATGCACACACTCACACACACACGCACACACTCACACACACACACACACACGCACACTCACACACACACACACACACACACACGCACACACACACACACGCACACACACACACACACACTCACACACACACACACACTCACACACACACACACACGCACACACACACACACACACACTCACACACACACACACTCACATACACAGACAGTAAAATTAGTATTTTTACTGTGCACACAAAGACAAAGCGATGCGTACTTGCTCCACCGTGAAAGTGCAGACTCCGGACTGCTGCTCGTACACAAACTCCTTCATCTCCACCTCGTCTTTATACCACTTCAGACACGTGTCTTTGCTCACGTTGGTCACCTGCAGAGACGCCGTGGTGGAGGAAGAGCACGCAGGAAACGTCAGAGAGACATGATCACGTCAGATAAAAACTGATGTCTAACCGTTCTCATTTTAGTGCTATTCTACTAGTCATTCTGCACATGAGACTGCAGCAGTACCACTCTCTGACATTGGACTGAATGTGGATCCAGACAAATATTTACTACCGATGTAACTATAGAAATACAGCAATTATGGGAAATTTCTAGAACACTCTTGCCTAATTTTTGTTTAATATTTTGTATATATAATTTATAACTTACCTTGCATTTGATTATCACCTCACAATTCTCTGTCACTTCCCAGGACAAATACTCCAAGAAATGCGGCCCTGAGAACACACACACAAAATGAGGGGGGGCGGGGGGGGGGGGGGAGGCATTCACTCTCTACTGCAGCATAAATTTCCCAACATCAGACATTATGCACACTGAAAAGGCTGCATGTGAGGTTTCAGGGTGATAAATACCACGAAACAGATAAAAATCATGGGGAGAATTAAGTTTTACAGAAACAATGGATGAAGACTTTAGAATGTGGACTAGTTTTTGAAGAGTATAAAGTGTGAGAGTTTAAAGAGTGTGAGAGTTTAAAGAGAGTGAGAGTTTAAAGTGTGTGAGAGTTTAAAGAGAGTGAGAGTTTAAAGTGTGTGAGAGTTTAAAGTGTGTGAGAGTTTAAAGAGAGTGAGAGTTTAAAGAGAGTGAGAGTTTAAAGAGAGTGAGAGTTTAAAGTGTGTGAGAGTTTAAAGAGAGTGAGAGTTTAAAGTGTGTGAGAGTTTAAAGAGAGTGAGAGTTTAAAGAGAGTGAGAGTTTAAAGAGTGTGAGAGTTTAAGTGTGTGTAAATGGCCAGAATGTTTGAGGATGAGGACGGGCAGAAGAAGTTTGGACCCAGGCTTGGAGTCAGGTCCCCGTGGAGGGGGGGGGGGGGAGGGGGGCATGCACTGCAGCATTTATGCCGTCCCACAACGGCAGGGGCCACGGTCTCTGAACCCTGGCCTTGCTTGACCCCCTGCCCTGCTCGCTGGGGCCTGGCAGGCTGGGGGCTGGCGGGATGGCGGGCTGGCGGGTTGGCGGGATGGCGGGATGGCGACCGCGCGGACGCTCACCTGCTTTCCTCTTCAGGTCGGCGCGCTTGGCCCGCGACAGCGCCAGCGTCTGCCGGAACTCTGCCAGGGGGAGACACGGACACGGTCACATGACCTCAGCCAGCCAATGAGAGGGGACCAAGCAGAACAACGGATTCTGGAGACTATCCCAGAATGCACTGGGCGAGAGGCAGGAACACACCCTGGACAGGCCGCCAATCCATTACAGGGCCCCTCCTTTTATGCTCTATCTATCTATCTATCTATCTATCTATTCTCTTACTAAGTTATCAGCCCTATCTCTCTATGAAAACCATACCATTTGCGCTACAGTTCTGACCTGGGTAATCATTGCTGGTGCCTGGCTCTTTTGACACCCTGTACCACGATGCACAGAAAAGCAAAATAAACAGGGTGGCGGGGGGGCAAAAAAATCGGCCGGGCTTACTCTCGTCCACGAACACCAGGGTGAACTGGTTTTTGGCTCGCCCGTCCCGTAGCTGTGCGGTGTAAGACCCCTCGTCCGCCGGGGTCAGGTCCTCTATCAGCACCTCCACCAGCCCGGAGGCCTTGTCGAAGTTAACCTTCCGGGCCTGTGTGCAGAGAGACGAGGGGAAATAATAAAAACAACGGTGACAAACGGCTTTGTTCGCACAGAGCTTTCCTCACGCTGGTTTGAGACCAACAGACGTGCACACCAGCATTCAGAGAAATACATGAAATAAATAGAACTGAAAGAAAATAAAAGCTTAAAAACATAAGTTAAAAAAATATATAAAACAATGATAAAAGGCAGTACACGATAAGAGTGAAATTTAATCTGGGAAAAAGTCTATAAAAAAAAAAACTATAAAACCCATGTTAAAATAAAAAAACTACTAATTGAAAACCATTGTGAACAAACACGTTTATGACTGCCTTTTTAATGATGTCTACAAGTGGTGCAAAGTCTACAGACTGCGGCAGAACATTCCACAGCTCCTCTTTTAATCTTTGTCAGCGGAACGCTGGGCGGTCCAGCAAAGCAGGACTTTAAAGAGTTCAACTGAGGACATTTTCAGTCAGTAATATATTCAGGATTACATCAGTTAGCAAGGAACATCATTTGACAATGTCACAATGCACTGCAAGTTCATGAGAGGTTCATTCAGACACTAATTAATGAAGGCTCTACACAGAACAGTACTTTAACAGCGACAGCTGAGTTTAGACAACACAATTTATGTACTGTCAGCATTGTAGTAGTTTTAAGGAACCCGTCTTTGGTGGGTTGCCAAATTTTGAATCCGTCAAACCTGGACAACATGCACAGCTGGAAGCATAATCGTGAACAAAGCTGGGAGCTGTTGAACTGGGTGGGGGGGGGGTCAGAGGTCGATGTCGGACTGGGTCGGGGCCAGCCGATTGGTCCCCCCTCGCCTATGTGTCTCTATGTCTCTGACATGCCAATTTATTACAAATTACTGGTAACTGATGTCCGGTCAGGACCACAAACCGAACATGTACAAATAACTTCAAAACGCACCCACACACACACACGGGCACATACACACACACGCGCAGACACACAGATGTGCACACACATACACACGGACACATACAGACACACACACATGCACGCGCACACACACACACAGACACAAGCTCTCTCTCTCTCTCTGCCTCTCTCTCTCTCTCTCTCTCTCTCTCACACACACACGCCAGCACACACACACACACATACCTACACACACACGCCAGCACACACACACACACATACCTACACACCCTCTCTCACACACAGCCCATCTGATATTTAGGTTCATAGCCAGGTGCACATGTATATTTAACCACACACTGGCTCTGTCGCGCTGCACTGTGCTGTGCTGCGCTGCGCTGCGCTCTGCTGTGCTGTGCTGTGCTGCTCTGTGCTCTGCTGTGCTGTGCTCTGCTGCGCTCTGCTGCGCTGTGCTGTGCTGCGCTGCGCTGTGTTTTCCCATAGGACTCCACCGTGCGGACCGCTCCCAGGGAAGCCTGTTCCAGACATGAATAAACGATGAGGAAACGGGGAGCTGCTCCTTTACCGGGGTGCTGCTGATCTCCCTGTCGTTGAAGATGAGGTGCAGCTCCGCGTCCCGGCTCAGGGGCACCGTCCGCATCCAGAAGCGGACCGCGCCCGTCTCCAGCACCTCCACCGTCCAGGGAGAGACCAGGGCGATCACTGAGGGAGACACGGGACGGGGAGAGGGGGAGAGCGCAGAGTCAGGGGGTCACCGTCTCAAAAACATCCACTTCCTGGAGGAAAATGCAATGCTGCCTAACCTGCAGATTCTCAGCCGAGGATCTTTATACATTTTGGTTTCACCACGTAGAAATGAAGGCCCTTTTATACACAGCCCACATGTCTTAACCACACGTGAATTGTTTGACTGCAAATCTAAAATTATGGAGTACAGAGCCAAATCAAGAAAAAATATGTTTTTGTCCCAAACATTATGAAGGACACTCCATCTGTCTATCGACTTACCTATCACGGGAGCTAGAGCCTATCCCAGCATGCACTGGGCAAGCTATCTGTCTATCTATCTATCTATTACCATGCTAAGTTTGTAGCCCTATCTCTCTATAAACGACATACCACTAGACCTGCTGTTCTGATTGCTGATGTCTGGCTCTGTGATTAGGTCCGACTCTGCCTTGTGATACGTTCTGTAGATAGCAGCTCTCGCGGGGAGGGAAGGGGGGGGGGCGGGGCGGCCGGGGGGTGGTGTTGTTCCGTTTGATCCGTGGATCAGTACTGAGGGATCACTAGAGACCTCCGTCTATCCCGGGAGAGTGGTAAATGAGGATTTCCTTCATCCGCGATTTTTTTATCCGTCTCGGAAAAATCAGCAGTTTTCGCAACACTGTTCTTCAGATGAGCACTCAGAACTGAGGGAGGTTTGTGAACATGCAAATGGGAACCGCTCCATCTGTGGCTGGGCATTTTATGTGCTTTAATTGCCCCCCTCGCTCACTGTAAACGGAACCGTCTGCACGCGGGGGGGGGGGGGGGAGGGTAGGGGGTGGGGGGTGTTTTATTCCAGGCCACGCCTCATCCTAACTGCACAGCAGAGTCTCTCTCACCACATTAAACAAAGAGCTGCATCCTTACGTTTGAGCAAATAATTCAAACTAACTCTTTATTTTATTCCGTCTCTTAGATCCTCGCTATGGGAGAATGTAACTCAGGCTAATGCTGGAACGTGAGGGTTGAGCGGATGCTTATGTGGCATAAACTCAAAATACTGGGTAAAAAAGGACATAAAACCGAGCTTGAATTCCTGTGCAATGTTCTTAATTCGTTTCCCATAAGTGCACTCCCCTCACCCCAAAAAAACTCCCCCACTCAACAAATTCTGTGCTTGCCGGATAGACAGACAGAGAGACATAAGCAGACAGACAGGCAAACAGATAGACAGATAGACAGTCAGACAGACTGACAGACAGACAGAGATATACAGATAAACAGGCAGACAGACAGACAGAGATGTACAGATAGACAGGCAGACAGACAGACAGACAGACAGAGATGTACAGATAGACAGACAGACAGGCAGGCAGGCAGACAGACAGACAGACAGACAGACAGACAGACAGACAGACAGACAGACAGACAGAGATGTACAGATAGACAGACAGACAGACAGACAGGCAGGCAGGCAGACAGACAGACAGACAGACAGATAAACAGTTGGACAGACTCACATGGGTTGCGGACGTCCCAGCTGAGCTCCAGCATCCTCTCCAGATCTGGATTGGAAGAAGAGGGGAGACAGGTGAGGACGGAGACAGGTGAGGTGAGCTCTGACTGCGCCTGAGGCGTCTGCTCACAGCGTGGGCCGGACCAGAACACGGGCCGCCAAACAGCGTCCTGAATTCTTTACTTTTTTTCTTTATTGCGAGTTCACTCTTACTGAAATGGAACATACCACAGTACATTGTAATATATTGTACATACATATGCATCATGATAAATATACTTTGCAGCAGTGTACTTTAAGAACAGGGGGGGAACAGGGGTGCGAGGGCGGGTACAGGGGTGCGGGGGGGGAACAGGGGTGCGGGGGCGGGGACAGGGGTGCGGGGGTGGGTACAGGGATACGGGGGCGGGCACAGGGGTGCGGGGGCGGGCACAGGGTTGCGGGGGCAGGCACAGGGGTGCGGGGGCGGGCACAGGGTTGCGGGGGCAGGCACAGGGATGCGGGGGCGGGCACAGGGATGCGGGGGCGGGCACAGGGGTGCGGGGGCGGGCACAGGGATGCGGGGGCGGGTACAGGGGTGCGGGGGTGCGGGGGTGCGGGGGGGGGGGCTTACCCTCAGCGGTGAAATCGTAGCTGGCGGAGGCCTGGGGGCAGTCCGTGACGGCCGCGGTGTACAGACCCAGGTCCTCCTCAGACGCGCTGCTGAAGGTGAGGGTCGACCTGCGGAGGAACAGGTGAGTCAGACACCTGCTCAGGTAGGACTGGACACGCCCGCTCTACGAGTCAGTCACCTGCTCAGGTACGACTGGATACGCCCGCTCTAAGAGTCAGTCACCTGCTCAGGTAAGACCGGACACGCCCGCTCTACGAGTCAGTCACCTGCTCAGGTAGGACCGGACACGCCCGCTCTAAGAGTCAGTCACCTGCTCAGGTAGGACCGGACACGCCCGCTCTACGAGTCAGTCACCTGCTCAGGTACGACTGGATACGCCCGCTCTAAGAGTCAGTCACCTGCTCAGGTAAGACCGGACACGCCCGCTCTACGAGTCAGTCACCTGCTCAGGTAGGACCGGACACGCCCGCTCTAAGAGTCAGTCACCTGCTCAGGTAGGACCGGACACCCCCGCTCTAAGAGTCAGTCACCTGCTCAGGTAGGACCGGACACGCCCGCTCTACGAGTCAGCCACCTGCTCAGGTACGACTGGATACGCCCGCTCTAAGAGTCAGTCACCTGCTCAGGTAAGACCGGACACGCCCGCTCTACGAGTCAGTCACCTGCTCAGGTAGGACCGGACACGCCCGCTCTAAGAGTCAGTCACCTGCTCAGGTAGGACCGGACACCCCCGCTCTAAGAGTCAGTCACCTGCTCAGGTACGACCGGACACCCCCGCTCTACGAGTCAGTCACCTGCTCAGGTAGGACCGGACACGCCCGCTCTAAGAGTCAGTCACCTGCTCAGGTAGGACCGGACACGCCCGCTCTAAGAGTCAGTCACCTGCTCAGGTAGGACCGGACACCCCCGCTCTAAGAGTCAGTCACCTGCTCAGGTACAACCGGACACTCCCGCTCTACGAGTCAGCCACCTGCTCAGGTACGACCGGACACCCCCGCTCTACGAGTCAGTCACCTGCTCAGGTAGGACCGGACACGCCCGCTCTAAGAGTCAGTCACCTGCTCAGGTAGGACCGGACACGCCTGCTCTAAGAGTCAGTCACCTGCTCAGGTAGGACCGGACACCCCCGCTCTAAGAGTCAGTCACCTGCTCAGGTACAACCGGACACTCCCGCTCTACGAGTCAGCCACCTGCTCAGGTACGACCGGACACCCCCGCTCTACGGCCAGAGTGGGAGGTGGGTCAGTCACCTGCTCAGGTAGGACCGGACACGTCCGCTCTAAGAGTCAGTCACTTGCTCAGGTAAGACCGGATACCCCCGCTCTACAGCCAGAGTGGGACTGTGAGCTGACTGGGAGTAGCTGAGGGGGTGTGTGTGTGAGGGGGGGGGGTGGTGGTGTGACCGTGAAAGTTATCAGCCAGAGAAAGGTGTATGGATAGAGAAGGATTGTACCTGTGTAATGTATTGTGGAAAAAACCTAAGAACCTATTCATATACAGCACCCGCCATTCAAAGTAGAGCCATCAATATTAAAATTCCATGAATATTAATGCGATGCAGATCTATTAATACACTGTCATCTGAGTTCACACACTCCTGCTAATTCAAAAACCTGTTGCTTTTGAATTCTCTCTCTAGCAACCTCGCCTCCTCTCTCTCCTCTCTCCCATGTCTTTCTCACCTCCCCCTCTTTCCTACCATCTCTCTCTCTCTGTCTGTCTCTCTCTCTCCCTCTCCCCCTCCCCCCTCTCTCTCTCTCACCTGTTATCCTTGTTCTCCACAGTGGCCCTTCCCGCATCGATGGCGTCCTTGTAATTCTTCGCCCAGGAGAACTCGTCGCCCTCCTGCGATTCGAAAGCCAGGAATATGAAGCCGTCGTCGTCGACGCCGAGCTCGATGTCCTTCGTCCCTGGAGGACGGACAAACACGGCGTGTCGCTCAGACCGAATTCTTCATTCCACTTTGATCTGCTCACTGTTTAAGGCACTCCATAAACAGAGAGCATTGTTAAATACTATAAACCTTTAGACACCTTTAGTTTTACCTTTAGTTTAAACCTTCAGTAATGTGTTTAGCTGATTCTCAGGATTTGATGGGAGTGTTAAAGATATTTACCAGCATCTAAAGACTTAAAAGTTTGTGAAATATGTATATGACCCAGGTCTGCTGTCATTCCAGAACAGACATACGCTCGGCTGGAACGAAAGAATATTTGCTGAAGTAAACAAAATAGCTCCTCGATATATAAATGAGCTCTCATCTCCTAAATGACAGAGAATGGACACAGAGTGTTTATCACAATCCCAGTGATAAATGAGAAGCATTCTCTGGACTCACCTGGTTTCCTCTGGGCTCTGACAGGCTCAGTGGGCAGGGAGGGCATGCCCACACCTGCATCGTTCACGGCCAACACACGCAGACGATATGTTTTACCTGCCGTCAGGCTAGACACCTGTCAGGGAATACAAAAAAAAAAAACCCCCAAAAAACAATCACCTGTCAGTCATCTATCCCCGAAGCTAAAGGCACTACGAAAGCAACTATGATGTCACAATCAAGCATCTGTAAATCTGCATCCACCAATCAGACGGTCAGGCACCTTCAGGTTAGTGTCGGTGATTGGCTCCGGGGTCAGTGTGATCCATCCCTCCTCCTCGCCCTCTTCGATGATCTCCACCAGGTAACCTGTGACGGGACTCCGCCCCTCATACAGAGGCCCCTCCCACAGAAGGACCAGCGAGTTCTCACGGACATCTCGGAATTCCAGGTCATAGGGACAGCCTGGGGGGGGGGGGGGGGGGGGGCAGTGGTAGGGGGGGAGGGTAACCAGTGGGAGAGGATATTAGCATTCCGCTAACATTGCTAATGCTCCTACACTAGATGATGCCAACCCCTGAATTCAATCAATTTTTCCATCAACTTTCCATCAACTCCTTATGGACTTGCTTCATTATATTTAAAATGACCGACCAGGCAGTTTTTTAAACTGACCCGCTGAGCTGGGAGGTTTTTGAACCCACCGGTCACTGGTCATTAATGCAGCTTTAATGAAGCCCCAGGGCAGCGTCTGGCCACGACGCGGACAGAAACGCCGCGGGAATTTAATGCGCCGTCGCCCCGGCCAGTGACCGCAACCTGGAGACGGAGGAATTAAGGCTGCGGCTCTGCGTGGCTTAGCGCTGGTTAGCAAAGAGAAGATCACAGCGCTACGTAACCAAGGAGATCTGCAACGAGAATGATGACTAAGGTAGAAACGATGAGTAAGCTTGAAGGCTCTCACCTTTGTGTTTCCCTGGGTTCCACACTAAAGTTCTTGCGTGTGTGTTGTGGGGGGGGGGGGGGGGGGGGGGTGGACGGGCGGGAGGTTGAAGTAGGCTCCTTTGACTTGAGGGTCTCTACCAAGAATGTAGCAGGGAAAGCTCAGAGTATCTGTGTTTCCGCATCAGTAGAATCATTTTGCTGAGCAGCTGCGTCCAAATGACCCCACCCCAAAATCCTCTAACCCCCCCACCCGCCACCCACCTTTCCCTGCAGCACGTTCAATGCCTCCATCAATCCGCGGTTCCCGCCAAGTGACGGTCGCCTTATTATCGGCTGGGGTGATTCGGCTCAGGGACTGGCGTGGCGTAGCGAGTATTGATCCTTTGCCCGTCTGTCTCGCGTTCAGTGCAGCCTTACTAATCGAAAAGTTAGCGGTGACAGAACCGGGGGTCCGCGACAAAGGCACGAACAGACAATAATAAACAAGACAGAAATGATGAAACGATTCCACCCCCCTCCCCCCACCCCCTTAATTTAGAGTGCTCCTCGGCGCGAGCCGAAGCTAGTTAATTTCCTTAACGATCTTCTGTCACATTTTAATTATTAACGACGCGGATAGCAGCCGGGGCTAGGGAAGTAATGGCGCGTGAGCCGACGCAAGCCCTCTCTATATTCGTAATGTTAATATCCCGTCAGGAGTGACCCGGTGCCAGGTAACTCAGCGAGAGACCGTCACGTTTAAACTCCTGCGCATTCACCTCTGGTATTTACACTGGCCGAACTGGGTGGAGCATTGCAGTCCCAATGCGGAGGCGCTACATCCCATCAGGAGTGACCCGGCGCCAGGTGCCTCTCGGCGAGAGACCGTTACGTTTGAACTCCTGCGTATTCACACTGGCCGAACTGGGCGGAGGATTGCGGTCCCAATGCCGCGGCGCTACATCCCATTCGCTGAGGCTGAACTGCCGTCTGACTTAGCTGCGCCCGGGACGTTATGGGTTAAATTCTCTGGAGGCGATTAACCAGGTATTTGTCAAGCTGCTGTTAAAACAAACAAACAATCAAACGTGTGTTTGTGTGTGCAGCCTACATGCATGTAAGAACATATCTGCATATGCGTGTTTGTGTGGGCTCATATGTGTATCTATGAGCATATCTGTACATATTTTTGTGTGTGTTCTTATATGTATGTATGAACATTTGTGTATGTTTGCTTGTTCGTCTGTATATGTACAGTATGTAGGGACATATCTGTGTATGTGTGTTTGTGTGTGCTTTACGGTGGCCCTGAGGGTCAAAACACAATGACATATCAGAAAGGACAACAACATTTCACAAAACACAACAACATTTCACAAAACACAACAACATTTCACAAAACACAACGAAATGTCTTTTTTGTGAAATGTTGTTGTGTTTTTTGAAATGTTGTTGTATTTTGTGAAATGTTGTGTTTTCTGAAATGACGTTGTGTTTTGACCCTCAGGGCCACCGTAGGGCTTGGCTGTGTGTATATGTATGTAGGGTCATATCTGTGTATGAGTCTGTGTATATGTGCGCATGGGAGAATGCCTCAGGCAGAGATTAGGGAGCAGTGGTCAGGGAGCAGAGATTAGGGAGCAGTGGTTAGGGAGCAGTGGGTAGAGAGAAGACGTTAGGGAGCAGTGGTTAGAGAGCAGTGGTTAGGGAGCAGTGGGTAGAGAGCGGAGGTTAGGGAGCGGTGGTTAGAGAGCAGTGGTTAGGGAGCAGTGGGTAGAGAGCAGTGGTTAGGGAGCAGTGGGTAGAGAGCAGTGGTCAGGGAGCAGTGGTTGGGGAGCAGCAGTCTCACCGGGCTCGGGCATGGTCCACTCCTTGCACAGGAAGGGCTGGCTGGGCTCGGAGGGCTTGCCAACGCCGACAATGTTAGCGGCGAGAGCTCTGAACTGGTAATAATGCCCCTCCAGCAGGCCGCTGACCTGGAAGCGGGGAAAGACATGCATCACGGATGGGCTGAACACACGCGTCAAGGTGCGAGATCGCAGATCACGCGATTAGAATGTTCTTAACCGTGAACATTCTGATGCTGATGTCACAATCACTGCTGGAGACTGAAAGCAATGGAGTTCTAGAACACTGACACAGAATTTTGGAGAAAGAAACCATTCCAGAAATAACTTCAGCTCTTCAAAGGGTTAATAACAATGCGTACATCAGAAACAATAACAGCAACAAGCTGAGATGAGCTGGCTGGTGCTACAAGGGGAGCAGGGAGATCTGCCGAGAGACTGATCTCTCCCTGCTGAAGCTGCTGCTCATCTGACAGTGAGATTAGCCTGTATTCAATCAACAAAGAGATTTGCCTGCATTCAATAAACCAAGAGGATGCATTCAATCAAAAAGAGTGAACGGTTGCCTGTATTCAATCAATGGCTGTCCACAGCAATAAAATATATCTTCACAAACTCCGTTTAGAGAGTTAGTTTCAGTGATGCGGTGTGTTTGTGAAGAACACAAAAAAAAAAGAGAGAAGAAAACCTTGTTTTAAATTGTTAGTCAAAGTCAAGGACAAACGTTGATTGAATCCCGGCCATTATTTGGACAGCCCCATTAAGGAAGTGCCAGTCTCCTCCCGCGGCAGCGTGTTTCACATTAAGAGCGCGCTATTCCTCCGGGCCCCGGAGGCAGATAAGAGCAGGCCGCTGAGTGAATGTGTGGAGCTAAACGTAATGGATTAGCTCAGGATATCCCCCTAAGACCCGCCAATTCTTTTTTTTTTTTTGTTGTCCCCTGTAAGGGACGTGAATCTCTGCTCTTGACCTGAAGAGCCCTCACATCCTGCAGTGCTGAAACCTGCACTGCGAAGGGACATTCAATAAAAACAGAATAAATGAGATTTTTAAAAGTATTTTCACTGCAAATTGTTTTTTTTGTCAGCCGAGATACTTGTAACACATCAGAGAATACACATATAAACACTTAAATCTTTTATTCTGTCAGGTCTCAGGTCTCATCAATGCTTTATTAAGGCCTCAGAGAAGAAAGTCCCTCATTTATAATGCTGCCCCATTACCACAAAAAGAACAACAAGAAGAACACCAGGTAAAACCGTGACCAAAAAGCAAATAGTTAAAAGACTAGTTTCAAATCAATTAAAAACATTTGTTTAAAAGATTACAAAAAATAACAAATAAATAAATAAATAAACATCAATTAAAACAATAGATGGCCTGCTGGGATAGACTGGCGGCCTGTCCCATGGTGTATTCCTGCCTCTCGCCAAATGCATGCTGGGATATGCTAAGGATAGGATAAGCAGGGAATGGATAATGGATGGATGAATGGACACGACAACAGAAAAGGAGAAACCCAGATTAGCACTGCCACTCTAAACCGCTTCATGTACATAGGCTTGGGTCTGGGATCAGTTTTGTCTGTTAGCTGATTTGGGATCAGTTTTGTCTGTTAGCTGATTGTCTGTTAGCTGATTTGGGATCAGTTTTGTCTGTTAGCTGATTTGGGATCAGTTTTGTCTGTTAGCTGATTTGGGATCAGTGTGGTCTGTTAGCTCACTAAAGACAGGGTTATGATATGATCGGAGTAAACCTGATCCCTAGACCAGCTCTCCCTGCCCCGAGGCGCTCTGTGAATGCATAACGGTGTTGGTTTGCACAACGACCTTCTTAAAAAAACCGCTGAACGTCCCCCAGGGGGCTCATCAGGGATCAGCTTTCCTGGGTGGCAGGAGGTATTCATTAAGACATCACGTCAAAAAAAAAAAAAGCCCGCGTTCCGGCGTGTTTACTGAGATTAAGCTATCTGTCGCTTATCACCGAGCGGCCTTCTACAGCGAGGTGTTCAGTCGACGGGTAATCACATTTATCTGATTACCCTGGGCCACTTAGCCTTTTGTTGGGGTCTGAAGCTTTTCTTCCGTGACGGGCCCCGAGGTAATATAAACCCAAATGACCGAGGAGAGCGACAGCGTCTGTCAGCGAACGATAGCCGAAGGAGCTCGGCTCCGTCTGTCGCTTCTTAAGGTGATTGAGAGACATAATAGAATGCTTGCTGGGCAAATACACAAGCATAGATTAATCACTCGCTGTTGTTCTTACACGCTTTAAATGCGTTCTGATAAAAATCAACATTCACTCTGCCAGCAAATCATTCCTGCAGAGAGTCTTGGCCAGCAGCTACTACTAGCCAGGCAGGCGCTATGCCGGTATTTGGCCACCAGATGGCGCCAAGACGTTCCTTAAATGAAAACCCGTCGTCTACGGGGAGCCAAGAGAGGGAAATGAATTTCAATAAGGGGCAAATACAAATCCTGCGGGCTCACAGTGCAGTCGGTCTCTAATGAGCTGGGATGGGTCGGACATCTCCTGACTGCTAAACAGGATGCTAAGGTTGCAGGTGGGGGGGGGGGGGGGGGGGGGGGGTGGGGAGAGATGGCTTCGTGGTGTCTGGCACAAAAGCGATCAGGACAATATGTTTAGAATGATCAATACACTGTCATTTATGTACTTTAAGTTGAGTGATCCCCAGGACGGGTTACTCAGTAACAGCAAAATAAATAAATAAATGAATAAATAAGTTTTAAAAAATGAAAAAAAAAAATAAGTCAGCCAATTTTGAGTTGAGGAAGGTATTGATTGTGAAGAAACTGAAAAAATAATAGTAACACCTCTAGTACTATCATCTTCCAACAGAGGGCACTGTTAACCCGAATTAACCAGCAATCATAAGTATTTAATGTGAAATCGTCTGAGACATCCTCTCACACTGGAAACAATAAATACAGAAATAAGACTGAAACTGTGCTCTGGTCCTCACATGAGTAAATAAATGACCGTACTCCCAGAACAGCAAAGGTTTTCCCAGATAATAAATTCAGATCTAAGAACATTCCTAGAATGGTAAGATGAATGTTGAAGAAACTGCCTTTGGATATTATTCAATTTTGTCATTTCAGCAAAAAAAAAAAAAAAAAAAAACGAATCACCAGAATCGCGTACTTATTGTCTGGTCAATTTATTTCTTTGTTTATTTTTCCTCTTTGAGTGGCCATTCATTTTCATTTTATCTGGAAAACAGACCGATCCTCCAGGGATGTGTGTGCAACATGCTTGGGACATTTAAAAAAAAAAATTGATTAAATGTTACCTTGATAGGCCTGTTTTCACAACATTAAATACATTTTCAGGCAGCTTGGGGGAAATTATTTTCCCACTTTAAAATCCATAACCGATTGGAAGTTCAAACCCGAAACGTTTCTTCGATTTTCAAGGTGCGTTTATTGTCAGACAGAAGCAACACCCTCAGAGGGTAGCGGGATGCGGCCGGTAACGGCGACATCGCTCGCGGTCGCGTGAGCTTTTGGGACGGGAAACTCGCGCGCCCTGGCGCCGCACCTTATAGATCCGCTCTGTGACGGGCGTGGCGTTGACCTCGTGCCACAGCTGGAGCGCCGCGTCCATCTGATCCAGGAAGTACCCCCTCACGCCGTCCCCGCCGCTGCTCGCCGGCGCCTTCCAGCCAATCACCATCTCAGAGCCGGTGCAGTTCAGCAGGGCCACGCAGGAGGGGGCGGACGGGACGCCTGGGGCGGGGGGGGGGGGGGGAGGGAGAGGGAGAGAGATACAGAGAGAGAGAGAGAGAGAGAGAGCGGCGGGGGGGAGGAGAGAGAATGAGAGAGGGAGAGAGAAAGAGTTAGAGAGAGAGAGGGAGAGGGAGAGAGAGGGAGAGGGAGAGAGAGAGAGAGAGAGAGAGAGTGAGAGGGAGAGAGAGAGAGAGAGAGAGTGAGAGGGAGAGAGAGAGAGAGTCGCATCAGAACGGGGAAAGAGGGCGCTTGTCCTCGCTTCTCTGGTCACCGTGGCGGCGATAATAAATAAACGATATGGATAGCGCAATGAAAGGATGTGGAGGATGATGATGGTGTTGTGGGCGATGGCGGGTGATGTCACACGACGCGATGAGGAACGTGTCAGGCGTGCCGCGGGGCGACCGTAGGCCTAGGCAACGCCGCCGCGGCGTTAGCAACGATGCGACCGGCTCGATCGCTCGTCTTCCCGCGGTGACAGATCCAGAAAAAAAACTGCCTGTTAGACAACGCGCCGTTCCGTTATTGCCGTGCTAAAAGAGTGTCACTGTCCCGGTAATGTCTCTGTCATTACCACGACGATGATTGCTCTCGTTTAGTAGACGCCATTAGGGCCTACATTAGCGTCCGCAGCTCACCCTTTTATTTCAGAGGGATATTCTCGCTGATGATGATGATGATCACCGCCACTGAAGTGGCTTATTTTTTTTTCGTGCCTAATAATAAATGCGGTCCCCACCTGAGAATCGACCCCGTGACCTCCGAGTTATGAGCCTTCCATACATCCCATAACCGTTGCCACGGAAACCGTCGCCAATAAATCAGTGCTACGGGTTTTTAAAACCTGCCCCCATCGCTGCCGGAGATGGGCCTCTTGAACGAAGCATTATACTGAGGTCCCGACTCATTTTCACTTTCGGTGAAGAGAACAAGGGGCTCCCTGGCGTTCCAACAAAACTCCCAAACTGGCTTTCTCATCCCGCCCAGCCGATGATCCCCCCATTTTAATGGGCTCAACAGCTTCCTCCCTCTCTGTATACGCTAATGTGTGGTGAGCGTTCTGGCACAAAATGGCTGCCGCGCTTCACCCAGGTGGGGAGCTACACATAGTATAGTAGGCCTGATAAATTTCCCCCCCTCCTCTGTGAAGCACTTTAAAGTCATGAAAGGCGCTATATAAGACCAATCCTTCATCGTTACTGTGACCGTGCTGATTAATTTCATGTTGTTTTCCCCTGGTAAAGATGTTCACTGATACCAAAGCGGTGTTTAGCCGAGCGCATGTTTAAAGTGCGGGACGAGTTTGGCGCCCCCCCTTAAAAACAAGCCATCAGCGAAGCCATTAAAGGAACAGAGTTTTATAAAATAAAGATCAAGGACGCTTGAATAAAAAAAAAAGAAAGAAATCACAGAACTGAGGGTCCCGGCTCCTGAAAGATTCAGTATCTCGTTATTTATTTAAAAAGCCGTCCACGATGCTACACTCACGTCCAGAAAGAGATATTTAGTTTTTTCTCAACTCTTTCTGTGAAGGGGGTTTGGGTCATGAAAAGTCCTCCATTGGAGCAGATCATGGGGTATATAATTCATTCAGTGCACGTGATGTCACGGCAACCCCTCGACACATAACCTGTGTTAAAGGCGTCGCCGAGCTGATGTCACCGCGTCGCAGGTCGGAGAGCGTTCCTCCTCATGGAGCCATCTGATTGGCTGAACTGTGCAGAGCAGAGCGAGTCCCTCTCTTTTTATCACTTTCATTCCTGGGGCCGGTGCGTGTGAATCAAGCCTGAGCAATTAATTATAGCTGCCACCGCTCTCTCTCTCTCTCTCTCTCTCTCTCTCTCCGTCTCTTTCGCCGTCTATCTCTCTCTCTCTCTCTCTCTCTCTCTGTCTCTGTCTCTCTCTCTCCCCCTCTCTCTCTCTCACTCGAGAGCAAGGGCGTCAGTACCTAATCGCTGTTACTATGATGAAGCAGGCCGTTACCCAGGGATTCTCCGATTCATAGAGACAATTCGGAGGAGATGGACAGAGCGGGGGGGGGGGGGAGAAAACAAACAAACAAAACGCGAGCGGAGAATCAGAGAGTCAGCCTAGATAGCTGACCTAGAGGGGGGGTGAGGGGGTGGGGGTGTGTTTTTGGGGGTTCAGGGGGTCGTGCGCTGCTGATGAAAGATTGATCTAAACTGACCCCTGCCCTCCCCCATTCCCACCCATAGTCAGAGGAGCCACTAAACCCGGGGGGGGGGGGGGGTACTCACGGATGGCCGCTTTGACCAGCACGGGGGCCGATTGCTCAGAGTACTCGCTGTTCCCCTCCCTGCTGACCGCCTTCACGCGGAACACATACTCCTTATTCTTCCTCAGGCCATGGACCGTGAAGCTGGAGGGAAACAGAGGGAGAGAGTGAGAGAGAGAGAGCGTGAGAGAGGGAGGGAAAGAGAGGGAGAGAGTGAAACTTTGCACTTTGACCTGACCACTAAAAACATTTTTGGATGGCGTCACCTTAATAGTCAGGGGGGGACTATTCCTTAACAGGACCCCACGTAACAGGTGTGTTACCTGGTGTTGGTTGTTGGTGTGTTGTTGACTGTTGCTCAGGTGTGTTACCTGGTGTTGGTTGTTGGTTCATTGTTACCTGTTGCTCAGGTGTGTTACCTGGTGTTGGTTGTTGGTTCATTGTTACCTGTTGCTCAGGTGTGTTACCTGGTGTCGGTGGTTGGTTTGTTGTTGACTGTTGCTCAGGTGTGTTACCTGGTGTTGGTGGTTCGTTTGTTGTTGACTGTAGCTCAGGTGTGTTACCTGGTGTTGGTTGTTGGTTTGTTGTTGACTGTTGCTCAGGTGTGTTACCTGGTGTCGGTGGTTGGTTTGTTGTTGACTGTTGCTCAGGTGTGTTACCTGGTGTTGGTGGTTGGTTTGTTGTTGACTGTTGCTCAGGTGTGTTACCTGGTGTTGGTGGTTGGTTTGTTGTTGACTGTAGTGCAGGTGCGTTACCTGGTATTGGTTGTTGGTTTGTTGTTGACTGTAGTGCAGGTGCGTTACCTGGTATTGGTTGTTGGTTTGTTGTTCACTGTAGCTCAGGTGTGTTACCTGGTGTCGGTAGTTGGTTTGTTGTTGACTGTTGCTCAGGTGTGTTACCTGGTGTCGGTGGTTGGTTTGTTGTTGACTGTTGCTCAGGTGTGTTACCTGGTGCTGGTGGTTGGTTTGTTGTTGACTGTTGCTCAGGTGTGTTACTTGGTGCGGGTGGTTGGTTTGTTGTTGACTGTAGCTCAGGTGTGTTACTTGGTATTGGTTGTTGGTTTGTTGTTGACTGTTGCTCAGGTGTGTTACCTGGTGTCGGTGGTTGGTGTGTTGTTGACTGTAGGTCTGGTGTGTTACCTGGTGTTGGTGGTTGGTTTGTTGTTGACTGTATTCCAGTCGCTGGTTCCGGTCGGACAGTAGTACAGGTAGTATCCCAGGACGTCCTCGCTGCTCGTTCCCTCCCTCCACTTCACCAGAACAGAGGAGTCCGTGTCCCGAATTGCCAAGACCCCCTGGGGAGGGGCAGGAGGTGCTGACACAGACAGAGGAGAAACAGGAGCTGTTAAACACTCCTGTACATAGACAGAGGAGAAACAGGAGCTGTTAAACACTCCTGTACACACCTGCACACAGACACATTCCTATAAACACACACCAGATTATTACAACGTTTGACCATTTGCAGAAGGAAAGAGGTCACACACAAGTTGCATATATGAAATGTACTATGGATACACACATAAACGCTCACCCATGCTTATGCCAACCCACACGCAGAACCACACACACACACACATTCCCTCAGAAGCTAGGATTTCAAATGGGTAATTCTACTCATGAATTCATCTATTCATTAATTTAATATTCATTCTTTCTTTCATTTCTGAATTAATATCCTTGTAGACATTTAACACACACTATAAAACCCAGGAGGTCAGTTAACGCAGATCGTTTGAGGAAACCGATTGCAACTTAATCTGTTCAAATACTTGCTGTTATTTCATGTTAAAGTCAAACCCTTTATTACCAGTTTTCATTTAAACATAACGACTTATTATAAAGCCCCCCCCCCCCCCCCACCACCACCAAGGATGACCAGACATCCAGATTAAATCGGGGCAGTCCTGTTTTTTGACCTTAGCACCTTACCACCGGGGAGCAAATGTTCTTGACAATTAGAGAATTAGAGTGAATGTACCCACAGTTTTGACTTGAACCCCACTCCCCCGATCCGCAACCCAATCGTCCCGACTCAGTCCCATTTTGTGGATGTCCCAAATGAATTCTCTTCTATTCCAGATATACCCTCCCCCCCTCCCCCCACATTGTCAGCAGGCTCACCTTGGGGTCCTCCAGTGAGTGAGATAGATGCGGGTGTGGGAGAGAGGGGGGGCTGCTTACTTTGGGGTGCAGGACTGAGTGAGATGGGGGGCTGGGCGGGGGGGGGGGGGGGGGGGGGTTGCTCACCTCGGGGTGCAGGACTGAGTGAGATGGGGGGGTGTGGGAAAGGGGGGGTTGCTGACCTCGGAGAGCAGCAGCGAGTGAGATGGGGGGGGTGGGGGGGGTGTGGGAAAGGGGGGGTTGCTCACCTCGGGGAGCAGCAGTGAGTGAGATGGGGGGGGGTGGGGGGGGTGTGGGAAAGGGGGGGTTGCTCACCTCGGGGAGCAGCAGCGAGTGAGATGGGGGGGCTGGGCAGGGAGGGGTCGCTGACTCCGTACTTGTTGACGGAGCGCACACGGAAGACGTAGGCCTCTCCCTTCTGCAGGTCAAACGCCGCAAACCTGGGAGAGCTGATGGTCTGATCCAGACTGGCCATCTGCCAGCTGGTCCTCCCAGCGCGGGACTGAGGACACACACACACACACGCACACGCACACGCACACACACACACGCACGCACGTACGCATGCACACGCACGCACACACACACACACACGCACACACACACACACACGCACACGCACACGCACACACACACACACACGCACACGCACACGCACACACACACGCACACGCACACGCACACACACACACACACACGCATGCACACACACACGCACGCACGCACACGCACGTACGCACACGCACACACACACACACACACACACACGCACGCACACACGTACACACACACACACACACGCACGTACGCACGCACGCACGCACGCACGCACGCACACGCACACAAACACACACGCACGCACGCACGCACACACACGCACGCACGCACACACACGCACACGCACACACACGCACGCACGCACACACACACACGTACACATATACACACACACACACACACATGCATGCACACACACACATACACACACAAACACGCGCGCACACATGCACACACGCACACACGCAGTGAGTGTATCAACTTTACTTTTTCCTTTTCTCTCTCTTTGATCTCCTCTCCCTTTCATCGCTAGCTTTTTTCATTTTTGTCTTCCTCTTGCCTTCCTTCAAAAGTAAATAAAATGACCTTCCCCCTGTTCCAGTTACTAATCAATTCAAATTTAAGTGGAGCTGGAGAGTTTAAAAAGGGAAGGCATAAAAACAGAGAAAAGTAGCCCACAGCTTGGGAGCGACATAGCCATTTTCTCTCCTTCTTCAGCGTGCTGAAGTTTAAGAGCTGCACAATTTCAGGTCCTTGATGGAGTGACCAGTTTTATTACACTGCTACTTATTAAAGTCTAATAAAAAAAAATGTATTTCCTGTGGCGTTTTTATTTTATTTTTAACACTCAGACTCATTATTTAAATTCCGGGGAGGTCGCGTCTTTGCTTTGGTGGTTCTCATTCTCTGGCATAAAATGTAAAAATAATTACTTTTCCTGTTCTTATATTGTCCAGGACATTTACTTCTTTGGTATGAGGAGGGTGTAAATTTAAATTGAAACTGGCACCTCATTTATGAAATGAGAAGCTCCAAAATGCCTAATTTTAAAAATTCATAAATTGAAACCAGGGAAGAGAACGGCTAATTGTAATAAAAAAAAGTTTTAAAAGTATGTAACTGAGGTGCCTTCAACTTGGGAACCTTCCTAAACAGTGTGCCTGTAACGTCATGGCAACATTTTCAAACAGCCAATCAGGTCTTAGGCATTAAGAAAAGCCTGTTAGCAGGATGTGCCACCCATTCTAACGTCTAATGGCATGAAGTGCAGTGCTTTTGCTCTGTTTGTGCTTCCCCTTTAAGTATGGGGGTAACCACACAGGCAGAGGTCATCCCAGAGGTCATCCCAGAGGATAATACAATCAGCGATAATACACAATAATACAAACAACAAAATCAATAATGATACAAAATAATACAGATAACACAAGCAGTTACACAAAAGTTTGAGCTGCCAAATGAAACAGCCGGCTCTTAGCAGTTAACAGTTAGCTGTTAGCGGTTGGCAGTTAGTGGATAGCCGTAAGCCATTAGCGGTTAGCAGTTGGCTGTTAGTGACTAGCAGTTAGCTTTTTACTGGTTAGCAATTAGCTGTTAGTGGACTAGAAGTTTGCTTTTTGGTGGTTAGCAGTTAGCTGTTAGTAGGGTAGCAGTTTGCTTTTTAGCGGTTAGCAGTTAGCAGGCTAGCACATTGCATTTTAGTGGTTAGCAATTAGCTGTTAGCGGGGCTAGCAGTCAGTCTGTTAGTGGTTGGCAGCCAGCCGTTGGCGGGCTAGCAGTCAGTCTGTTAGTGGTTGGCAGCCAGCCGTTGGCGGGCTAGCCGTTAGGC